>NC_036847.1:8052590-8161400 GCF_002910315.2 Salvelinus sp. IW2-2015
TTAATACTCATCTCCGTCAACACCAGTGAGTTGTTGTGATGCATCTAAGACTCACATTTAAAAAGAGTTGCCTTTTTTTCTGGGCAAACTTCGTCACAAACTTTAATCATGCAGTTTTTGATGAAATCCCCCTCCGTAAATGGCGGGCTGATTTAGCGATCTCTTCTGCAAAATAAAACTGGCTTGACAGCAGCCTGGCCTTGTGATTTGGCTTTTTGAACAGAGCCTGTCGAGATTTGAGGCCTCGTTTTAATTCCTCTGCCTTTTGTAGCCTTTGTTCATGTCCATATTCTTGTTTTTGTCCGCGTGTTTCGTTTCATAATGTCGTCTCAGATTATACTCTTTCAGTACCGCCACACTTTCTCCACACAGAAGACACACAGGTTTTCCAGCTACCTCCGTGAACATATACTCCGACTCCCACCTTGTTTGAAACCCCCGGTTCTCAGTGTCCACCTTCCGTTTTGCCATTTTTGATGGGTATCTGAAAGTTAATTTTACTGTGATGCTGACGACTGCTGTGCCAATAATATTTGAAATGAAGCAGCCTACTGCTCGGTGCGTCACCGTTGCATTGTGGAAATGTAGTATTGGTGCGTGTAAAAGATCTGCAGGCTGCCGGCTTGCTGCGGTCTGCGGGCCGGTTTAATAATAATCAAGATCATCCAGGGGCCGTAAAAAACCTTCTCGCGGGCCGGTGGTGGGCCCGCGGGCCTTGACTCTGACATATATGCTGTATATCTGTATACAAACATTGCTACTACTGTACCTGAGCAGTCTGTCTACCTGGGATCCCAGCGTAGACAGAGATGTGGGGCAGGGTTGGCCTCCCAGTGCTGCTAGTAGTGACCAGGCTGGTGGTGACACTGGGAGTCGTACTGATGCTGCTGGCAGTGGCGGCTGCCGGGCCCTGGGCCTCATTCTGCATGTCGCCCTCCGCCTCCACTTCCCACAATCCACAGTGACTGCTTAGTCGGATACTCCTCTAACTGATAGAGAGAGAGCGAGAGAAAGAGTGTGAGAGAGAGAGAGAGGTGGGGGAGTGGAGAGATTTATCTTTAATTTAAAAATAAGTTGCAAGGCTGGTGTAATATTGCACTCAGAGCTAGTGGACATGTGTCTCACAAAACACATAAAACACAGTCAGAGTGTTGATAACATGGTCACTCTCTCCCCCCTCAGCCATGACTCCTTAGCCCCAATCTGGCAGGCCACTCTGAGAGGTGATAGGGAAACGACTAAAGTTACAGACAAATTTGCTCGTTATTGAGTCACTTGGAGAAGCCCAATCAAAATGAATCACAGGCCTTAAACCACATTGCTCTCTGGAACAATGAAAATAAATGCCACATTTTGCAGTTATCTAGTGGGCCATTTTTGAATTTTGTTGCTTAGTAAGCCAAAAATGACATCCCTCCCAACTAGTCTAGTTTATACTGGTTGCCCAATTCTAATATATTTTCCACTAATTAGTCTTTTGACCAATCACATCACATCTTATTCAGAGCTTATCTGATTGGTCAAAATACCAATGAATGAAAAAAAGATCAGAATTGGTCTGCCTGTGTAAACGCAGCCTTGTATGTTAAGTCTGGCTCAATAGTTCTAAGAGAATCACAACCCAACATTTATAAATAGCTCTCCATTTTGCGACTCCTCCCTTGCAAGTGGAAGTGAATAGGGAATGCTGTAACACCTGCCGGAAATGACCCCAGGGCAACTCTTCTCCAAAGCCTTGTCTTTCCTTCTACAGGTTTACAGCTGTCTGTCTGTCCCATCTTTGTCAGCTCAACTCGCCTCTTTGATCTGGTAACATCAAGTAATATAAGCTAAATCAGCAGACCTGGAAATCCTCCCACCCAGAAAAATCATGTTTGCAACAAGGTACTAAAGTAAAACTGCAAAAAATGTGGCCTGAATACAAAGCATTATGTTTGCGGTAAATCCAACACAACACATCACTGTGTACCACTCTTCATATTTTCAAGTATGGCGGTGACTGCATCATGTTATGGGTATGCTTGTCATCAGCAAGGACTAGGGAGTTTTTGGGGGGGATAAAAATAAACGGAATAGAGCTAAGCACAGGCAAAATCCTAGAGGAAAACCTGATTCAGTCTGCTTTCCAACAGACACTGGGAGAGAAATGCACCTAAAACACAAGGCCAAATACACACTGGAGTTGCTTACCAAGAGTACATGGAATGTTCCTGAGTGGCATAGTTACAGTTTTGACTTAAATCGGTTTGAAAATGTAGATCAAGACTTGAAATTGGCTGTCCAGCAATGATCAACAACCAACTTGACAGATCTTGAAGAATTTTGCAAATATTGTAAAATCCAGGTGTGGAAAGCTCTTCGAGACTTACCCAGAAAGACTCAAAGCTGTAATAGCTGCCAAAGGTGATTCTAACATGTATTGACTCAGGGGTGTGAATACTTATGTAAATTAGATATTTCATTATTTCATTTTTAATAAAAACATGTTATCACTTTGTCATTATGGGGTATTATGTGTACGTAGATGGGTGAGAGAAAAAAATCAGTTAATCCATTTTGAATTCAGGCTGTAACACAACAAAATGTGGAATGAGTCAAGGGGTATGAATACTTTCTGAAGGCACTACATATCCCCTGTCTGATTCCCAGTTCATCCACTAGAGAGCAGTTGGAGATAACACGAGGTCTCTTGGCCACTTGAAAACAGTTGAGTCTGGTTTAGGTAGTGAGTCACTGTTCCAAAATGGCTGAGCGGATTTTCAAGCCTGACATCTTAAAATAACTATTGGGAATCAGGCCTTTCAAGTTATCGAGTGTAAAAATATACAAAAATAAGACACAGACAGGTGAGGAAACYTCAAATGTATTTTCCACCTTTGTATTGCAAACGATGAGCTAGATCATGGCGCATGTGGAGGATGCATACAAGGTCATGTGGATGGAGAAGGAAATGCATTGCTTTACAATGACCATCAGGGTGTACCCTCTCCGTGCATACTAAATGTTTGCCCTTTTGGTGACATAACTTACATTGCATACTCTATGAATATGACCATAGCACATGATTTATGGCCTTTATGGGGTGGGTTATGACATTTCCAGCAGTAAGATTTGAGTTCAATGTTCAAAAAGACAAGGGCTGTAGCTTTCAAATGATATGTCACTTTCTATTTTCTGACAACAATTAGTTTTGGTGGGTAACCCAAAGATCACTGTTAGATCTTCTAGACCAGTGATTCTCAACTTGGGAGTCGTGACGCAGGACTCACTCACTGACCAATACAATAAAGTTCTCGCCCCACACACACACATTGATCCAATGAAATTACAGATTTCATTGTTTTGTTTGTTTTGTTTTGTTTAAAATATGACGCGTCCAATCATATAATACAGATCTTCTTCTGACAGCTAGCTTGATTGACAGCTAACTATGCAGATGCGTTCTGCAGGCATTGCACATGTGGATAGTTAGCTGTCATTTAACTCATGTAGGCTAGCTGTCAGAGTAAAACCATGGACACGTTTTTTCTTCATCTACTGCTGCTTCCAATGCCAACAACAAGGCAGACAACCCGGGAATACCACCCCGACTTCATCAAATATGGTTTTACATATACAGAAGACAGTCAGGGTGAGTGTAGACCGCAGTGTGTCCTATGCAATAGGCCGTTAGCTAATGAGAGCATGAAACCCTCCAAAATGAAAAGTAAATCTGGGCACCAAGCATCTAAGCCACAAAAATAAGACAGCTGACTTTTTTAAAAGGAAATGTCAATATCTGGAGGCCTCACAAGAGTCATTGAACAACGTATGCACGGTACAAGAAAAGGCACTTCACGCATCATACCTTGTGGCCCAAAGCAAGTGCAAAAAAGCCCACACCAGCGCAGAGGATCTCATACTCCCTGCTGCGATTGATATGTGCACTGAAATCTTGGGAGATTCCAGGACATGTCTGAGGACATAACGCGCCAGTGCAAATGGCCATTAAGCACTGCAGCTTGATGAATCCACAGATGTGGCTAACCGTGCAATTCTAATGGTCTATGTCAGACACGTCTGGGATCATAACTTTGAGGAGCAGTTCCTTTTTAGTGCTGATTTGCCCACCACCACCACTGCAGAAGCTGTCTTTAACAAAATGGATATGTATCTGGGCTCCGTGGGACTGGCTTGGGATGGGTGCGTTGGTGTGACCACTGATGGGGCTGCTGTCATGACAGGTAAGCACTCCGGAGTAGTAAAGCGGATCCTGGAGAGAGCACCGAGTGCGACGTGGAACAGGGAGGCATTGGCATCGAAGGGCATGGTGCCTGAGCTCCTYGCCACTCTCCAGGATGTGATCAAGTGTGTCAACTATATCAAAAAGAGTYCCAGAAAAAGCAGGTGTTTCCAGGCCTTCTGCAGGGATATGGGGAGCGAGCACCAGCAAGTGCTTTATCATGCAGAGGTCCGCTGGCTTTCCAGGGGTAAAGTGTTGGGTCGCTTTTATGAGCTTCGAGCGGAGATTGCCAAGTTTCTTTCAGAAAACAAGTAATCTCTGGCCGAACATTTCGATTGTGAGGAATGGCTCGCACAAGTTGCCTTCCTGGTGGATATTTTTGATCATCTGAATTCGCTCAATGTGTCAATGCAAGGGAGGGGGCACAATCGATTTGAACAGAGTGACAAAGTGGATGCCTTCATGATTAAGCATACTGTTTGGGCAAATCATGTTTCTAACGGGAGGATTGACATGTTTCCCAATGCTGATTTCGAGATTCAGCATCTGATCAACAAAGCACACAGCAACACACACAAAAAAAACATTAAACGGCATCTTGTCAAGCTGCAGGGAAAGTTTTGCGACTACTTCCCGGAGGAGAACAGGAGACAAGACGACTGGATACGGGACCCCTTTCGAGTGGAGATGGGAAGCGTCACATTGCCAAGCAATGAAGAGGATCTGCTGGTGGAGCTGTCATTTGATTGCAGACTGAGCATGCGCTTCCCGAAAATGACACAGATCTGCTGCAGCGTAGCGGGAGAGTATCCTGCTCTCGTTTGTCATGAATCATGCTACCGTTCAGCATTACCTATCTGTGTGAAAGTGGCATCTCTGCTATGGCCATTCTGAAAACCAAAAGCAGAAACAAACTATGTCAACCAGACTTCAATAAACTTATCAAACTATTGTTCAAAGCTGTTGTGCAGCAACTCACTGCCTTCCTGAAGACAAACAATGTATATGAAACGCTTCAGTCTGGTTTTAGACCCCATCATAGCACTGAGACTGCACTTGTGAAGGTGGTAAATTACCTTTTAATGGCGTCAGACTGAGGCTCTGCATCTGTCCTCGTGCTCCTAGACCTTACTGCTGCTTTTGATACCATCGATCACCACATTCTTTTGGAGAGATTGGAAACTCAAATTGGTCTACACGGACAAGTTCTGGCCTGGTTTAGATCTTATCTGTCGGAAAGATATGTTTGTCTCTGTGGATGGTTTGTCCTCTGACAAATCAACTGTAAATTTCGATGTTCCTCAAGGCTCCGTTTTAGGACCACTATTGTTTTCACTATATATTTTATCTCTTGGTGATGTCATTCGGAAACATAATGTTAACTTTCACTGCTATGTGGATGACACACAGCTGTACATTTCGATGAAACATGGTGAAGCCCCAAAATTGCCCTCCCTGGAAGCCTGTGTTTCAGACATAAGGAAGTGGATGGCTGCAAATGTTCTACTTTTAAACTCGGCCAAAACAGAGATGCTTGTTCTAGGTTCCAAGAAACAAAGAGAACTTCTGTTGAATCTGACAATTAATCTTGATGGTTGTACAGTCGTCTCTAATAAAACTGTGAAGGACCTCGGCGTTACTCTGGACCCTGATCTCTCTTTTGACGAACATATCCAGACTGTTTCAAGGACAGCTTTTTTCCATCTACGTAACATTGCAAAAATCTGAAACTTTCTGTCCAAAAATGATGCAGAAAAATGAATCCATGCTTTTGTCACTTCTAGGTTAGACTACTGCTCTACCAATGCTCTACTTTCCAGCTACCCGGATAAAGCACTAAATAAACTTCAGTTAGTGCTAAACACAGCTGCTAGAATCTTGACTAGAACCAAAGAAATTGATCATATTACTCCAGTGCTAGCCTCTCTACACTGGCTTCCTGTTAAGGCAAGGGTTGATTTCAAGGTTTTACTGCTAACCTACAAAGCATTACATGGGCTTGCTCCAACCTATCTTTCCGATTTGGTCCTGCCATACATACCTACACGTACGCTACGGTCACAAGACGCAGGCCTCCTTACTGTCCCTAGAATTTCTAAGCAAACAGCTGGAGGCAGGGCTTTCTCCTATAGAGCTCCATTTCTATGGAATGGTCTGCCTACCCATGTGAGAGACGCAGACTCGGTCTCAACCTTTAAGTCTTTATTGAAGACTCATCTCTTCAGTAGGTCCTATGATTGAGTGTAGTCTGGCCCAGGAGTGTGAAGGTGAACGGAAAGGCACTGGAGCAACGAACCGCCCTTGCTGTCTCTGCTTGGCCGGTTCCCCTCTCTCCACTGGGATTCTCTGCCTCTAACCCTATTACAGGGGCTGTCACTGGCTTACTGGTGCTCTTCCATGCCATCCCTAGGAGGGGTGCGTCACTTGAGTGGGTTGAGTCAATGACGTGATCTTCCTCTCCAGGGTTGGGTTGTGCCGTGGCAGAGATCTTTGTGGGCTTTACTCGGCCTTGTCTCAGGATGGTAAGTTGGTGGTTGAAGATATCCCTCTAGTGGTGTGGGGGCTGTGCTTTGGCAAAGTGGGTGAGGTTATATCCTGCCTGTTTGGCCCTGTCCGGGGGTGTCGTCGGAAGGGGCCACAGTGTCTCCCGACCCCTCCTGTCTCAGCCTCCAGTATTTATGCTGCAGTAGTTTATGTGTCGGGGGGCTAGGGTCAGTCTGTTATATCTGGAGTATTTCTCCTGTCTTATCCGGTGTCCTGTGTGAATTTAAGTATGCTCTCTCTAATTCTCTCTCTCTTTCTCTCTTTTTCTCTCTTTCCCTCTTTCTTTCTTTCTTTCTCTCTCTCGGAGGACATGAGCCCTAGGACCATGCCTCAGGACTACCTGGCATGATGACTCCTTGCTGTCCCCAGTCCACCTGGCCGTGCTGCTGCTCCAGTTTCAACTGTTCTGCATGCGGCTATGGAACCCTGACCTGTTCACCGGACGTGATACCTGTCCTAGACCTGCTGTTTTCAACTCTCTAGAGACTGCAGGAGCGGTAGAGATGCTCTGAATGATCGGCTATGAAAAGCCAACTGACATTTACTTCTGAGGTGCTGACCTGTTGCACCCTCGACAACCACTGTGATTGTTATTAATTGACCCTGCTGGTCATCTATGAACATTTGAACATCTTGGCCATGTTCTGTTATAATCTCCACCCGGCACAGCCAGAAGAGGACTGGCCACCCCTCATAGCCTGGTTCTTCTCTAGGTTTCTTCCTAGGTTCTGGCCTTTCTAGGGAGGTTATCCTAGCCACGTGCTTCTACACCTGCATAGCTTGCTGTTTGGGGTTTTAGGCTGGGTTTCTGTACAGCACTTTGTGACATCAGCTGATGTAAGAAGGGCTTTCTAAATACATTTGATTGATTGATTGATTCACTATGTTAATTGTTATTGTTAATTAAATCTGACATTTATATTACATTTTATTGAACTGGTTAAAAACGTATACCTTTAAAAAACTGTTCAAGGTTGTGAAACTATTGACATGGTATTTGATGATTAAGAATTCCTAATGATTGTTGTTTTTTCCATTTTAAACACTGGTATGTGTTACTGTTCATTAACATTATTGGACTGGTTTTGATGTCATGTTCTGAGTCTAATAAGTCATTACACCCCACTCCTGTACTGCTCCCATTATGGAAACACACTTCAAAGAACACCATCCTCCTCCTCCTCTCTCACTGGAGCTTCCAAAGGGGGAGTTTGGCAGGGAGGGGGCTGGCAGAGGGTTCATTGAAGCTAGAGGGTGAGGGGAGTTAGGGAGTAAGCCTCATAAAGTTCCAGTTCAATTCTGAACTTCTGGTGGAAGAACAGCTACACCAACATCTCTACACCAACTGCAGTTTCTACACCATACGGCTGACAAACGGGAGTGTGACAAAGATCATCCACCTGTCATGCGTGTCACACACACACACACACACACACACACACACACACACACACACACACACACACACACACACACACACACACCCACAACACACACAACACACACACACACACACACACACACACACACACACACACACACACACACACACACACACACAAACACACACACACACACCACAGAGCAAACACAGCACACACACACACACACACACAGACAAAGCAACCCTATTCCATCCAATTTTGTGCATGACGTACGGCACCTACAAACACACTAGTCCACCCATTGAATCCATGGACATGAATTAGTGAAATAAATGTACAGTACGTCTAATGGACCCTCCATTAATGCAGAGGTCTCCCAATGACAATGTAGCATGGCTTTCTGTTTCCCCTCACACCAGGAAGAGAGAGAGAAGGAGTGAGCAGGTGACGGGTGCCATTGCTGACACCAGTGGTGTAAATAACTTAGGTAAAAATACTATACTTTAAAGTACTACTTAAGTCGTTTTTTGGGAGGGTATCTGTACTTTACTTTGTTATTTATATTTTTAACAACATTTGCTTCACTACATTCCTTAAGAAAATAAGTTACTTTTTACTGCATACATTTCCCCTGGCATCCAAAGGTACTCTTTACATTTTGAATGCTTATCAGGACAGGAAAATGGTCCAATTCACACAATTATCAAGAGAACATCCCTGGTCGTCCCTACTGCCTCTGATCTGGCGGACTCACTAAACACACAGTCTTCCTTTGTAAATTATGTCTGAGTGTTGGAGTGTGCCCATGGCTTTCTGTAAATAAAGTAAATAAAAATAAATGGTGCCATCTGGTTTACTTAATATAAGGAATTTGAAATTATTTATACTTTTTCTTTTGATAATTAAGTATATTTTAGTAGTTATATTTACTTTTGATACTTAGTATATTTAGTAAATGTAATACTCAACTAGTATTTTACTGGGTAACTTTCACTTTTATTTGAGTCATTTTCTATTAAGGTATCTTCATTTTACTCAAGTATGACAATTGGGTACTTATTCCACCACTGGCTGACACCTCACCTCCTGTCTCTATCTCAGCATGGTGGAGTGTCAAACGGTGTGGTCTGCTCCTCCCAGCAATAACAGACCCACAGCACAGGCAAACGTCATTCATACACCCTACATTTCAAATGTGGTATCTTATCACACACAAACACAATTCTAGGGTGCTGGCCCTCACTTGATGGGCCAAGAATGGATCCCTGTGGTACCCCACGTGTAAAAAAGTAAAGTACATCTTGATGAACTGTAATAAGTGTATTGTTAAAAAGGAAACCATGAATCATGATGCCCATGTGGTGTGGTGTGTGGTGTGGGCTGAGGGGGAGGGCTCGTAAACTACGGGCGAAGCTAACTCTTACCTCACTGCCCCCAGCAAGAGCTTTGACGGACTTTATGATGTGCCCTCCCCACGGTAGCTTATACCATACAGTGACTGCCTTTTGTCTGGCTACAGTGGAAATACCCAAACWACGCTGTACTCTGCAGTCAGTCAATGTACATCCCAAGCTTGGCCCAATACCGACACCAGCACTTCTCTCATTTATATACTGTAAGTGGTGAAAATTATGACAATGACGACGACGTCAGAAGAAATTGATTACATTTCAACCTCCAAAATGGTGGGCGGGGTACAACTCCTTTTTAGGGGGAACCAGAGTATTTCCAATGTATAAACGCCATACCTGTGACTTCAATCTGAATCTGAACTGACCACTACTGCTGGTATATGTATTTTTGGGGGGTAACCCTTACAACCCTTTTTTAGGGTAGCCCTTATAAAGAGATTCTGAATTCTATTAGTGGGTGTGTCGTGTGAGGGGAAAAAACCTCTCTCTTAGTGGCCAGGGCCACTGGGCAGGCAGGCGGGGGGAGATTATTGGCCCTCATTTCCTTAAGACCCCCCCAATAAACCTGCCTGCTTTGTCTGCCAGAGGAGGGCCTTTTGTGTGAGACAAGGCAGAGTGATATACAGCCTGTGTTGTCATGGTTTCATTGATTGTAGAGCAATGCAGAGAGAAAGAGAGCGGYTTAGTGATGTTGTTGAGGATGTGAATGCAGCACCTCGTGCTGTGGCTAATGTGAAGGAGGAAGACTGTGAGTGATGGTGATAGTCATTCTCATCTGAAGTGCTCCTCCCTCCCCTTTCTGAGGGTCATAACTCATAAACATTCAGTCACAACACATGTATTAATATAAAGGATTCATTTAGACAAAGGTATTCAACTGTTGTGATCAGAAAGCAAAAAAATGAAGGAAAAAAGTTGGAACTACTGCACCTGGATRTAGCAAATGTACAAGAGCAAAATTTAAATGTGCAAAATAATATTGATGGCATCGATTTCCTAGGCTAATTTGCATATAAATTTGCTGCTACTCAAGGTAAAGAAGAGGTGGTGTGTGTGCGCTGTTGAGGGGAAAAGGAGAGGAATTCAGATGGATGCACTCAAATCCACATTGCTGCCCATTTRTTATGATCACGCCTAAAATCGATCATGGACCTGGCACATGCTATAACATAAACTCAGCAAAAAAAGAAACGTTCCTTTTTCAGGACCCTGTCTTTCAAAGATAATTCGTAAAAATCCAAATAACTTCACAGATCTTCATTGTAAAGGGTTTAAACACTGTTTTCCATGCTTGTTTAATGAACCAGAAACAATTAATGAACATGCACCTGTGGAACGGTCGTTAAGACACTAACAGCCTACAGACGGTAGGCAATTAAGGTCACCGTTATGAAAACTTAGAACACTAAAGAGGCCTTTCTACTGGCTCTGAAAAACACAAAAAGAAAGATGCCCAGGGTCCCTGCTCATCTGCGTGAACGTGCCTTAGGCATGCTGCAAGGAGGCATGAGGACTGCAGATGTGGCCAGGGCAATAAATTGCAATGTCCGTACTGTGAGACGCATAACACAGCACTACAGGGAGACAGGACGGACAGCTGTTCGTCCTAGCAGTGGCAGACCATGTGTAACAACACCTGCACAGGATCGGTACATCCGAACATCACACCTGCAGGACAGGTACATGATGGCAACAACAACTGCCCGAGTTACACCAGGAACGCACAATCCCTCCATCAGTGCTCAGACTGTCCGCAATAGGCTGAGAGAGGCTGGACTGAGGGCTTGTATGCCTGTTGTAAGGCATGTCCTCACCAGACATCACCGGCAACAACGTCGCCTATGGGCACAAACCCACCGTTGCTGGACCAGACAGGAAATCTGGTGCAGTCCATGAGGAGGAGATGCACTGCAGTACTTAATGCAGCTGGTGGCCACACCAGATACTGAGTGTTACTTTTGACTTTGACCCCCCGTTGTTCAGGGACACATTATTCAATTTCTGTTAGTCACATGTCTGTGGAACTTGTTCAGTTTCTGTCTCAGTTGTTGAATCTTGTTATGTTCATACAAATATTTACACATGTTAAGTTTGCTGAAAATAAACGCAGTTTATGTGCACCATATCCTCATGCAGGTGTGTGTGTTTCTGAGTGCCTACAGTCCAAAGAGATGCAGGACAGATAAGAAACTAACTTCAATCAGATGTGCGTGTGCCTGCTCCCAAGTTTGGAAAGTAGGGGGCCTTACTGGGAACACATGGAGGGAGGGAGTGAAAGAGAGGGAGAGAGAAAAAGAGAGAGAAAACATAGAGACCAGAAGAGGCTGGTGGGAGGAGYTATAGGAGACGGGCTCATTTTGGTTCCATATGTTTGATGTGTTTGATACCGTTCCATTAATTCCATACCAGCCATCACAATGAGTCTGTCATCTTATAGCTCTTCCCACCAGCCTCCTCTGATATTGACCATTACAAAAAAAAAAGCCAAATTTGCAGTTTCAGTGAATTAGCTGTTCTCACATGTTGGGCTTAAATTTGACATGACAAAAAAACACATTTTCACATGTATACATGTTGAATTCACATGTTAACACCACCTTTTCACATGTGAGAATAACATGTTTTCACCTCACATGTGAATTGCAGTTTTACATAGGAAATTTGAAAATCGAATATGCCGTTTCACATGAGATTTTCACGTGAACGTTTTTCACATATGAAGCTGCAAATTAGATTTTTACACGTGATTGTTTTTCACATGTGACCTTGCACTTTTAAATGTGAAAGTGAAAATCTAATTTGCAGTTTCACATGTAAGGAAAATCCACATGTGAAAATCTCACTTTCAGTTATGGAATTGAAAGTTATGGCAAGTTCACACGTAGGGTTGAAATAATGTTCTTCTCCTCACATGTGAAACGATGGTGGTAACATGTTGCAGTAGCAATGTTTCCACTGGTGGAATTAGGGTGACCACATCTAAAAATCCCAAATGCGGGACATTCTCGGTACAGTGGACAGAATACATTTTTGGGGCCAGGTTAATAGATCACATTCAAATGGAGACATCGTTGTGCTGTATGAAGGTCACTGCCTGTTAAAGGGCCAATCCTTACTTGCTACATCCATTTCTGGACTTATAAATGAATGATATGTACCCATTGATTCTTAAAGAATATAACGTATACATGCCTCATGAGCTTAGTTCAGCTGTCATACCCCATCAGAACCCAAAATATAAGCTTGTTTTACTCCAATGTTTATAAGCAAAGTAAATGTAAATAACCACTGTACAGCCTAAAAACATGTTTAAAACTATCATTTGGATATCATGGATGGTCAGTCCTTGCATCCATAGCGTAGTCTATGTTTCTGAGAAAGGTTACATTTCTCCAGGCCCATCCCTCAGCTTTTTACTGTACTTGTGGCAGTGAGTACACTTTGTTAACGGTTCAGTTAAGGATTGTTGCTTTAAACACCTTTAATTGAGTCATAGTGTTATTATATGGTGCAATCCTCTAGTGAGTGAGTTACTTTTGTGCTGTTAATATCAAGCAAAACTTCTGAAGTCGAGAAAAAAATGATTACTATTGCAAACAAAAAATATGATATTGAAAGCAAAACATAAACCCTAAAGTATTGATAGCAAAACAAAATATTGTAAGGTAACAATTAAAAAAAAAATATATATATATATACAATTTCAATKAAATAAAACACCTCCCTCTTTCCTGCAATTTTCCCTCTCTTTGGTTATGTTACCCTGGCCTTTGCTTTCACTGCCTTTTTTTCCAGTTGCAAGTTTTGGCACATTCCAGCAACATAGCACCCTCCATCCCACTGCCGCTCTGCCTCTGAAGCTCAAAATTAACACGTGAAACTTCACACGTGTCCGAAAATCACGTGTGTTTTTTTGTAAGGGGAGATATAAAGAGAAAACACAAACAGACCCCACAGAGCCCCAGGACAACAACACAATTAGACCYAAACATAAGTACTTGACACATTGAAAATAATYAACAAAAAGGAGCAAACTAGAATGCTATTTGGCCCTAAACAGAGAGTACACAGTGGCAGAATACCTGACCACTGTGACTGACCCAAAAATTAAGGATAGCTTTGACTATGTACAGACTCAGTGAGCATAGCCCTGATATTGAGAAAGGTCGCCGTAGGCAGACCTGGCTCTCAAGAGAAGACAGGCTATTTGCACACTGCCCAAACCGAGCTGCACATCCTAACCTTCTGCCAAATGTATGACCATATTATTTCCCTCAGATTACACAGACCCACAAAGAATTCGAAAACTAAAGCAATTTTGATTTTGAATATTGATTGGATGAAATACCACAGTGTGCAATCACAGAAGCAAGATGTGTGACCTGTTGCCACAAGAAAACGGCAACCATTGAAGAACAAACACCATTATAAATACAACCCATATTTATGTTTATTTCTTTTCCCTTGTCTACATCGTTACAACACTGTACATAGCCATAATATGACATTTGAAATGGCTCTATTCCTTTGGAACTTTTGTGAGTGTCATGTTACCTGTTTATTTTTTATTGTTTATTTCACTTTTGTTTATTATCTATTTCACTTGCTTTGGCAATGTGAACATATGTTTCCCATGCTAATAAAGCCTTTGAATTGAATTGAAGGAGATAGAGAGAGAGAGAGAGAGAAGGAGAGAGAGAGAGAGAGAGAGAGAGAGAGAGAGAGAGAGAAGAGAGAGAAGAGAGAGAGAGAGGAGAGAGAGAGAGAGAGAGAGAGAGAGAGAGAGAGAGAGAGAGAGAGAGAGAGAGAGAGAGAGAGAAGAGAGAGAAGAGAGAAAGAGAGAAAGAGAGAAAAGAGAGAGGCATAGGGACCACAGCGGCACCAGAGGGACCAGGAGGAATAACACCTGGATGTGAGAAGGAGTCACTTTCATCTGCTCCGGGACCTTCAGACCCTCCAGACCAGCTGCCTTGCCCAGAGGGGGAGAGGGGACAGGGCCATACCTCATCAGAGCCGAGGCACTCCACCTGTCGACACTCACTTCCTAACGACACACTGAGTTACACTGAGTTCCTGCCTCGGCTGTCAGAAGCTCTCCACAGATCTTTTATGATCAGTGTTCATACAGGTTATAGGTCTATAATTTCAATCTGGGTAAATGCAGTCTGTCTGTACTCAACGTCTACAGGCCTTCACTCACTGGTCTTTCAATGCAAACATCAAATGGTTCCGAAAGCATGCCTTTTTTCTTTTTTTTTTACATTACTCGTGTGCATGTGTTGGGGGAGTGGCATGTGAGTTTGACATGATAGTAAAAGGAGATGCTTTAAGCTGTCATAAGACAGTCCCTAACAGAAATGGCATGTTTTGATCCTCAACCAACTTGACAGTCTGTCTACTTTGGACCCATGGATAGAGAGCCCATTTGACAAGAATGCCATGATTTGAATCAAGTCAGTCCCTGATACACTTGACAAATGTAAATAAAAATGCTAAAATCTTTACAGAACTGTTCCAATACTGTCCAGGTCAGACTTAAGTGTCTGAATAGTGTGCTGAAGAGACTGCAGACGGCATGTTAGTTGAGAGGCACACAAACACGTGGATGCACAACCACACACACACACACACACACACACACACACACACACCACACACACACACACACACACACACACACACACACAAGCACGCACACTTACACCAACAACACTTGCAGAGAATCCACATGTACCAATTCACACGCATGCACACACACACATGTTCAAACAGTAAATCATGCACACATACCCCAACAACAAGCACACAACAGAGCCAGAGTTATAGTTACAGCAGCAGCAAGGCATGAAAAATGACTTTCAAAAAGACACAAAGCCACGCTTCCATACCTTCAACACAGGCCTCCCTCCATGCTGTATAGGTTTCCTGTTTCTTTCCTGTTATACTACACCATATCTGGGTCTTGCTCTGCCAGCCTCAGAATAGACCAAGGGTAGAGGAGGAGCTGGAGGTGGGAAAAAATCCTGTATGAATTAGAATTCCAAAAGCAGTCATGTGATTCAAATGAGCCAATGGTTAGCATCTATCAGCCTGTGGCCTTCCCCCTTCCCCCTGGCCCTCCTCCCTTGTTGTCTTGTAGAATGGCGATGACACGGCTGTAGTACAGAATGCCTGTCATTGTCTCCATGGTAGCACAGAGAGATTTAACCCTTACTTGTGATGTTACTGCATCTCCCACAAAATTGGAGTTTGGTCAGGGTGTGTGTGAGTGGGTCTGCCATGCTGTGCATTCATAGAGTAACATGCAAGTGCATTACAATGTGTGTGTGTGTGTGTCTTGTGCACGTGTGTGAGAGAGAGAGAGAGAGAGAGAGAGAGAGAGAGAGAGAGAGAGAGAGAGAGTCATTACAGGGGACTATATAGAACTTCTGAAGCTTGACGGCCTTGCGTTTATGGTCCATTTATGGTGCAATGGAAAGTAATCTATGATTGAAAACAGAGTGCTAATCACTCGAGTGCTCATTTTGAAACAACTAAAATATGAATGATTTGTTCTCGGTCTTTGGTAATAAAAGGTTCCGAAATGTAATTCAATCGGAGGACATCGAAGGCTAAGTGACTGTATGCGTAATTGTGTTAGACACACAGGTGCAGACAGCAATGGGGTAATTAGGCAGGTCAGGAAACGGCTGGGGCAGGAAACGGCTGGGGGACTGAGGGAAGTGAGGCTGCTGTATTCTACCTGGGGGGGGGTTAAGAAGCTAATAAGTTTGTCATGCTTTTATTTGATGGCAGGATAGTTTTTTATCAGCTCATCACATGTGGAAGGAAAAAGGAACCGTAAAGTGAATAATTACTATGATCAGATTGAAGCAGTTGTGCACAATGATACTAGCTGCCTGACTTTTCACACGGAAATATTTTGTGGAATCAATATTTAATCATTAATAACAAAACAACAGCACACTTTAAAGAGAAGTGAGATGGCTATTAACAAATGGCATTTAACTGTTTATTATGCTTCTAAAAAAGCTGGTACATTCCATGTCATTTGTTTAGTGTATGTTTGGTTCAAACATTAATGTCCAATGGGCTGTTTTGTAGGTGACGACAGAGGCCGATCGGGATGAATGGGAGCTCTGACACACACACACACACACACACACACACACACACACACACACACACACACACACACACACACACACACNCACACACACACACACACACACACACACACACACACACACACACACACACACACACACACACACACACACACACACACACTGTGGGATCCAGCCAGGATTAGACAGCAGCCTCTGACTCTATTTCTCCCTGCTGCTGTACCACCACCACAGCTCCTCAGCTTCTGCCCTCAGCTTCCCTCCACAACCAGGACCATAGCACCAGAAGACCATGTCCACCACCGAGGGGGTCAAGACCCCTATCCCTGGCCCCACAGAGGCCACCAGTCTGGTAAGGGGTCCAAGCCAAGAACAGGTAAGGGCCAGGCCCGGGGCTTCATTTAACCTCTTACAGCTTTTTCATATCATAGTTTTCTGGTAGAAAGTGTTTTTATTTGTAAGCATTCTTAAAGGGAATGATATTACATCATGTTGATGAGCTAGACTTTGATTGATGGGGTAGTTCTACATTGTTCAGACATATCTTGGAGGAGTGATATTGTATTGTGTAAAAGTGTTTACTATGTGTATGTCATTTTGAGGTTTTGTAGCAATACGAAGAAAACGGGGCAAAATATCCATAGCTACATAGACACAGCTGTCTCGGTTGATATCATACGCCATAGTGCGGTAGATGGCGTGATTGTGGTGTAATCTGATTACAGCATGGTACTGCACGTACATGGAGTTGATGACAGAAATTAAGCGTACTGTGCATACTGCGTGGTCCAGTTATAGCAGGCTAGTTATGACCTGGCTGTGACCTAGCTGTACAGAGGATTATATTCTCCATCTCTACACAAACTTTATATCCTACTACTGCATAAAAGACATGGCTGATAGCCTGGGACAATGCTGAGCGATATGTAATCTAATCGCAAGTAGAGTCCATCAGTACCACTGAGATGTACTTGACTGGGGGTTATATTGTCCTTAACCGAATCTGCTAAACATAGAAAATCGTCCATGTTTGTGTAGCCTCTGATGTTTTGAAGTCAATGTCATTACAGTGTTTTGAGTGAGATAAATCCATTTGTATTTGACTATTTACTTTGCAAGCTTCTCCCATGTTTATTCTACCATTTAGACATTTTTTTCTGCAATTCCATTTCACCAACTCTTAATATTTAGGAACATTGAACAAATGGTGTGTTATCTATAGCCTTGTGTTGATATCACATCATGTGATAAAGCTTGGAGCAGCAGATGGAAATATGTGACGTGGCGTCACAGTAATGGGGAGATGCTGATTGACTGGTTGGAGGCTTTTTTGCTCGATAATCTAGAAAAAACAACAGAAGAAGAAGAAGGGAGAGTCTCTGTGTGAACAGTGACCTACAGTCAACTCTGGAATTATACACCACTACATGCTGTGTACCACTCACTGGCCATGTTGCTCTTGATGTTGCTCTAAATACATTAAGGCCCTTATCCTAACCTGATACAGCCAAACCTAATTATTGTTGTATAAAATAATTTACTACTTTCTCTGTATGACGCTTATTTAAGCACAACATGTTTTGGAGTTTCTGATCATCTGAAATTATACTGAACAGAATATATAAGGAAAGTAAATGTTCAATTATTTAGGTACATCACTGACATACAGCCACATTTAATTGCTGTGATTTCACTATAGTGGGTTGCTGTCATTTTCCAACAGTGTATGAACAGCTTATTGTTTACATATTTATATTTTGTGTATTAAATTGACAGTGCTCTTTTATGTATGTGCAAGACAAATTCCCTACAAGGGCAATTAAGTTTATGTTTTATTCTATGGTGTTGTGTTGGGTCAGTATTAGGTCCTGCTTTTCTGTGCTCAAAGTTATGGGTGTTATTCTCCACAAGATGGCAGCAGCATACAGTACTGCCAAGAGGTTACTGCTACCAGGTTGTCCAAACAGCTCCGTAAATCTATGGAAGGTTGCTGGAGCATTGCATAAACCGAATGGCATGTGTTCAAACACATACAGGCCAAACGGTGTAGGCTACAGAGCAGGTTTTCTCACATTAGAAGAAAGTATAACAATGCTTTTTTAAACATTTATTTTCATCTACATTCCTCAAACACACTGACTTCTAAGAGATATGGAAACATCTTCCCATGGCCAAAAGTGAGAGTGGCTATCTGAAAGCAATGGCTGATATGGTAAACTCTCCACCTTTCTTTTCACATCCTCCTTTGAGCAACTTCCTGTTGTAGTTTTTTAGGAGCTTGGACTAACTTTTTGGATCTTTTCATCTACTGTAGGAATCCTTTGAAGAACATTTATAAGCCTTGTTCAGAACTTTAACTCTCCTGGATGGGATTTTAGTTCCCAGAAAATGGTCAACAACTGTCGAGAGATACCTCAAAGCTAGAACAAGTTATTTTACTGTCTCTGTCACATTTGAAATTCCAGTTACTGGTGTCCTTCATTTAAATTCCCATGCTCATTAAGTTAATTCACCCATTCATTAGATTAGTCAGCACATTTACCAGCTTGACCCAGGGACTCTAGCTATGACAAGGGGTGAAAGTAGATTACATTTCTTACTGGTACGAGACCTACTACTAAAAATGTTATGGTTCTAATCATTGAATTGCATATAGAATCCCTATTAATTTAGTGATCTCCGTGGGCATAGTAGGCCTAATAAAGGTTTGTCGTATAACTTTTATCATCTACTACATTTTAATGTGGCATAAACACAACCAGTCATGTTTTCATCTGATTGTCAAACAATCACTTCAAAAAGCACTCCTGTTGGCCACAACACAATTTGGAGAGTAGGCCTATATGCCCATTTTCAAGTCAGATCGCTCATTTCCATACAGCTGACATGCAGTACTGTTAAATAATGGTGTAATTGCCTATAGTTTTCTTGGCATTTTGTTTTAATTATTGTGAGAGGCTCACATTTTACCAGAATGGCATACACCCACTATTTATTTGCCTGGATGCCATACCGGTCCGTACCGCCTTACTTTCACCCCTGGCTATGACTCATCATTGAACTGAATGACTGGTCAAATTTTGTTCTCCTATTTCCTCCAGTCACAGAAAAAAGAGAGGCAAAATTTCCCTAATTGGGAAAAGGGAATAAATATTTTGAAACAGAACAGTGGCATGAAACTGCATGCGCTGTGCGCTGATGTGATATCACCATCTTTGTTGGGGTGATGGTTTCAATTTGACACTCCGCTTTCATGCTGTGCCATGAGCCTTTGGACAGTGTCAACCTCAATTGCAAAATGGCCCTTGATGACTGGGACAAGAGCGGTGAGGAAGTGAATGTGGGCGTACTTGCTTTGGGTACACTGGTCATACTCTTTTGTCCCCGTCCACCACCGGATCAGGCCTTGATCCTTCTGTTGGAACTCAGTAAACTGGCAGACCCATTCAACTATACAGTACAGCAGGTACATGACAGAGAGAGGAGGTTGGGGGGGAATGACGGCATGCTAGGCTACACAGTAAAACATCGACATTTCTACTACAACACGTTTGCTTGGCACTGGCTTAACAGAGTGAACTAGTTGTTTTGAGGAGAAATATCCTTGCACCAGTCTACCTCAATATTTGTTCTCTGCCATGCACTTATACCACATTCCTGGCTGTTCTACCGATGGCCTTGCATGTATTTGCCTACTTTCATGATTTATTCATTGTGAAAAGTGTCTCTCAAAGCACTTATACCTTGTGTCTTTCCTCTGTTCTCTGGATTGGCCAGTTTGGATGTCCGTCTCCTGGGTTTGGCTGGGATTGGAGGTTGGAGGCAGGATGGAGGCAGGATTCTGGATTAGGCAGCAAGAACAGGTGGGCCTCAGTCAGAGCAAGCAGGTGGGGAGGGGATCAGGTTCCAGTCATGTGAGGGTGAGTCACCCTGGAGACAAGGAGTATTCCCATGAGACAGCAGCACTGGGGGAGGTCACATGACCACCTGGATTAGGTGTCATGTTTTTACCTGAGCTCATCCTCTCTCAAGGGAAGTCAAGGTGGCCATGGGCCACAGCCCTCAGCCCTCATCACCAATACATCTGCAAGACAAAGGTGTGCATCTCATTTGGTCTCACATGCAAGATGTTCTAAATATTTGCATGGTGAAAAGTTTGCAGTTGTTGTATTTCAGAGGGAATAAAAGGAAACAAAGGTTATTTTAGGTTAGGATTGAGTTGAAATGAAACCAATAGTATGTTTAGCTTTAGAAATGATTCCGTTCTGAAAATTAAGGTTTGTAACTTGGTGTGCAAACGCTTAGTAAATCTGGTCCTAAGACCTGAATGTTACGTTCAGCCACAGCATCATCCAGGTGTCAGAAGTGCTGGTATCAAACCATAGAGAAGCGCTTCCTTAAAATAGAAACTGTACTCAGGGGGATTACAGTAAGTGCTAGGAACTGTCCAGATAAGCACTCTCTCACCTGTACTCGCACGAGAGAAACAATGCAACACTTCCATGACAGGTGAGAGGGACAGACGTACAGAGAGACAGAACAAATGATCGAATAATCCTGTAACAAATAAATAATGTCATTGCTGTGACGGTGCAGACCTTATAAACGTCAGTTGGCCGGCCTGTCTTATTGTGCTGTTTGCAGGTTGTTTGGCTAGCACACAACTTAGTAAAAACATATGGACTCACCAAATAATTGAAGCCTCTGTGTGGTGGAAGTCCTTTCAGTGGTAGATGACACCATGCAAGTATTAGATTGCAAATACCCAATGTGCTTTCCACTATCCTGTTTCCGTTCTAGCCTTTCGGGCCTGTAGTGACTGACATGACCTGAAATTAAATGACTCAATACTTGTCATAAAATAATCAAACGTTCTTTGGGTGAATTTGTTTACAGGACAAAAGGACTCATCTAGACATTGCTTAGCTTATCCTCTATGCAGGATTGTTCTGCCCAAGGTGCAGTAGTAGTTCACCAACTAACACGTAAACAGTCAATAGTTGGCTAACTAACTAAGGGGACCCTTGGAAATCCCTTAGGCCTATTATCATGACTGGAGGCAGGGCATGAAAGGGATAACTGTAACGGTTCTCGTCCTCTTCGTCTGAGGAGTAGCAAGGATCGGACCAATACGCAGCGTGGTAAGTGTCCATTTTAATTTATTAAAACTGAACACTGAAAAATACAAAATAACAATGTGAATAATACCGAAAACCAAAACAGTCCTGAAATGTGACACAAACACTACAACAGGAAACAATCACCCACAACACACAATGACAAACAGGCTACCTAAATATGGCTCCCAATCAGAGACAACGACTGACACCTGCCTCTGATTGAGAACCATACTAGGCCCAACACATAGAAATCTAACAACAGAACAAAACATAGAAAAACAACATAGAAGGCCCACCCCAACTCACGCCCTGACCAAACTAAAATAAAGACATAAAAAAGGAACTAAGGTCAGAACGTGACAATAACGAATCCAGTTGTTTGTGTCATCCGTTTCAGGAAAGTACGTGCGTAATTGCACACCCAGCTCACTCAAGTGCTTCGCTATATTACATTTTTACATTGTCTGTAAGCTTGAGTTCATTTGCACACAAAAAATAATTCAATGATGGAAAAACCTGTGTGTTGTCCTTGTTAACACAGACAGAAAAGAGCTCCAAATTCTTTATCATAGCCGTAATTTTGTCCTGCACATTGTATATAGTTGCGGAGATTCCCTATAATCCTTGATTCAGATCACTCAGGCAAGACAAAACATCACCCAGATAGGCCAGTCCTGTGAGAAACTCGTCATCATGCAAGCGGTCAGACAAGTGAAAATGATGGTCAGTGAAGAAAACTTTAAGCTCGTCTCTCAATTTAAAAAAAAACGTGTCAATACTTTGCCCCTTGATAACCAGCGCCCTTCTGTATGTTGTAAAAGCGTTACATGGTCGCTGCCCATATCATTGCATAATGTAGAAAATACACCAGAGTTCAGGGGCCTTGCTTTAACAAAGTTAACCATTTTCACTGTAGTGTCCAAAACGTTAATTATTTGACTAGGCTACCTGTATTTGACATTGTGGTGTTATTTCGCTGAACACCAGATGGTTTCATTTTATTTTTGGCAGTGAAACGAGGCTACTCAGGCGAGAAAATAACCTCACCCAAATGTTGGAAAATCTAAATTTGCTGTTTGAAAATGTGAAGAAAATGTGAATCACATTTTTATTTGGCGTACCCCTGACGGCATTGCGCATACCCAGAACTTTGAGAGTTCCTTAATATTAGTGTCACGCCCTGACCTTAGATATCTCTGTTTTTATATATATTTTGGTTGGGTCAGGGTGTGACTGGGGTGGGTACGCTAGTTTTTTGTATGTCTAGGGTTTTTGTATGTCTAGGGTTTTTTGTATGTCTAGGGTTTTTTTGTATGTCTATGTTGGCCTGATATGGTTCCCAATCAGAGACAGCTGTTTATATATTGTCTCTGATTGGGGATCATATTTAGGTAGGCATTTTCCTCGTTTGTGTTGTGGGATCTTGTCTACATTGAGTTGCCTGAGTGCACACATGTGGCTTCACGTTTCGTTTGGTTGTTTGTTGTTTTGTTAGGTGAGTTTCAGTTGATTAAAATGATGTGGAACTCTACTCACGCTGCGCCTTGGTCTCATCTTTACGACGATCGTGACAATTAGAGATTGGGCACCAGCTGTTGTTAACAAAAAACACACCCCTCCTTCCTTGAGCTTACCCAACGCTGCCATTCTGTCCTGCCGATGCATAGAAAAAACAGCTAGATGTATATTATCAATGTCCTTGTTCAGCCACGACTCCCTGAAACATAGGATATTACAGTTCTTCAAGTCCCGTTGATAGGATAGTCTCGAACAGAGCTCATTCAGTTTGTTCTCCTGCGATTGTACGTACGCCAGTAGAACTTGAGGGTTGAGGTGGTTTATGTACTCGTCAGGTTGCCCGCACCTTGGCCTCTCTTACGCCACCTTTTTATTTTCAGTAATTCAGGGATTAGGGCCTGGTCCGGGGTGAGCAGTATGTCCTGCACCTCTGACTTGTTGAAATAGAAATATTCATCCAAATCGAGGTTAGTTATCGCTGTTCTGATGTCCAGAGGCTCTTTTCAGTCAAAGAAAATGATGGCGGAAACATAATGTAAAAAAATTATTCAGATCTGGAGCCTGTAAAACGGCTGCTTTCCAATGCAGCGCCATTCTAGTGGTATATGGGAGGGTAAATGCACATAAACACTGTTTACACATCTTTTTTTATTTTGTACGAGTGTTTATCCGCCTATTGTGTAAAAATGCATTGAGAATTTAGGGAGCATTACTTTATTCACAAGGAAAGCAACCACCATTTACCCACTTTTTTTTTTTTTTTTTTTACAGCTACATCACTGGTTCTGATGGTATTTGATGAAGACATTGAACCTGTTGCTTAAACATAGTTGTTTAAACATAGATGCACTTCACCTAACACATGCTGCAAAAATCTGTGCCACCCCTACTGCTTTCCCATGTAAACATGGTTCTCCAGGGTCCCAGTCTGACTGTAGTGACATCTTATCAAAGCAATCTGACATTTAGAAAATACCTAAACAATTACTGTAGGAGTATGTAGAGTATTGAATTAATATTATTAATACAAATAAGAGCGCCAGTGGCCATTTTGGAAGATGTCTGCCACAGGGCCATACCTGCGTTGGACCGTTATCTACATCTTTTGAGTTTTGATATAATCTGTACCAAATTTGGTGCTTTTATCACAAAATGAAGGATTACAATGAAGATTACTCACTCCACAATATGGCCTCATTTTTAAATAACCTTAGTGCTTGAACTTTTAATTAATCTAATCCACAAGGAACTCAACCTTGGCCATCTTCCTACATCAACACTACTATGCACTTCCACCTGAGCACATGCCACTCTGTCCCTTTCAGAGAGAGCCTACATTTTATCATCTTGTCTTTGTGTTTGTTATCATTTAATAGCGTGTCTGCACATAGTGAATGCTATACCTTTAAAATAGCCTAACAATAAAAAAAAAATCAGTGATAAGCTTAAGTCTTTAATTGATTCTTGAAATGCTAATCTATTAACAAGTTATCTTGCCTTAGATACTCTGATTACTTTTTCAAAGTAACACATGCAAGATAAATATGGACTGAAGTGTAAAAATGTCTCTCTCCATCACATACAACTTTCTTGTAGTACTGTAGTTTGTTATGGGCTACGTCATCTGCCGAGCTATCCACAGCCAATCAGAGCCATATGTTACAAACAGGCTATCCCACACTTCATAAACAGACATTGATCCCTCACGTCCGAAGCGCTCGTTTGGAAGCTGGCGGCAGCCAATCACAATGCAAGCTGCTTGAATTATATTAACCGGTTTATGTCCACTAGCAGCAAGTCAATGGGAGCCTATAACGGTCTACAAACGCAACATACAAGAGATAAGGAAAGACGGCATAATGAAACTCTGTTAAGGAATTGTGTATTTTAATTATTTTTTTAAAACTTTGATATCAATATTGAAAAAGGCTTACGACGGTGTAGTAAGCCCTGTGGATTTTAGTTGCCTATGAAGATACAAGGAAGATAGAAGACTCTTCTCCATAATTGTGTCCTGTCCAATAGGCTCCCACAAGCAGAAGCTGCGAGTTGTCCCGACAGACCTGCTATCAACCATCGATCTACTTCACTGATCAAATATGGAAGGTGGAGGCAAGGTAATGAGAAAGTTAGATCTAAAAACTAGTTCAATTAGCCAAGGTATGCTATTAGCCAAGGTATGCTGATGGCCAACGGATAGTCTTGGTAACCTGTGCTGTTGGTTTTGTCTACATGAGTTCGACAGTCCAGCTGGGATTAAATGGCCATTTTCATATTAATAATGGGTCATGCAATATCAGATGCTTTGTAGCAACTTTTTCGCACAGTAGGCCTATATGGAATACTGCCCTGAAACTACCTGACACAAAGGATGTTTGCGATGTTAAACTTTGGCAATATCTAGTGTTGTTGAGTATGGCTGGGTAGAATAGGATGGTTCAATTTGTCTGAGGGAACAAAGCCTCAAACTTGCATATCAGTCTAGACTGGGTTCTGATACCTGGAGCAGAGAATGTTTGTGATGGATTGTTTATTTTGTGAAACATACAGTACTTTATTTGAGTTAGACCAAGTGTCAAAACATGATCGCTTTATGTGTGTGTGTCGGTGTTTGTGTTGACATCCATGTCAATGGTTCATGTAGATGTACACAAGTACATGTCTCCCTGCCTGACAACATTTAAAACCATGTTTTATTTTTTTATTGCTCACTCTGAGAAATGATCATCCTAGTTAGTTGTATGCCTTATATGGTATAAACATCAGATTAATGAATTACTTGTGGAACCCTGCCCCCATATGGCAATAACACATGTTATTATTCTAACACATATTGAGGCACTTTTCAGCATCCTTATAATTATGTGCCGCGAAGGAGGCTGCCAGGAGGCACACATTCACGGTCTCTGAATTGTGTATTTTAACAGAGTTGCCTTGGTCTATCTGTTGTGTGTGTGTGTGTGTGTGTGTGTGTGCTGTGTGTGTGTGTGTGTGTGTGTGTGTGTGTGTGTGTGTGTGTGTGTATTTGGTTAACATCCTGTTCTGTGGGGGGTTAAAGAATGCACTCAATGACCCCAAACGCTGGCTTTCTCTCTCTCATTTAATGTTGTTAACATTTGGGTAATGCCCTTACTCATGGGTAAACTTTCTGATGAAGCTTTTCAGCGCTCTTTATCTCCACACCATTGTTTCCCTTGCATGACTTTTTTCCTGAAAATCTAACTATGGGGTACAAAAGAAAATACATTTAGTAGCAGCATCTTCAAAGTGTTATCAAAGCCATCAAACTATTCAATACACACCCACAAACTCACCTCACCCCCACACACACTTTCATCTCCCCTTCAGATTCCCCAGTGAAAAATATGGCTTGGTTATTTAGCTGCACGCACAATCAACATCAGAAACTCAAACGTGTTTTTCCTCAGGAGATAGAATGAGCTGGAGGGACAAACGATTGGTCGTCAGGACAGAAAATTACTGACTGACTGCCCTGCCTGGTGGGGTCCTACGCTAAATCCTGGGAATAAAGGCTGCTGAATGGCTAGTAAATAAGTATGATTGGTGTGACCTTATTCCAATAAGAAAACTAAAAGAAAGTTGGGGTCTTGAATAGGAGAGAAGATGGCAATTTTTACAGCCGCCCCCAAATTTGCTTCAGCTGACAGGCCAGCTAAGGGTCGGTAGATTCTTGAGGAAGGGCAGCTTATTGAGCCGAGCAACAGGCATGACGTAAGTTCTATCCTTGACTTGGATCTCTGCTATCCTCACTTTCCTGTCTGCTCCAAGGATAACTGACTTAACAGTTACAACTTGCCAGAGTGCTCTTGGAGACTGATCTTTCACGATCATCACAACGGTCCCAACTGCAAGGTCCTCCTTATCCTTGTGCCACTTTTGGCGGGCTTGTGAATCAATGCCAGAAATGGTCATCTAGAACCTGGCTGAGTCTCTGCCTTTTGTGACTGAGCAGTTCAGACTCTCGGTAGACCACCTGTGGTAGTGATGAGTCTGGCCGCCACCATGAGAACAGAGTTAGGAGTGATTGGATACAGATCTGCGATGTCCGAGGACACATACCCCAAGGGCTTGCAGTTCAAGATCCCTTCTATATCAATTAGGATAGCCCTCAGCACCTCTTTGGAGACGGTCTGTGTGCCAAGAGTGGATTGTTGAACAGTCTTGATGGATCTGATCTCCCTTTCCAAGCATCCTCCAAAGTGCGTCGCACTAGGCGGGTTGACAGCAAAGCAAATATTTTGACTGGCCAACTGTTCCTAGAGCTGTAGGTGGAGAGCCATGAAGGCCTCCTGTAGTTCTCACTCTCATACCTTGAAATTCGTTCCTCAGTCAGACAAGATCAGAAAGGACTTTCGCCTGTGAGCGATGAAGCATCTCAACCTCATCAGGAACAAATCATATCCATGTTTGTCAGCAGATCCATGTGTACAGCCCGGGTGGTCATGCACTTAAAGGGGATTCCCCATCTCTTTTCATTTATTTGGCATATCTTGATAAGATACGGCCCTAAAAGGTCCACACCTGTAAAATAGAATGAGGGCTGATGGAACCACAGTCGGGCTGGAGGTAAGTCAGCCATCTTAGGCACATCTGGCTGGAGTCACCACTTCCTGCATTCGGTGCAACCAAGCAGGAAGAGGCGGATAGCTGTCCTCCCCATCAGAATCCAGAACTCGCCTAACACCCTCTCTAGGCCCGGGTGCCGCAGCTGCTAGTCATATTTCTTGATAGCCTTATGACTGGATGAGCTGGGTCCAGGACCACTGGTTGAAGGATGTCAGGAACCAGACATCCGAAGGCGACTTCCATCACTGATCAGTCCAGTGTCATTGTCATACTCAGTGGCAGTGTCACCAGACGGTTGCTTGGAGGGACTGGATTACCTGCCTCTAGTAGGGAGAGGTCTTCTGGGAAGCTCTCAGACTGGGCAGGATTAGGACCTGAGCTGCTTCCTGTGTGAGGTAGGGTCTTACTCTACGGATGTTGTAGAGAATGAACCTGCAGGGGCGGGTCACTCCTTTGATGTTTGCAGAGAATGACAGGGTGTTGTCCAGGGTCACGCCAAGGTTCTTTGCACTCTGGGAGGGCGACACTGTGGAGTTGTCAACCATGATGGAGAGGTTTTTCAGTGGGCCGGCCTTCCCCGGGTGGAAGAGCAGTTTTGTCTTGTCGAGGTTGAGCTTGAGGTGGTGGGCCAACATCCAAGTTAAGATATCAGCCAGGCACGCAGAGATGAGTGTCGCCACCTGGGTGTCAGAAGGGGGGGGGAGGAGAAAGGTAGTTGAGTGTTATCCGCAAACAATGATAGGAGAGACCATGTTAGGATACGACAGAGCCGAGTGACTTGGTGTATAGAGATAAGAGGAGAGGGCCTAGAACCGAGCCTTGGGGGACACCAGTTGTGAGAGTACGTGGTGCAGACAAAGATCCTCTCTACGTCACTTGGTAGGAGCGGCCTGCCAGGTAGCATGCAATCTAAGAGTGTGTATAGCCTGAGACGCCTTGCCCTGAGAGGGTGGAGAGGAGGATCTGATAGTTGACTCTGTCAAAGGCAGCGGATAGATCTAGGAGGATGAGAACAGAGGAGAGAGAGTCAGGTTTGGCAGTGCGGAGAGCCTCCGTGAAACAGAGAAGAGCAGTCTCTCTTGAGTGACCCGTCTTGAAGCCTGACTGGTTAGGGTCAAGAAGATCGTTCTGAGAGAGATAACGAGAAAGTTGATCAGAGACAGCACGTGTTTTGGAAAGAAAGAAGGGATACAGGTCTATAGTTATTTTTGTATTTTTTTTGTGGTCAACATTTTTCATTATTTCACAATATACAACGCACAAGGCAGGATCACGTTACAAATACTAGCCAACCTGACGACACTAACATACAATATAACTATTTACATACTGTCAGGAGTCAATTATTTGTGATGTGACCAGAACTGGGACACCACAGGACATTCCCAAAGCATGTGCATTAGTGTTCCAACAGCATTCGTACAGCATCTATCACATATTGAAGTAGGAATCAGCTTCATCTCAAAAAGTGTAAATGGGATTGCATAACTTCTATGTATAAGCTTATGATGTTTAAGCTGGTGTGCTGGGTTTTTAGAGGTAACAAATACATTTTTCCCGAAAGGTATCCCAGTTCAGGTTGTGCCCCAGTCCCTGAATTTCGTGGTTTCATACTAGAGTGACATCCAATGTAGTGCATTTAACAGACAGCAGGCAATCATAAGTGGCAGAGACTATTTTAGATGTTAATGAAGGGTCTATCCATGTAAGCATTGCGTGGGATGTTAACGCGTCATCCCATGGTACACCATAGGCTTTCAACAAAGATCTTAACTGTAGGTAAAGGAACCATGAAAAGCCTGGAAGTGAATACATTTGTTTGAGGTCCTGGAAAGGTATTAGCCCCTTATCATTATACATGTCTCGTAAGGTATGCACACCCTTATCTGCCTACAATGGGTACACAAAAGGCTTATTGTTTGTCAGCAAGTTATGGTTATGCCATATAGGAGAAGATTCACAGAACTTCTTAGTGTTGCCTATCAGCATAGTACCATACTTGTAGTGAGTTGGAAATCATTGAACCCAATTTTTTGAATGCTGTTGTTATCTTGATATCGGGAAAAAAAATGATCTCTAAGTCTATGTGGTGCAACAAGTGCTTCCTCTATTCCTCTCCAAGAAGCTGCAATAGAATCATCGGACCATACTCTCAAGGATTTTATTTGGAAAGACCAGTAACATAATTTGTAATCTGGAAGAGACAGACCTCTTGTTCCCTTTAAATGTGTAAGAGTATCATATCGAATGTGTGCCTTTTTATCATTCCAAATATACTTTGAGGTCATTGACTTTATGTCCTCAAAGTATTTTGGCGGAGGAGGTATAGGCAGCATAGAGAAAATAAAATTCACTCGACCGAGTACATGCATTTTTACTATAGCAATCCTTCCTTGTAATGACATTTTAAGAGAGGACCATCTCTGCAAATCAGGGGTGATCTCCTCTTTTAGTTTGACATAGTTCCTCCTGCAAACTTGGGAAAATTTGGTGGGTATGCATATGCCCAAATAAATCAAGTCTGCCTTATGCCACTGCACTGGAGATGCAGCAGGCAAAGTAAGCAATTTCACAGGGCTATTAAGGGGCACCAGTATAGATTGTCCCCAGTTTATTTATATCCAGAGAATTAACCAAAAATAGTAAAGAATTTCAGAATCTGTGGAAGGGAAATTGAAATGTCTGAGAAATACAATAAGGTGTCATCGGCATAGAGTGACACTTTATGCTGAGTACCTTTAATATTGATGAGTGAAATAAGTGGGTCCAATCTAATCGCTTGAGCAAGGGGCTCCAAAGACAGTGCAAAGAGCATTGGTGATAATGGACATCCTTGTTTTGTGGAACGTTGTAAACAGAAAGTCTTGGGTAGAATGTTTCCCGTCTGCACAACTGCTTGGAATACAGAATACAATGTTTTTACCATGGAGATAAATCCTTTACCAAAACCAAAGGCCTCCAAAACACACCATAAATAGTTCCATTCTAGCCTATCAAAGGCTTTTTCTGCATCCAAACTAAAAAGTGCAGCAGGGACTGGGTCGTTTTCGGAATCATTTATGATATGGAATAGACGTATAATATTGTCTGAGGCTAAACAACCCTTTATAAACCCAGTTTGATCATCGCTGATTAGATTTCCTACAAGCAGTTCCAATCTGATTGCAAGTAAGGCTTAAGGGCCTATAACTTTTACAGTCCAGGGGAGATTTTCCCTTTTTTAACAAAACTATAATCAGTGAGGTGTTTTGGTCTCTATGGAATTCTCCATGTTTTAATGCATGATTGATAGATCCAAGAATTAGGGCCCAACAATATCCCATATTTCAAGAAACAGCTCTGGAGGGAAACCATCAAGTTCTGGTGATTTGCCTCTTTTCATAGAGGTTAATGCACTCCTGAGTTCTTCAAGAGTAAGTGGGGAGTTAAGGAATCCAGTTTGCGCTCTGTCGAGTTTGGGAAGGCCCAATGATGATAAGAAGTGTGTCATCTTACTATGATCAGGGTCCATCTCTGTCGTATATAATCGAGAATAAAACTGCCTGAACGTATCATTCATTTCTGTCGGGTCATGTGATATCTTACCAGATGGTGTTTGAATTGTATCGATACAAGAAAAGGCCTCATTTTGCTTAAGCCTTGCCGCCAAAAGTCTACTAGCTTTCTCCCCTTCAGAATAGTGTTACTCTTGTGCAATGCATTATAAATTCTGCTTTAGTTTGTAGTAAAGTGTTATACTCGTGTTTTAATGCTGTTAAAATCTTCCCCTTTTGCTCTGTAAATTTTTGTTTCTGCTCATTTTCAACAAGAGCGATCTGTTTTTCCAGGTCTACTACTTTTTTTCTGTGAGTTGAATTAAGATGTGAGGCAAACAAAGTACAGTTTCCCCTCAAAAAACATTTTGTCACCTCCCAAAGTGACTGGGGGGGGGGGGGCTGGTGGTTTTTTCTGCATTAAACAATAACAAATAGTTCAACTTTGCTGAAAGTTGTGACAAAAAAGCCTTATTCTGCAGCAATGTTGTGGTAAAGCGCGATCTTCAGGCACCATTCTGTTTGGAGCTATCAAGCAAGATACTATACAGGACAGCTCCATGGTCAGAAATTATCAGTTTGAGAGTGCGATGAATCATGAGACCTATCTAACTGAGAATTACATACTTGATTAAAATCTCCTCCCACAACAATTTGGTATTCTGAAAGATCTAATTGTCTTTTCGAGATAAAACTAAGGAAATTAGAATCAGTTATGTTTGGACAGTGGATTGAGGCGAAACACATCTTAGTGTGATTTATAACCGTAGTTACAAATCCAAAACGTCCTGCATCATCATTATCAGAACACATAGTTTTCTATCAAATAGTATTAACACCTTTCTTTTGTTAGTGGCTGAGGAGAGAGCAACACATTTATAGTATCTGTTTTGGAATCTATAGACATCTTGTGTTTTAGGTGGGTTTCTTCTATTAGGGCGATATCAACCTTTTTGCGTTTTACGTATTCTAATCATTTGGTATACTTGATAGCGGAATTCAAACCATGTGAATTTAACAACATTTCTGTCACGGCCGTCAAAAGAAGTGGACCAAAGTGCAGCATGGTGAGCGTACATTATCCTTTATTTTGGAATGACGCCAACAAAACAAGAAACAAACTAAACAACCGTGAAGTTTACGAGGGCTAAGTGCCACAAACACAAGTCAACTTCCCACAAACACAAAAGGGAAAAAGGCTGCCTAAGTATGATTCCCAATCAGAGACAACGATAGACAGCTGTCCCTGATTGAGAACCATACCCGGCCAAAACAAAGAAATACAAAAACATAGAAAATAGAACATAGAATGCCCACCCAAATCACACCCTGACCAAACCAAAATAGAGACATAAAAAGCTCTCTAAGGTCAGGGCGTGACAATTACGATGAGCTCACGTTTAATTTAAAACCTTTGTCATATAGAATGTATGGATAAGTGTATGACAAAATATACAATAAATTAAATTTAAAAACACCTACTTCAATATAAACAGGGGAAAAAAATTGTGCACCATTATACATATTTGTGAACCAATTCTGACAGCTGGGTTTTAACAATAATAAAAACAAAAACAGTAACCACCCGCAAAAGAGGAGGTCTATAGCTTCAACCGCTCTCTTTGGCTGGTAGGAACTCAGGTTCGCTAACATCAGAACGCTCCCAAACAGCGACGCACGTCCCAAGTACAGTCCCATTATGTCAGCCTCTTGTTTTTATCCAACATGACATGAATAGGTGGCAACGTTACTTTTCACAGAACACGTTCATACCAAGCTGAGCGCTCTGTATGTTAATCCCCATCATGTTTACCCTACCCCAGGACTGCTTTACTGATGGCTCAATTTTTTTGCCAGCTATTGTTTTCAGCCTGAACCAAATACTTATCCAGCCAGCTAACCTAACCAGCCAGCCAACTCAACTAGCTAGCCACGTGCCAGCCAGCTGCCTATTAGTCATTTAACCAGAATGCTAACTGCCAAGTTAACAAATCCACCATGCCCCTCATACCAAATTAACTACATTATGTCGCTGAATAACAAATAGACATGGGTGACGTTAGCTAGTTAGCTTAGCATTAGTTCTGTCCATCTTACTAGTTAGGTGGGCCTTCATGCGATGGGGTATTCAAGGAAGGAGGGGGACCGTAGTTTCTTCCGTGTGCAGTGGGGAGAATCTGGAGGAATGGGGAGTGATGACTGGGCTCCTTCTCTTGTAGTTGTCCTCAGCTGCAAGGCATGCCTCTGCTTCCTCCATAGTATGGAATTCTTGGAGTGTTCAATTTTTCCTGATCTTCAGGATGGCTGGGTATATCAGGAACGGGCGCAGTCCTCTTGCTGTCATCTGTCGTTTGACGTGGTCAAAGGATTTCCTCTTCAGTGTGGTTTCGTTGCTGTAGTCTTGGTAGAATGCCAGATTAGATCTCCCGTGTCTCGGTGGGTTCTCGAGGGCTCTGGTTCCCCGCAGAATATCCACTCGGTCCTCATATCTTATCAGGCAGAATATGAGGGTGCGGGGATGGCCACGGTTATTATTGCCACTGTAGATCCGGTGTGCCCGTTGAATTTCAATATTCCTCCCTTGTAGCAATGGTATCCATTTTGGTAGATTCTCCTGAAGAAAACCTTTTGGATCTGTGCCTCTCTTTGTTTGGGATCCTTTTAGGCCAGTGTGCCTTAGTTGAGTTTCCTCGGTCGCGTAGTTCCATATTATTAAGCATTTTGAAGGTTCAGAGGCCAGTTGTCAGGAATTTATGACGGCTTTTGGAATTTTGAGACGGTACTCAGAACTACACGTGCATCTCTGCCAAAAGACCACCGAAAGTTCCCAGGTCTATAGTTTTTGACGTCAGATGAGTGGAGTGTTGGTTTCTTGAGGAGGGGAGCAACTCACAAGGCAAGTGCTATCTGCTGGCACCTTTGTGCTCGTAGTCTTTGTAGCATTCTTAATAGCGGTTGTGCTAGTGTTGACCTCGTGGAGAATCTCAATATGCTTCTTATTGTACTTCTTGCACTTAGCTTTGAGAGTACACTGTGCTGCTTGGTGTTCGCGTCCACACTTCCAACATCACTGATTTGTCTTGATTCAGGGTACTTTCTGTTCTTTGGAAAGGAGCTGGAAGTTGGTGTACTGATTCATGTAGTGCTGTATGGTGTTGCAGAACGGGCAGTACTTCTTTGGCTTCTACCGTGACCTTTACTCCGATGACTGGTTCTGTAAAGAGGCTTTGGCTTTGTCTTTTCTCTGCTCACCTTCGTGGCAGATGGGGAAGGACTTGTCTTTACGCTGATCTTGGCGTGTGATGAATTGCGTGCCATCTTCGTGCACTCTCAGCTCGTACTCAAGCCACTCTGTCAGGTAAAGGAGGGTTAGAATGGGTGTCTTAATGGGGTCCACATGTCTCTTGAAGCTGGCTCTTAAGTCGTGTGGCAACTTAGCTAAGAGTGTGAGCCACACCTCAGTTCCGTCTGTGCATTGCTCCCTAGATTATCCAACAGGTCAACCAAGTTGATGTTGGGGCCGTCCAATAACCCTGCGATGCGTTGTAGGGCAAGCTGGTGGGGCTGGCCATACAGTTCTGTGAGGGACTCCATGATGTTGTTGTAGGAGTCTGAAATTAGCAAAGCCTCTTCCAGCCTCTTCCAACTAGTATCTGAAACTAGAAGCGCTCTGTTGCATCTACAGGAAGCACATTGTCGAGGTCAACCTTCAGCCTTGCAAACTCCCGTGGGTCTTCATTGACGAAGTTGGGGATGGTAGAAGTTGGTCCACGGTAGGTGTGCTCCTGGATGGGTGGAGAAGGTGTGCGATAGCGGAGAGGTGAGTGCCGACAACGGTCAGGTGAGTAGCGGCTACAACGATCAGGTGAGTAGCAGCGGTGATGATCAGGTGAGTAATCACGGCGGCGACTGCAGGATGAGGGCTGAAGCTGGTGTAGGCTGACGGCGGTGGTCAGGTCTAGGTCAGTTGAGGGCTGACGGCAGTCAGGTGACGGCTGATGATGGCAATCTGGTGTAGACTGACCGCGGGTTATGTGTAGGCTGACGATAAGCGTCAGGTGAAGGCCGACGTTGGTGATCAGATGAGGTTGGCCCTCTAGGTGGCTCTGTATGGCTACGAGTCCTGCAATGAGAAGACAACCTGTCTCGGTGGTGCGATGGCTCACAACACAGAGGGTTTAACTGAGTAGGTGATGACAATAATGATGGCTGGTCTGTGTTGGTGAATTCTCTGAGCCTGAGTTCTTCAATGAGCTGCTCTATTTTGCCTTTGTGACTGCAGTGTGTCCTCTTTGGTTGTCACTAGCTGTGCCCACTCAGGCTGACGTTGATCCATCCTCAAAGCTGCAGGTCAGTCTGCGTGGTTCCTTGAACTAATGGATGCTCATTGAAGCGGAAGAAGTTAGCTCTTTGGATAGTTCCATTATCTCACATCTCAACTTCTCACTTTCCTTTCCTATCAGCTTCAGGCATGTTGAGAGTGTTCTGGAAGAAGAGCGGGTGCTTTGTTTATCTCGTGCAGGAGGGTAGCTGGTGCTTGTCTGGTTGTGAGAGGACATAATTCCTCCCACAGCGACCTTTGCTTGCTCTCCCTCATTGGAGTGGTGTGTTTTTATGTGTTGTGTGTGACTTGACTCGAAGCTTACCTCATAGTCGATTAGATGATGTGGGGGGCGAGTTTGATGGCGGGGACGGACCACAACTTGTGGAGGATCTTCTCTGGTGACTGGCATCCTTGGGCTGTAGCAGTTCCTGGATCCGGTTCAAAGGACCATTGAAAAAGAGCACAACCAACTGGTGGTGGACTGCGATAGAGGTGCCAGTTTCGAGTATAGGGGCAACTGTACCAAAGTCCTGGTAAGAGGACTGATGAAGACCAGCAAGAGACTCACACTTTATTCAAACAGACAGGCACACACACACAGCAAATGAGAAGAGGAGGAAACTAGCTGAAGTAATAGTGATAGTGTTGTTGTGGTTTCTGTAGAACAGAAGAAACAAGGAATATATATTACATCAGAGTAATAGTAATGTAAGGCTACACAAAGGGAATGGCAATGATGTAAAATATAGAGCATTAATAGCAATATAGCGTATATGATAATGGCTATACAGTGATAGGCTACAAAGCTACTACAGTGTAAGCAGTAACAGGGCACAAATAGCATTAAATGGAAACAGTATACAGCAAAATTGTGGACTCGAGTCACATGACTTGGATTTGAGGCTGACTCAAGTCACAAATTTGATGATTTGGGACTGGACAATAAAATAACTTGAGACTTGACTTGGACTTGGAGCCTCAAGTCTCGGGACTCGACTTCAGACTTCAGACTTGAAATGATCTGGCCAGGTTTGGTAATGTTTTGTCACTTATTTGGTGGCACAGTCTACGTGGATTACTGGATGCAGCCAGAGACAGTAGCTGCAGCATCGCCCTTTCAAAAAAAACTGCAACAGATTGGCTAGTGATACGCACACTCAGGACTCTGATTAGACCAGTAAACTGTCAAACAACACAGGTCAGGCGAGCTAGCGAACAGATTGCTGATTTCTATGATTTGCTGTACGGCTATAGGGTTGGGTGCAGCGCAAACGTCAAATTGTAGGAAGAGAGGATTAGCATGAATAAATAAATATGCAGCTCCAAAAATTGTTTGGTGATCAAGAATATGAATTGTTTACTTCGCAAGCTCACCAGCAATGGGGCAACAATTATTAGCATAGGCCTACTGGTCTTTTGGTATGTAGCAATTGCTTGAAATTGATCCTTTACTTCTGAAACTTGCATTTTGAATTTGTTGTAAAATGAATCATTACTGTGGCGAAGACGCACCATAGGCACGGCTCTTCACTTGCACTCTCCAAACTCCCGCCAGTGGAGGGGGAGTGCTTTTTATCTTGTTGAAATGTTTGCTGTTAAATGCATAGGCCGTATGTGGTAAATCTATATTCCATCTAATACTACGATAATTGCTAGCGTTTCATCATTACATCCCCGTACCGTTTTATTGCAACACAGACATTTCTGTTTCATGTTTGATAGGCCTACGATACATTTCCATGTAGACAACCATTTGTTGCAGTGCTCTGAGTGGGCGCGATGTTTATAGTGCACATGGACGTTCGCAAGACTCATGAGGTAGAAGTTCTGTTTATTTAATTCAATGTATGGTTTCCTTTGTTTATATTTTCCGGGTTATGTCGGAGTTCTGTGTGTCTATGTCCTATGTCTGTCATTTTTGTTGTGCGTTACAGGAGCGCGCGCACCGTAGTGCGCATAGAAATAGGCTACGTGGCCTGCGCTCCACGCTTTGGAGTCAGAACGCTGAGTAAGAGAAAGATTTGTAGTTGAACAGGCGTTGCATGTTTTTAAAACTTGTTACTTGTCTCGACTTGACTTCTCTTAGAATGCATGACTTGGACTTGACTCAAGTCTTGACCCGTTCTACTTCAGATTCGACCTGAGACTCTGACATTGTGACTTGTGACTTGCTTGTGACTCGAATAATAGTGACTTGGTCCCACCTCTGTTATACAGTGGTTCAAGTATTGGATAGGTTAGTAGGCTAGCAGTAGACAATGGCACATTATAACATACATGCATGCTAGTAGCAATGAGCTAATATAACACACAATAGAACGGTACAGCCGACTGACGGCCCTGTATGGTGGGGTCCTATGCTAAGTCCCGGGAATAAAGGTTGCTGATTGGCTAATAAATAATGATGATTGCAATAAGAAAACTAAAAAGAGAGTTGGGGTCTTGAATAGGAGATGAGCTGGCCATTTTACACCCGGCCTGTCCTTCACAGGGGACAGTCTTCCCTCGCAGGGCGGGCGAGAAGATAAAGGGCATCTGATAGGTGTCCATGACAACGGTGTAGAAGGAGGCGTGAGCATGCCAAAGCAGCAGCTGATCCCTGCAAAGCTGCACTGCTGGCCGACTCCGCTTCCCTGGATATAACCTCCACACAGGAGCACTGTCATTCACAAGATAGGAGCCAGATTACTAAACTATTATAAGGCCACTGACGCAAAAAGCTCAAGCCTGGACAGCTAAGATGGAGAGTGTGTTATTGTTTGAGCAGACAAATGTTGTTGATACCCGATTTTAAAATAAGTGATTTATGATGTAGTACATGCTGTATAAGGTCTAAAAGCAATTTCACTAAGAAGATTTGTAGGAGTAGGAGTAAAGCTACTCTCAGTGCATCTCTCTTTTGACTTAACAGATAGAAGATGCAGATTCTAGAAGGTGAAATGACTGAGAGATTCCTGTCGATGTGAGTAAAGAGGGTAACTTTTATGGACGTCAGTGTGGCTGCAACGTATTTTTTATTTATTTAAACAATAATAATACAACAATAATACATTTCAAAACAGAGACATGGCTTACAATACCGACATGTGAATGCGAACGAATGAATGCGAACATAACAAAGGCCTACTAAAGGCTTATGAACAAAATATCAGATCGATAATGGCAAGAGACTATCTATATCTATAACCATCAGATCCTCCTCTCCACCCTCTCCGAGTTGGGCATCTCCGGCGCGGCCCACGCTTGGATTGCGTCCTACCTGACAGGTCGCTCCTACCAGGTGGCGTGGCGAGAATCTGTCTCCGCACCACGTGCTCTCACCACTGGTGTCCCCCAGGGCTCTGTTCTAGGCCCTCTCCTATTCTCGCTATACACCAAGTCACTTGGCTCTGTCATATCCTCACATGGTCTCTCCTATCATTGCTATGCAGACGACACACAATTAATCTTCTCCTTTCCCCCTTCTGATAACCAGGTGGCGAATCGCATCTCTGCATGTCTGGCAGACATATCAGTGTGGATGACGGATCACCACCTCAAGCTGAACCTCGGCAAGACGGAGCTGCTCTTCCTCCCGGGGAAGGACTGCCCGTTCCATGATCTCGCCATCACGGTTGACAACTCCATTGTGTCCTCCTCCCAGAGTGCTAAGAACCTTGGCGTGATCCTGGACAACACCCTGTCGTTCTCAACTAACATCAAGGCGGTGACCCGTTCCTGTAGGTTCATGCTCTACAACATTCGCAGAGTACGACCCTGCCTCACACAGGAAGCGGCGCAGGTCCTAATCCAGGCACTTGTCATCTCCCGTCTGGATTACTGCAACTCGCTGTTGGCTGGGCTCCCTGCCTGTGCCATTAAACCCCTACAACTCATCCAGAACGCCRCAGCCCGTCTGGTGTTCAACCTTCCCAAGTTCTCTCACGTCACCCCGCTCCTCCGCTCTCTCCACTGGCTTCCAGTTGAAGCTCGCATCCGCTACAAGACCATGGTGCTTGCCTACGGAGCTGTGAGGGGAACGGCCTGTCTCTTATACACATCTAGATGTGTATAAGAGACAGGAGGGAAACGGCACCTCCGTACCTTCAGGCTCTGATCAGGCCCTACACCCAAACAAGGGCACTGCGTTCATCCACCTCTGGCCTGCTCGCCTCCCTACCTCTGAGGAAGTACAGTTCCCGCTCAGCCCAGTCAAAACTGTTCGCTACTCTGGCACCCCAATGGTGGAACAAACTCCCTCACGACGCCAGGTCAGCGGAGTCAATCACCACCTTCCGGAGACACCTGAAACCCCACCTCTTTAAGGAATACCTAGGATAGGATAAAGTAATCCTTCTAACCCCCCCCCCCCTAAAAGAGTTAGATGCACTATTGTAAAGTGGTTGTTCCACTGGATATCATAAGGTGAATGCACCAATTTGTAAGTCGCTCTGGATAAGAGCGTCTGCTAAATGACTTAAATGTAAATGTAAATGTATATTTAGGCTAGTTACATTAACAGTAAACAAACTAGGCTATCTATTTCTATGATGAAACATAAAGATATACCCAGGGGCGTAATTTGAGTTCTTGCATTGGAATTATATTAAATTCTGCTTATATCACGCTATACCACAATAAACATAAAAGTTCAAATGTTGAGACCATTGAGTGCTTTTGACCAAGAAGTGAAAGGTTGGTGCGAAAACTCTGTTGTGCTTTATCAGCACCATGGACTGCGCCCTGGGCTGGCTCCTCTGTACCAAGATCGTCAGGAACAGACGGAGGTGGAGGGGGCTTTGGAGCCATTACCCTGGCAACACCTGTGAAAGGGGGGAAGGGGGGCTCTTCACGCGTAGCTAGCTGGAGCTCGGCAGCATCATCGCTGCTGGGCTTGGTCGGCGGCCTCGATGGTTTAATTTCTGATATCCATCGTGGCAGTGGCAGATTAGCTGGTTAGAGCTAAATAGGCTAATAACACTAACGCCTTTTGCAGCTAGCTAAGAAGCTAACGAAACTCTATAGTGGTGGGGTGTGAGGCAGAGTTCAGTGAAGCAGCTTCAACTGTAACTTGACCCTGTCCTTATAAATCTAATAAAAAAATAAAAAAATGACAGGTGGAGGAGTATCACATTATTCACATAGTCTACCACAAATGAGCATGTGTTTTTTTCCTCCAGTGGCTTTCCATAGCACCCCTACACACAAACCCACACACACATAGATAGATACACATACAGATTTCGTGCCAACCTGTTACTCAACTTTTTTGCTATTTTTATATAGGGACATAAAACTAAAACTGAGGTGGCACAAGTTTCAACTGAGGGGGCTAAGCCTCATTTTTGCTCTCTCGTGGAGCCATGCCCAGGTTCTGATGTTCCTCATTCCTTAAGGAGATTTTACTGAATGAACCACCAGTGTCAGTAACACCGGGCCTAGTTTCTGATGTTCCTCATTCCTTAAAGGGATTATACTGAATGGACCACCCAGTGTCAGATAACACCGGGCCTAGTTTCTGATGTTCCTCATTCCTTAAAGGGATTTACTGAATGGACCACCAGTGTCAGTAACACCGGGCCTAGTTTCTGAGTGTCCTCATTCCTTAAAGGGATATACTGAATGGACCACCAGTGTCAGTAACACCGGGCCTAGTTTCTGATGTCCTCATTCCTTAAGGGATTATACTGAATGGACCACCAGTGTCAGTAACACCGGGCCTAGTTTCTGATGTTCCTCATTCCTTAAGGGATTATACTGAATGGACCACCAGTGTCAGTAACACCGGGCCTAGTTTCTGATGTTCCTCATTCCTTAAGGGGATTTTACTGAATGGACCACCAGTGTCAGTAACATCGGGCCTAGTTTCTGATGTCCCTCATTCCTTAAAGGGATTATACTGAATGGACCACCAGTGTCAGTAAACCCGGGCCTAGTTTCTGATGTTCCTCATTCCTTAAAGGGATTATACTGAATGGACCACCAGTGTCAGTAACACTGAAGAGTCCAAGTGAGTTCTCAATATCTCATGCACATTTATTAAGTCTTAGTCCCAATTCACCTGTCTTTTATCCAAGTCCAAGACTTCTCATATAAAATCATATTAGTCTGTATATACCTTCCCTCAAAGATATATATATTAAAATAAAAAAATAAAAATGCTCGTAGGATAATGCAATAACGCATGTGATTGAGCACTTTGAGCATTTCTTTGTAAAACTGAAGAGACTTTAATTTAAATTGTATTTTTGTGCCCACAGGAGGTGACGTTCCAGCTGATGATGGCAGTGGGAACAGCTGTGATTGGCTCGCTGCAGTTTGGCTACAACACAGGGGTCATCAACGCTCCCCAAAAGGTGAGTGAGAAAGGGACAGTTTCAAATGGCACCCTAATCCCTAAATAGTGCACTACTTTTGCCCAGTGCCATAGAGGCCCTGTATAGAGAATAAGGTGCCATTTTGGACACATACTCTGTTAGTTTCTATGTTTGTGCCCCTTAAAGCCTGTCCAAACCCAGTGAACATAAAGACAGTATTCTTCCTATTAATTCTTGACACCCCTTACTAGCTCTGCAGATTAAGATGTTCCTAAGAGATGCATGGCGCTCATAGATGTCCTACCCAAAGGTGCCGTACGCCCATGTCCAAAGTCCATTTTCCAAGCCATTAATAGTCTAGCAACAATACGTACCTCTGTCTGTGATATGAGTTAGATGGCAAACCTGACTATATATAAAGTGCCTCTTAACATTCGTTACCTGTTAGTTAATGGCCCACGTTACATGCCGTATTGGCTTTAAGATGATCAGGGTCGATGATTTGATGGTTCAGGATCGTCTATGTTGTGCCTATGACCCTACGATTCAGCCCAGACTGTTTTGCTACATATCTGCTTTTACTATATTTCTCGCTGCTCAGCCAAGTCACTTTACTACATGTAAATAACCTTCACAGTATATTCTTGAATTACCGACATAGGACATTTCTGTATTTTTCAGTATATCTTTCTTACTTTCTCACCTTTTTTTGTATTTGTATTTGTGCTCTTTTTGACTTAGTTATTGTGTCATTGTTACTATTATTGTATCCTGTGCATATGTCAAATAAACTCAGATTTGATTTGTTTGTCAAGGTTTGCATCTCATCTCTCCATCAAGAGCCCCACCAGGTCAATCAACCATGATACATAAAATACATGTAGGATCTTTGACTGACGTGGTGAGACTCCCTGGTGAGATAAGATGAGACGCAATCCTTCTACTGATGTCGGATCTTGGCACTTGGCTACAGATGTTGGATTTTTAGTTTGACCTGTTTTGTAGCAGAGGGGAAATAATCCTGCAGGAGGAGGATTTCAATGTCTGAAGAAATATTTAGAATCGTCACCAGGGGGAAGCTGTGATTGTATACAATGCAATACCGTACCTACTCTCTTAGAAAATATTACCTAAAACGGTTCTTCGGCTGTCCCTATAGGAGAACCCTTTGAAGAACCTTTTTTGGTTCCAGGTAGAACCCTTTTGGGTTCAATGTAAACCATTTCCAAGAAGGGTTCTACATGGACCCTGTAAGAGTTCTACCTGGAACCAAAAATAGTTCTACCTGGAAGCAAAAGGGGTTCTCCTATGGAACAGCTGAAGAACCCTTTTGGATCCCTTAGACTGCAGGTCCACTGGGCTCCAGTTCAAGTAGCCAGGCTACAGCGCGTCTCGTGTGAATTCTTATTTGGATTTGAATAAATCCACATATTTCTATGGAAGTAAATATATTTTTCGGGAGGGAAAATCCTTTTTTAAAATTGTTTTATTATACTGTATGTTCAAGACAAGCAATAGGCAGAATAACTAGTTGGTGGCCTTAGTGCCTATGTGGTCCAGTGGTTACAACCGCTGATCCCGTCATACATGTGCCAGAGTCAGCAGGGTTCGACTCCGGTCCACTGCCCTTTGACTCACCCTTCCCCATGTTTCCAACATTGTTCTCTCTCTTCAATAAAAGCAACAAAAAAAATAGGAAAGGAGTGGGACTGCCCCACTCGATAAAAATATATATTTAAGAAATAATAAATAATTGGACAAATTACAAATCGATTGGTGAGCGCACGTCCAACCTAAAACGTACAAGGTAGGCTAAATTGATTCATAAAACATGTACAGACCTAGCAGGCAACAATATATGCTATGCTAACTGATTCCACCATTGAAAGAGAAAACAAACAAAGAAATAGAAAATAAACCCTATATGCTGAGATTCAGTCTGGAGATTTTGAGGTGGAAAATAAAAACTTCAGAGGACTTTTAAGCCTTGAATACATGTAAGTTTGATTCACGCACTTAATGAGTGGAGCTCCACCAAAAGATTGCAGTCAGGGTGCAATTACTGCGTCCAAAATACCACAGAAGTTACTGCACTTTTACTGCCGTTTCAAAATTGCAATCTTTTTTTGTAAGGGTTTAGATAGCCTACAGCCTATTTTAGGCCCGCAAGGTAACTGCATTTATTTAAACGTTTTCAAGAAGTAAAACAAACTGTCTGATAATTTACACGTCAAAGAAAAGTGTCTCAGCTCAGCAAAATTGTCTTTGGATAGGCTCAAATCCATAAACATCTTGACAGCTTTACAAAATGAAATATTAAAGCCCACAATACATTACAAAATGAAATATTAAAGCCCACAATACAGGCTTTCAGTCCACAAGGATGACTTCAAATGCCGGCATCAAACTGAAAGTACAGTAGGCCTATGCTACTGTAGCCGGCACATAATAGCTTAGCAATGGAAATCTCACCTGCTGTAAGGGCATCCACACCAAAGACCAAAACTATATTGACAAATTATACATAGCCTTACTATAAAACGTGGGCAAGCATCCACACTGGAGGAAAGTTTATTGTTCTACAGTAGGCCTACATCTGTCAATCAACTGATGACCAAATTAGCTTATCAACTCAGCCAGGGAAACACCAACAAATAAAATAAAATTGCAGTTATGCAACCGGTCAGGATGCTCTCGATGGTGCTGGGGACCCATGCCAAATGTTTTCAGTCTCCTGAGGGGGAAAAGGTGTTGTTTGGACAATGATAGTTTGTTGACGATGTGGACACCAAGGAACTTGAAACTCTCCACCTGCTCCACTTCAGCCCCGTCGAAGTTAATGGGGGCCTATTTGGCCCTCCTTTTCCTATAGTCCACGATCAGCTCCTTTGTCTTGCTCACATAGAGAGAGAGGTTGTTGTGCTGGTACCACACTGCCAGGTCTCTGACCTCCTACCTATAGGCTGTCTCATCGTTGTCAGTGATCAGGCCTACCACTGTTGTGTCGTCAGCAAACTTAATGATGGTGTTGGAGTCGTCTTTGGCCACGCAGTCTTGGGTGAACAGAGAGTACAGGAGGGGACTATGCACGCACCCCTGAGGGGTCTCAGTGTTGAGGATCACCGTGGCAGATGTGTTGTTGCCTACCCTTACCACCTGGGGGCGGCCCGTCAGAAAGTCCAGGATCCAGTTGCAGAGGGAGTTGTTTAGTCCCAGGTTCCTTAGCTTAGTGATGAATTACGTGGGTACTATGGTGTTGAACGCTGAGCTGTAGTCAATGAACGGCATTCTCACATAGGTGTTCCTTTTGTCCAGGTGGGAAAGGGCAGTGTGGAGTGCGATTGAGATTGCGTCATCTGTGAATCTGTTGGAGCGGTATGCGAATTGGAGTGGGTCTAGGGTTTCTGGCATGCTGGTGTTGATGTGAGCCATGACCAGCCATTCAAAGCACTTCATGGCTACCGACGTGAGTCCTACGGGGCGGTAATCATTTAGGCAGGTTACCTTCACTTTCATGGGCACTTTCTTTGCATTAAAGTCCGAGGCCACTAGGAGCGCCGCTACTGGATGAGCATTTTCTTGTTTGTTTATGGCCTTATACAGCTCGTTGAATGCGGTCTTAGTGGCATCATCGGTTGGTGGTGGTAAATAGACTGCTGCGAATAATATAGATGAGAACTCTCTTGGTAAATAGTGTGGTCTACAGCTTATTATGAGGTATTCTACCTCAGGCGAGCAATACCTCGAGACTTCTTTAATATTAGACATTGCGCACCAGCAGTTATTGACAAATAGACACACACCCCCACCCCTCGTCTTACCAGACGTAGCTGCTCTGTCCTGCCGATGCACGGAGAAGCCAGCCAGCTCTATATTATCCGTGTCGTCGTTTAGCCAAGTCTTGGTGAAACATAAGATGTTACAGTTTTGAAATGTCCAGGAAGGTAGGATAGTCTTAATCGTAGATCGTCCCGTTTATTTTCCAATGATTGCACATTGGCCAATAATACGGAGGGTGGTGGTGGTTTATCTACTTGTCAGCTAATTCTTACAAGGCACACCGCCCTCCTCCCCCTTTTTATCCGTCTTTTCTTCACGCGGAGGATTTGGGCCTTCTCACGACAAAGCAGTATATCTTTCACATCAGACTCATAAAAAATAAATATTTTCCATTTCGGGGTGAGTAATCGCTGTTCTGATGTCCAGAAGCTCTTTTCGATCATAAGAGACAGTAGCAGCAACATTATGTACAAAATGAGTTACAAGCCTTGCGAAAAAAACAGTGGTATAAAGTTCTTAAGTAAAAATACTTGAAAGTACTACTTAAGTAGTTTTTTTTTGGTATCTGTACTTTAGTATTTATATTTTTGACAACTTTTACATTACTTCTTAAAGAAAATAATGTACTTTTTACTCCATACATTTTCCCTGACACCCAAAAGTACTCGTTACATTTTGAATGCTTATTAGGACACGCACTTATGAAGAGAACATCCCTGGTCATCCCTACTGCCTCTGATCTGGCGGACTCACGAAACACAAATGCTTTGTTTGTAAATTATGTCTGAGTGTTGGAGTGTGCCACTGTAAATTTAAACAACAAGAACATTGTGCCGTCTGATTTGCTTAATATAAGGATTTTTAAAATAATTTGTACTTTTACTTTTGATACTTATATTTAAGTATATTTACTTTTAGACTTTTACTCAAGTAAAATTTTACTGGGTAACTTTCACTTTTACTTGAGTCATTCCTATTAAGGTATCTTTACTTTTACTCAAGTATGACAATTGGTTTCCTTTTCCACCACTGGAAAAAACATACAAAATAGCACAGCTGGTTAGGAGCCCGTAAAACGTCAGCCATCCCCTCCGGCGCCATTATCTTAGCCTATTATCGTTTTTCACACCTTTCATTTTGTGACAATGGATAGGCTAGCCTGTAGAATGTATTGGAATATAATCACATAACAAGGGGCCTATTGCAACCATCGATGGCACTAGATTATCGCCAACTAAACCATCAATACTCGCTAAATTCACCCGCACATCTAATCTCAATTGCAACCATTATTGGTCACCACATTATCGCTACCTAAAAGATGTTACCTTAGTCCTGCTTGGAACCAAAGTCTTAAGGCCGCTGCCTTCAGCACAGACATACATGTAAACCATAGCGTATCGCTATGGGTTTGATTCCAGCCCACTCTTTTCTGGCACAATAACTAAAAATTCTGAACTTAGTCCTTTAAAAAAAAAAATCTATTTGACAAGCATTCTGTACAATTGAAATAAAGTATTTCCTTGTTTACCATGGCAAATCTACTGTGGCAATTTATATATTTTTCTATAATATATACACTAGATCAAAAAAATAATGGGCTGCGTTTTTTTGGTTTTAAAATCTGAGTCACTTTCTTTCATGCGCCATTGTGCTCCATTCCGTAGGCTACCTCACGATTCTCAATTTCATCTTGTCTTTACATCTGATATTATAGGCCTATGTGTGCAATTAGTTTTGATAGGCTACAGTAGGCTATAGTTTAGGTATAGCCTACTATACAGCTGCATTTCGGATACACTTTACAATTGTATGTCGTAGTGGAGACCAATATCTATTTTGAGTTATTAAGCTTTATGAAACGACGTTTGTTGATGTGTATGGATGCATTTCAGATAGATTTTTTGTACATTTTAATATTGCAGTAATAGGACCTATAGACCTACAGTAGCAGTAGGAAATGTATTAATATTCTGTCTGGTGCTTTACCGTTTGAGGTGGCAAGAGAAGGATGATTTTGATAGCTGGCACTGGTCCGAATGACTCGACTGCCCCTACATGGAGAGAAAGAGAACTGCAGGTTTTCAGTGAACGTATCTAAATCACAAGTCTTCTGCGAATTTCCAGCTGGCAGGAACAAATTTTGCTACGAAAGAGTGATCAAATTAAGATCTGAGATCTGTAAGTGACAGTCTGGTAGATATACTGGAGATACTCTGGTACTGTATGTACTTTACTCCAGCAGTTTCTTGAGAAAGTTACTTGAGGTATTACTGAAGCCTGCTCTGTAAATAAAAATGTGTATTACTGTGTGTGTGTACTTATATTTGTGTGTGTGTGTGTGTGTGTGTGAGAGAGAGAGAGATTTGGGAGGTTTAAGGCCAATCCTGGAGCCTCTTCGGGATACCTGAGCACATGAGCACTATAAATAGCTTTGTAGATTACGATTACATCAGTCTAAAGATGTGCAGGACAGTAAGGTAGCTGCTACTGGAGGTAGCTGCTAGTGGATCCAGTATCTTTGATACTTTGTTATGCAAGGATTAAAGTCACCTCCACGGTCTGCGGTGGAAAGTCACCATCTATTGTAGTGAATTACGGTTGCATAATTCCATTAACTTTCCCAAATTTACCAGGTTTTCCTGAGATCCTTGTTGGAGGATTCCCGTATTTCAATCTTATTCCAGGAAGTCTCCAACTGGGAATTTTGAGAAAGGTTTACCATTGCAATCATTCCACTTGCGGTGTGTCCATTACACGTGGCAGAGGTAACGAGGATCATTGTCACGTTTGCAGGATTAAGGTGGCTACAGGAGTTGTGCAACTAACAATAACAAAGAGATCATTCACTCTGACTACTCTCTTCTTCACATATTCTTTATGGCAAATGTATCTTTAATTTATCTCCTTCAAAGTACACTAGAAAATTAGTATCACCAGATAAAAATGTTGTGGGGTATAAGTCAATGTCAGGTAAAAAAACAATGATGTGCTCACATCCAACAAACCACTGCAGGGGGCGAATGGTGATGCCATAGGAAAAATATGTTTTCCATAGTCAGAGACCCAGGGCATATTCTTTGGAGGGCAATAAACCCTGCCTTACTCATACCTGTATCAATGACACTGAGTTATGTTTGTCAACATGAAGTCCTGTAATGAACGATCTTGCATCGTGTTTCTCTGCCCCCCTCTGCTGGTCAAAAGCTGGCTTCTGTAAGAATGTTTTTATTTACCTGTTTTTTAGAATATGGCTGAATACGGAGTGGCTGCGGATCCGACTTTTATGGACCCCTCTTCCCGACACTAAAGGTCCTGAAAGGTCTGCGCATGTGCGGATTCTCTACTTTACACACAGTCTCTGCTCTACTTGTAGAGAACAGGCTACTCTGGCGAATGTTGCTCGTTTAATAAAGTTAGATCAAAGCTGAATCCATTTCCGCAAGATCACAATGATAGTATTCTTCATAACAAAATAGAATATAACAACATAATAAGGACGGACAGCTGATCATCCTTTCAGTGGCAGACCACGTGTAACAACACCTGCACAGGATCGGTACATCCGAACATCACAACTGCGGGACAGGTACAGGATGGCAACAACAACTGCCCGAGTTACACCAGGAACACACAATCCCTCCATCAGTGCTCAGACTGTCCGCAATAGGCTGAGAGGCTAGACTGAGGGCTAGTAGCCCTGTTGTAAGGCAGGTCCTCACCAGACATCACCGGCAACAACGTCGCCTATGGGCACAAACCCACCGTCGCTGGACCAGCAGGACTGGCAAAAAGTGCTCTTCACTGACGAGTCGCAGTTTTGTCTCACCAGTGGTGATGGTCGGATTCGTGTTTATCGTCGAAGGAATGAGCGTTACACCAAGGCCTGTACTCTGGAGCGGAATCGATTTGGAGATGGAGGGTCCGTCATGGTCTGGGGCGGTGGGTCACAGCATCATCGAACTGAGCTTGTTGTCATTGCATGCAATCTCAACGCTGTGCGTTACAGGGAAGACATCCTCCTCCCTCATGTGGTACCCTTCCTGTAGGCTCATCCTGACATGACCCTCCAGCATAACAATGCCACCAGGCATACTGCTCGTTCTGTGCGTAATTTCCTGCAAGACAGGAATGTCAGTGTTCTACCACGGCCAGCGAAGAGCCCAGATCTCAATCCCATTGAGCACATCTGGGACCTGTTGGATCGGAGGGTGAGGGCTAGGGCCATTCCCCCCAGAAATGTCTGGGATCTTGCAGGTGCCTTGGTGGAAGAGTGGGGTAACATCTCACAGCAAGAACTGGCAAATATGGTGCAGTGCATGAGGCGGAGAAGCACTGCAGTACTTAATGCAGCTGGTGGCCACACCAGATACTGACTGTTACTTTTGATCCCCCTTTGTTCAGGGACACATTATTCCATTTATGTTAGTCACCTGTCTGTGGAACTTGTTCAGTTTATGCCTCAGTTGTTGAATCTTGTTATGTTCATACAAATATTTACACGTTAAGTTTGCTGAAAATAAACGCAGTTGACAGTGAGAGGATGTTTCTCTTTTTGCTGAGTTTATAACGTTACTGTAACACAAAAAGGAATTCGTAATTTCTTGAGAAAACTCAACAGCATGCGCCAATAGGCAAAATATGTGCTTTGATTGAAACTAAAATGAATGCAAATAAGTTAGAAATGGTGCTACTAATGCACATGACGGCACAAACATGTCTCGTAAAAAGTAAATATGTTAGCTAGCTATCATACAGTAGGCGTATATAAGAAGACATGCAATCATAATTGACTGTAGCGCATATAAAGCACCCAGCCCTGGGCTGCCGTCGTGAATTGAATTATGGGGAGTTTCAGGCCCTGGAGTGCGAGTGAACAAAATTTTACACTCGCAAAGCCGACTAGAAACGTTGCAATGGCTAATAATTTGGACTACCCTCCAAGATGGCGACGGGGATTCCCCCAAGGGCATAAGACAAGGGTGTGTCTTTTAAGTGTTTGGACCGCAGCCCTGGTATCGTAGCGTCGGAGATGACTAACTAGGAACTTTGTTCCGGTGCACAGATGTTTCGTCACTGATCATTTGGATACATCATGATTTCGCAGGTGTTCGCATCTTTCCAATTTCGGAAGGGGAGGGGACATTTAACCCATATGTTTTCCCTGTAACTTGCAAAGAGAGAGGGGCGGAGATACCGCCCTGGCTTCCGCTCCACATTCTAGTAAATTATTTTTTCTATCATGTTTCCGCGCAGAATTTAATTGAGCATCTGACGCAATTACGCAAGATTTTTGTTCTAGTTCCGAGATTACAATATCTATAATTTCACTGTATGGTTGGTAATTCACTATGAATTGAATTGTGACTGTATGTATATGATGTATGTATGATAATGGTATTATTTAAAGGGGCAATCTGCAGTTTGTACAGACATTTTTTTACATATAAATTAACGATATGTACCCATTGATTCTTGAAGAATATCATTTATAAATGCCTCATGAGCTTAATTCAACTGTTGTACCCCATCAGAACCCAAAATATAAGCTTGTTTTATGCCAATGTTTTTTAACAAAGTAAATCTAAACAAACATTAGCTACATGGTTAAAACTACAATTTAGATATCATGGATGGTCAGTCCTTGCATCCATAACTCTGTCTATGAATTTGAGTCTATGAATTTGAGGGTGATTACATTTCTCTAGCCCCGTCCCTCAGCTTTCAAAATGTTTTATTTTAGTTTTACCCCTTTTTCGGGATATCCAATTGATAGTTACAGTCTTGTCCCATTGATGCAACTCCCGTACTGACTCGGGAGAGGCGAATGTCGAGAGCCATGCATCCTCCGAAACAAGACCCTGCCAAGCCACACTGCTTCTTGACACACTGCTCGCTTAACCAGGAAACACCATACAACTGGCGATCGCATTCAGCTTGCAGGTGCCCAGCCCACCACAAGGAGTTGCTAGAGCGCGATGGGACAAGGACATCCGGCCGACCGAGCCCTCCCCTAACCCGGACGACGCTGGGCCAATTGTGTGACGCCTCATCGGTCAAACTCACTTTTGAGGCCCATCACTTTTTACCGGGGAGGATGCTTTGCTTTTTACCGGGGAGGATGCTTTGTTATTGTTTGCTGCTGGTTGCAGCTTTAATGTCTCCAGCAACCTTCAATGATGAATATAGTTAATGTATGTTCTTCATGTTGTGATATGTTGTATTGTACCTTAGATCATTGAAGGCTTTTTGAATGACACGTGGAACAACAGGTACTCTGAGCCCATCCCTGCCACATCCCTGACCACCCTGTGGTCCATCTCCGTGGCCATCTTCTCTGTCGGGGGCATCTTTGGCTCCTTCTCCGTGGGCCTCTTTGTCAACCGCCTGGGCAGGTAAATCTGCTCTGGTAGTGTTATATTTTAGACTGGACTTTACGGTAAAAGGGTGTGGTAATCATGGGTCATTTCGTTTTTTTGTGCGGTCCTATGCACCTTAACAACAGTATAGCATTTTTGTGCCTTTAGGAAGTGAAGAAGCCAGCCATATTTTTAAATTGACCTCTCTGTGAATGATTTGCAGGAAGAACTCGATGCTCATCGCCAATGTGCTAGCGTTCATCGCCGCCGGGTTCATGGGCTTCTCCAAGCTGGCGGCGTCGTGGGAGATGCTGATCATTGGCCGCTTCATCGTGGGACTTTACTCCGGCCTGTCCACTGGCTTCGTGCCCATGTACGTGGGGGAGATCGCGCCCACTTCGCTCCGTGGGGCGCTGGGCACTCTGCACCAGCTGGGCATCGTCATTGGAATCCTCATGGCACAGGTAGGCACCGTCCGTTGGGTGACTTTCAGTTTCACCTGATCCGATGTCAGTGATTACTAGAGATGACAATCCAAATGTGGCACAGGACAACTGGACAAATATAGCAATGACGAGAAGACAAATGTTCAAGTAATATTTGCTGCCCTCAGGTGTGATCTTTTTGTTATCTTTTTCAACGCTAGTGATACAGCACAATCATCTGGACAAAATATTCTTTCCACCAACATACAGTACCCAAGTAACTTCACCACAGTGTATTTCCATGGTAGTTTAACTTTCATTAACAGTGTTACAGTGTACGAACATATTGTTACTTACAGGTGTTTGGGATGGAGTCGATCATGGGGAACTCCACTATGTGGCCCTTCCTGCTGGGCCTCACTTTCATCCCGGCCGTGTTGCAGTGTATCCTGCTGCCCTTCTGCCCCGAGAGCCCTCGCTTCCTCCTCATCAACTGCAACGAGGAGCTCAAGGCCAGGGAAGGTAAGCCTCTGACCATCTAATGCTACACCTTCACTCCCTCAAACATGGAACCCTCCCGGCTGAGGACCTATTCCCATGGAGAGCAGGAGAGCTCCTGGGTGTGTAGGCTTTTGTTCCAGCCCTGCTCTAACACACCATTCAACTAATCAAGGTTCCGACAAGCAGCTTATTAGTAGAATCTGGGGTGTTCAAGTAGGGCTGGAACAAACGCCTGCACATCCATTAGCTCTCTAGGAGGAGGGTCGCATCTTGTTACCAGCTGAATGGAGTCCTGAGTGTGTTGTGGATTTGCATGCAGTGCTGGAGAAGCTGCGAGGCACTGAGGAGGTGGGCGACGACATGCAGGAGATGAAGGAGGAGGCCAGGCAGATGATGAGGGAGAAGAAGGTCACCATCCTGGAGCTATTCCGCTCGCCACTCTACCGCCAGCCCATCTTCATCGCCATCATGCTCCAGCTCTCCCAGCAGCTGTCTGGCATCAACGCTGTGAGTGTAGGACACTCTGGGAGACACACACTGACTTGTGAATACACATGCATGCATGCACATACATGCTAACTCATGCACACACATGTGCACACACATGTGCACACACACTTCAAACTACATGATCCACTAAATTATGACAATTTTGTGCAGGTTTTCTACTACTCCACCAGGATCTTTGAGAAGGCGGGGGTTTCTCAGCCAGTCTATGCAACCATTGGGGCTGGAGTAGTCAATACAGCCTTCACTGTTGTGTCTGTAAGTCAGAAAAACACTGTACAACATCCATAAACACCCATACGAAGAAAAAATAAATAATTTCAATATATTTAATTTCACAAAATGTATTTCAAATAGATGTACATACATTTCCCTCTTTGCTCAAATGCATGTAATGCCTGACAATTCCAGAAATGCATGGCTAAGATATCTAGTCTACAGGGTGGCCAAAGCAGTTCCTAATTTGGCATATGACATAGTTTGGGCCTTCAGAGTGGGTTAATTACTCTTTTTACACAAAATGTTGGCATTGATATAATTTTAACATTGTCATAAAGAGTGCATGTTCAACTTCATAAAAAATATGTTTCCTGTCTCAAGAGGTTAAATAAAAATGTAAAAGACTATATAGTAAGTGCCTGTCTTCAGCTTCATTAAATAATGAAAAAATCATTACATGATTTTAAATGTAAATGCATTTTAGTGCTTTCGGTATACTTTTGATATGTCTCAACTACAATAAAAATAAATTCTGAGCAAATATATTGTAGCTGCGGCAGCCTATTAGACGATCTGGGGGCGTGGCTTCTTGGAGGCGTGGCCTTGGTTTGAGCTCGTTGGGTCACCCATGGGAGAACGTGTCATAATATAATTGAAAAGACATTTACAAATACATAAAATATATTTCCTAAATGTATCACTAAATACATGTGGAAACATTATTTAATGAATTTCAGAATGTACTTTAGAATACATGAATTACATTTTCCAATGCATTTAACATACACTGAGTGTATAAAACATTAAGGACACCTTCCTAATATTGAGTTGTGGAATCCAGGTGAAAGCTATGATCCCTTATTGATGTCACTTGTTAAATCTACTTCAATCAGTATAGATGAAGGGGAGGAAACAGTTTAAAGAAGGATTTTTAAGCCTTGAGACAATTGAGACATGGATTGTGTATGTGTGCCATTCAGAGGGTGAATGGGCAAGACAAAATATTTAAGGGCTTTTGAACAGGGTATGGTAGTAGGTGCCAGGCGATGCTGCTGGATTTTTCATGCTCAACAGTTTCCCGTGTGTATCAAGAATGGTCCACCACCCAAAGGACATCCAGCCAACTTTACACAACTGTGGGAAGCATTGGAGTCAACATGGGCCAGTATACCTGTGGAATCCTTTCGCCACCTTGTAGAGTCCATGGCCCGACGAATTGAGGCTGTTCTGAGGGTAAAAGGGGGTGCAACTGGACTCAATATTAGGAAGGTGTTCTTAATGTTTTGTTCACTCAGTGTATATTGTGATATACATTTTACATACGTTTATATATGAATTTTAAATACATTCCGTAATATATGTTTAAAAAAATTAAACATTTCATATTTATCCCCAAAAAATGTATAAAAAATATTTTTTAAATGTTTTTTTTTTCTAGTATAGGTGGAAAATGAAACAGACTAATGTGTCTTTGAAATGTAGCCACTCCCCAACCCCCACTAACACCACCTTTCTTCTCCTCTTCCTCGCTCTCTTTATATAGCTATTCATTGTGGAGCGTGCTGGGCGAAGATCCCTTCACCTCACTGGGTTACTGGGGATGGCATTCTCAGCGGTCCTGATGACAGTTGCTATGGCACTGCTTGTATGTATAATGGTGCACTAAAGGAACAAAAACATCATGGATATGCTTATATAATATTTTATGTACACGGCTACTTCAACCAGACTCCTCTACTGATGTGTCTTGCCTCAGGACCAGCTGCCATGGATGTCGTACGTTAGCATCGTGGCCATCTTCAGCTTCGTGGCCTTCTTTGAGATTGGCCCAGGCCCCATCCCATGGTTCATTGTGGCTGAGCTCTTCAGCCAAGGTCCTCGGCCCTCTGCCTTTGCCGTGGCTGGATTCTCCAACTGGACAGCTAACTTTATAGTGGGCATGACCTTTCAATACGTTGAGGTAAGGAGACAGAAACAATTACTATTGCATTAATGGCTCATTTTCGTATTATATGAATTAGAATACATTGATAGTATATATTATTATATATATTATATAGTTCTATAATAGTACTTATGACTTCCACTTTCAATTTGGAAATTGTGAAAATAATGTAACTTTTCTGTATTCTCTGTAGCAACTGTGTGGCCCCTACGTCTTCATCATCTTTACCGTGCTGCTGCTGGGCTTCTTCGTCTTCACCTACTTCATGGTGCCCGAAACCAAGGGACGATCGTTTGACGAGATCGCTGCTGGCTTCCGCCATGATGCCGGAGAGGCAGGGGAGAAGTATGCGCCTGACGAGATGAACAGCCTGGGGGGAGCCGACTCCCAACTCTAAGCCCTCCGACAACACCGATACATACATACATACAGTTTTTCAACCACTCCACAAATTTCTTGTTAACTATAGTTTTGGCAAGTTGGTAAGGACATCTACTTTGTGCATGACACAAGTAATTTTTCCAACAATTGTTTACAGACAGATTATTTCACTGGTTTACAGGACAGATATTTCACTTATAATTCACTGTATCACAATTCCAGTGGGTCAGAAGTTTACATACACTAAGTTGACTGTGCCTTTAAACAGCTTGGAAAATTCCAGAAAATTATGTCATGCTTTAGAAGCTTTCTGATAGGCTAATTGACATAATTTGAGTCAATTGGAGGTGTACCTGTGGATGTATTTCAAGGCCTACCTTCAAACTCAGTGCCTCTTTGCTTGACATCATGGGAAAATCAAAGAAATCAGTCAAGACCTCAGAAAAAAATTGGTAGACCTCCAAAAGTCTGGTTCATCCTTGGGGAGCAATTTCCAAACGCCTGAAGGTACCGCGTTCATCTGCACAAACAATAGTACGCAAGTATAAAACACCATGGGACCACGCAGCCGTCATACCGCTCAGTTAGGAGACGCGTTCTGTCTCCTAGAGATTAACGTATTTTGGTGCTAAAAGTGAAAATCAATCCCAGAACAACAGCAAAGGACCTTGTGAAGATGCTGGAGGAAACAGGTACAAAAGTATCTATATTCACAGTAAAACGAGTCCTACATCGACATAACCTGAAAGGCCGCTCAGCAAGGAAGAAGCCACTGCTCCAAAACCGCCATAAAAAAAAGCCAGACTACGGTTTGCAACTGCAGATGGGGACAAAGATCATGCTTTTTGGAGAAATGTCCTCTCGTCTGATGAAACAAAAAATAAACTGTTTGGCTATAATGACCATTGTTATGTTTGGAGGAAAAAGGTGGAGGCTTCCAAGCCGAAGAACACCATCCCAACCGTGAAGCTGCTAATGAGCATCATGTTTGTGGGGTGCTTTGTTGCAGGAAGGTCTGGTACACTTTACAAAATAGATGGCATCATGAGGGAGGAAAATTATGTGGATATATTGAAGCAACATCTCAAGACATCAGTCAGGGAAGTTAAAGCTTGGTCGCAAATGGGTCTTCCAAATGGACAATGACCCCAAGCATACTTCCAAAGTTGTGGAAAAATGGCCTAAGGACAACAAAGTCAAGGTATTGGAGTGGCCATCACAAAGCCCTGACCTCAATCCTATAAGAAAATGTGTGACAGAAAGGAAAAAATGTGAGCAAGGAGCTACAAACCTGGCTCAGTTACACCAGCTCTGTCAGGAGGAATGGGCCAAAATTCACCCAACTTATTGTGGGAAGCTTATGGAAGGCTACCTGAAATGTTTGACCCAAGTTAAACAATTTAAAGGCAATGCTACCAAATACTAATTGAGTGTATGTAAACTTCTGACTCACTGGGAATGTGCCTCTGGAAGCAATGTCAGCACAATAACTTTTCGTCGGAGCTTCATGAAATGGGTTTCCATGGCCAAGCAGCTGCACACAACCTAAGATCATCATGCGCAATACCAAGCGACGGCTGGAGTGGGTGTAAAGCTCACCGCCATTGGACTCTGAGCAGTGGAAATGCGTTCTCTGGAGTGATGAATCATGCTTCACCATCTGGCGGTCCGATGGACTAATCTGGGTTTGGCGGATGCCAAGAGAAACGCTACCTGCCCAAATGCATAGTACTAACTGTAAAGTTTGTTGGAGGAGGAATAATGGTCTGAGGCTGTTTTCATGGTTGTGGGTAGGCACCTTAGTTCCAGTGAAGGGAAATCTTAACGCCACAGCATACAATGACATTCTAGACGATTCTGTGCTTCAAATTTTTTGGAGAATTATTTTTTTGGGGGGGGAAGGCTCTTTCCTGTTTCAGGTGCACAAAGTGAGGTCCATACAGAAATGGTTTGTCGAGATTGGTGGGAAGAGCTTGAACTTGCCTGCACAGAACCCTGACCTCAACCCCATCGGACACCTTTGGGATGAATTGGAACGCGAGCCAGGCCTAATCGCCCGACCTCACTAATGCTTTTGTGGCTGAAATGGAAGCAGTTACTGCAGCAATGTTCCAGCATCTAGTGGGAAAGCCTTCCGGAAGAGTGGAGGTGTTATAGCAGCAAAGAAGGGGACCAACTCCATATTAATGCCCTGATTTTGAAATGAGATGTTCTATGAGATACTTTTGATACTTTTACCAACACCCTACATTATAGTCCCTTTTGCCGTCAGATAGCGCTATTATTCCTTACGAACCTGGCTCAGTTACACCAGCTCTGTCAGGAGGAATGGGCCAAAATTCACTCCAACTTATGTGGAAGCTTATGGAAGGCTAAACAATTTAAAGGCAATGCTACCAAATACTAATTGAGTGTATGTAAACTTCTGACTCACTGGGAATGTGATGAAAGAAATAAAAGCAGAAATAAATCATTCTCTCTAGTATTATTCTGACATTTCAAATTCTTGAAGTAAAGTGGTGATCCTAACTGACCTAAGACAGGGAATTCTTACTGGGATTAGATGTCAGGAATTGTGGAAAAAAAACAGAGTTTAAATGTATTTGGCTAAGGTGTATGTAAACTTCCGACTTCAACTGTACATACATAGATAGATAGATAGATTTCATTTGACCATGTTAAACAATATAATGCATAATGCATTTCAAATCATCAAGCATGACACAAACCATGTTTTAGATATATTTCCATTATGGTCCTCTAAAATAAATGGTTCAAAAATGTACAAACATAAACATACTAGGCATACTTGGCTTACACATATAACACATGACATAACAGGCATAGTTGGCTTACACATATAGCTAACACATAACAAATCAAAGAATAGGAGACATTGTCATAGCCATAGAGCAGGACTCCCTCAACAGATCAGCGATCTCAGGCTCCTAAAATGAGATGATGGTTTGATGATGGTTATGCCAGATAATGGTGACGCAGTTGATGCCAGATGATGGTGATGAAGTTGGCTTGCCGCCTCTGATATATATTATAAGGGGGTGTTCACAGGGTATCCTTTTCAAATGAAATATTGGGCATTAAAGCGTCTTGTTATTACGGTATTATCTATCATCTACACCGAAGACTAAGCTTCACAGTTACTAAGTACACTCTTAGAAAAAAAGTCGCTATCTAGAACCTAAAAGTGTTCTTCAGCTGTCCCCATAGGAGAACCCTTTGAAGATAAATATTTTTGGTTCCAGGTATAACTTTTTGGTTCCATGTAAAACCATTTCCACAGAGGGTTCTGTACTCCCAAAAGGGTTCTACCTGGAACCAAAAAGGGTTATACCTGGAACCAAAAACATTTATCTTATGGGGAAAGCCGAAGAATCCTTTCGGAATCCTTTTTTTCGAAGAGTGTAGGACAATGATATCAGCAAATTTAAATATATACTTTTATATTAGCAAATTTCGCATACAACTCCACTTGAACCTATGGATTTAAGAGGGTGACTCTACAGAAGGGGATTCGTAGTCTGTCAATCAGCTAAGGCAAGACATTTAGGAATTTACTGATTTTTATCCTTGTCTTGTTTGAACAATACAATGTAATGTTTTGTGTGTGTGTGTGTGTGCGTGTGCGTGTGCGTGCGTGCGTGCGTGCGTGTGTGTGTGCGTGCGCACCACAAGTCACTGCTTTATGCATAGTGACTTTTTCTTTAGTATTGGACATATGCTGTAAATAATAGACACAATAAATCATTGTAGTTGTATAACCAGAATAAGAGTATAATCCCATGTAAGCTCTAACTTGTCAGTTACAGAGTTCTGTATCATTTTACAAAACAAATTATTTATTAGTGAGCTGTACAATTCTATTGTGTAGCCTACCAAAAAGAAAACGCTAATCTGTGTGTAGTGCCTAGGGGGATGGGGAAGTAGGCAGCAGAAGGAGATTTTTTGTGTTTTCTTTATCTTTTATGTTAAAACAAAGTGCCACGACTGCTCTACTGACAGCTCTTCCCCTTTTTTTATGATATATTGTATGGTAGCTGGATATTTTGCTCAATAAAAACAAGCTGCACACAGAGAACCACTTTCATGGGTGTGTCTTCTTTGGTCAACACATTCAAACAGAGAGTTGAAAGTTACCCAAATCATATTAGAATATAATCATTTATGAAATTATCATTTTTGTAGTATAATTTTGACATACACTATATATACAAAAGTATGTGGACACCCCTTCAAATGAGTGGATTCGGCTAGTTCAGCCACACCCGTTGCTGACAGGTATATAAAATCGAGCACACAGCCATGCAATATCCATAGACAAATAGGAGAATGCCCTTAATGAAGAGCTCAGTGACATTCAACGTGGTATCGTCATAGGATGCCACCTTTCCAACAAGTCAGTTCATCAAATTTCTGCCCTGCTAGAGCTGCCCCCGTCAACTGTATGCTGTTACTGTGAAGTGGAAACATCTAGGAGCAACAATGGCTCAGCCACGAAGTGGTAGGCCACACAAGCTCACAGAACGGAACCTCCAAGCGCTGAAGCACATAGCGCGTAAAAATTGTCCTCGACTCACTACAGAGTTCCAAACTGCCTCTGGAAGCAATGTCAGCACAATAACTTTTCGTCGGGAGCTTCATGAAATGGGTTTCCATGGCCAAGCAGCTGCACACAAGCCTAAGATTCATGCCGCAATACCAAGCGACGGCTGGGATGGTGTAAAGCTCACCGCCATTGGACTCTGGGCAGTGGAAATGCGTTCTCTGGAGTGATGAATCATGCTTCACCATCTGGCGGTCGATGGACTAATCTGGGTTTTGGCGCGATGCCAAGAGAACGCTACCTGCCCAAATGCATAGTACTAACTGTAAAGTTTGTTGGAGGAGGAATAATGGTCTGAGGCTGTTTTCATGGTTGGCACCTTAGTTCCAGTGAAGGGAAATCTTAACGCCACAGCATACAATGACATTCTAGACGATTCTGTGCTTCTAATTTTTTGGAGAATTATATTTTTTGGGGGGAAGGCTCTTTCTGTTTCAGGGAGGACAATTCCCCGTGCACAAGCGAGGTCCATACAGAAATGGTTTGTCGAGATTGGTGTGGAAGATCTTGACTTGCCTGCACAGAACCCTGACCTCAACCCCATCGGACACCTTTGGGATGAATTGGAACGCGAGCCAGGCCTAATCGCCCGACCTCACTAATGCTTTTGTGGCTGAATGGAAGCAAGTTACTGCAGCAATGTTCCACATCTAGTGGAAAGCCTTCCCGGAAGAGTGGAGGCTGTTATAGCAGCAAAGAGGGGACCAACTCCATATTAATGCCCATGATTTTGAAATKAGATGTTCTTATGAGATACTTTTGATACTTTTACCACACCCTACATTATAGCCCTTTTGCCGTCAGATAGCGCTATTATTCCTTATGCCGTTTGCTTCCTTCTCAACTTCTCTGCTTCGCCTTGCCTGTGCTAGTCTGGGTGCCAGTCTCTATTTAGGGGTTAACAGTCTCTGCTAAACAGACTGGCACCCAGACTATGCCTGCGTCTATTATTACATTGTTATTATTATTAGACAGAAGTTGCCATATTATTCTTGTTACTTAATATTGTTTGTTTGCTTCGTTCGTTTTTTAAATTTGGACACTTGAAAACGACATGGTGCATATCAAGAGATTTCATCCTGTAAAATTCAAATATTAAAGGTGTCCACATGCTTCCCATCCGAAACAGTTTGTTCATATATTATGACAACATTTTGTGAGGTTGTTTATTGGTTCTTTTGCAAGGGTTATATTGGCTGTTTGGGGACACAAACATTTTTCATGAGGCAAGCCGAAGTCTACGCCCCTTCGTCGGTGATTGGTCAACAGTTGAGATTCTTCAATTAAGTGTTTCTTCGTGGCCATGAGGTGGGGGTAAAATGGAGGACAGGAAAAAAAGGTCAATATGGAGTGGTGGATCACACAGAACTTTTGGAAGAGCTACAGGAGGAAATTGAACGTGACGAGAGTGTGGATGAATGAACTGTGGTGGCAGATGCAGTGAAGACCGCTGAGTTTGAGCCTCATCCTGATGATGACAAAGATGATTCTAGCCCTGTGGGAGTGAGATTTTTGGAGAGAATGGATCCTTGCCTTCTGGCAGATCCACATCACAGGAGGCTGCAGAGGAAAGAACGGCTCGTAATAAGGGCCTGAACGGAGCACATGGAATGGCATCAAACATCTGGAAACCATGTGTTTGATGAACAGTGCATTCGGAATGTATTCAGACCCCTTCACTTTTTCCACATTTGTTACATTACAGCCTTATTCGAAAATTGACAATATTAAACATTTTCCTAATCAATCTACACACAATACCACATAATGACAAAGCGAAAACAGGTTTTTAGAAATGTTTGCAAATTTATGAAAAATAAAAAACAGAAATACCTTATTTGCATAAGTGTTCAGACCCTTTGCTATGAGACTGGAAATTGAGCTCAGGGGCATCCTGTTTCCATTGATCCTCCTTGAGATGTTTCTACAACTTGATTGGAGTCCAGCTGTGGAAAATTCAATGATTTGGAAAGGCACACACCGGTCAGAGCAACAACCAAGACATTTACATTTACATTTAAGTCATTTAGCAGACGCTCTTATCCAGAGCGACTTACAAATAGGTCATAGGAATTGTCCTTAGAGCCCTGAGACAGGATTGTGTCAAGGCACAGATCTGGGGAAGGGTACCAAAAAATGGCTGCAGCATTGAAGGTCCCCAAGAACACCGTGGCCTCCATCATTCTTAAATCGAAGACGTTTGGCGCCACCAAGACTATTCCTAGAGCCAAACTGAGCAATCAGGGGAGAACAGCCTTGGTCAGGGAGGTGACCAAGAACCCGATGGTCACTCTGACAGAGCTCCAGAGTTCCTTTGTGGAGATGGAAGAACCTTCCAGAAAGACCACCATCTCTGCAGCACTCCACCAATCAGACAGAAGCCACTCCTCAGTAAAAGGCACATGACGGACCGCTTGGAGTTTGCCATAAGGCACCTAAAGGACTCTCAGACCATGATAAACAAGATTCTCTGATTCTCTGATGAAACCAAGATTGAACTCTTTGGCCTGAATGCCAAGCGTCACGTCTGGAGGAAACCAAGCACCGCTCATCACCTGGCCAATACCACCCCTACGGTGAAGCATGGTGGTGGCAGCATCATGCTGTGGGGTTGTTTTTAAGCGGCAGGGACTAAGAGACTAGTCAGGTTTGAGGGAAAGATGAACGGAGCAAAGTTCAGAGAGATTCTTGATGAAAACCTGCTTCGGAGCACTCAGAACCTCAGACTGGGGCGAAGGTCTGTGTGTTTGGCGTCAACAGATTTGGCAGCTCTGCTTCTAGCTCCTAAGCAACTTTGCAGCATTTTGTTTTTTTGTATGTTATTTCTTACATTATTAGCTCATAAAATGTTTGGTGTTATTACATACATAAAGAACTTTTGGATGTTAGAGCGGCAGTAACTCCCCAGCATTACGACCAGGAATACGACTTTCGTTCGTATCCCCCAAGACAATTTAACTTATTCCAGTGGCTGCTCCAAAACACCGCCGGCAGAGAAGAGGTATTCGGAGTGGACTTCTAGTCCGACTCAGGTGGCGTGCACACCATCGACCACTTCTGAGTATATTACTCGCTATTGTTCAGTCTTTGAAAAAATAAAGTAGACAAGCTCAGGGCGAGGATCTCCTTCCAAAGAGACATCAGGGATTTTAACTTACTCTCTTTCACAGAAACATGGCTCTCTTGGGATATACTGTCCCTGTCCATAAGCCATCTGGGTTCTCAGTACATCGCACAGACAGGAATAAAGAACTCTCCGGGAAGAAGAAAGGTGGGGATGTATGTTTCATGATTAACTACTCCTGGCGTGATTGTGATAACATACAGAAACTCAAGCCCTTTGTTCACCTGACCTAGAAAACCTCACAATCAAACGCCGACCGTATTACCTCCCAAGAGAATTCTCTTCAGTTATAGTCACAGCCGTGTATATTCCCCCTCAAGCCGATACCATGATGGCCCTCAAAGAACTACACCAGACTTCATGAAAACTAGAAACGACATATCCTGAGGACGCATTTATTGTAGCTGGGGATTTTAACAAAGAAAATTTGGTCCACTGCTACTCAACTTTTCGAAATACCTACAAGGCCCTCCCCTGCCCTCCCTTAGGCAAATCTGATCACGGCTCCATTTTGCTCCTCTCTTGCTCAGGTCCGTTCAATGCTGGTCTGACCAAATCGGAATACATGCTTCAAGATTGTTTTGATCACATGGACTGGGATTTGTTCCGGGTAGCTTGTCACGGCCGTTAAAAGAAGAGGACCAAGGTGCAGCGTGGTGAGCGTACATTTTCCTTTTATTAATAAAAATGACGCCGAACAAAACAATAAACACTACAAAACAAACCGTGATGCTAAAGGCTATGTGCTCTAAACAAAGTCAACTTCCCACAATGACAGGTGGAAAAAGGGATACCTAAGTATGGTTCCCAATCAGAGACAACGATAGACAGCTGTCCCTGATTGAGAACCATACCCGGCCAAAACATAGAAATAGAAAATAATAGAAAAACAATACATAGAATGCCCACCCCAACTCACGCCCTGACCAAACCAAAATAGAGATATAAAAAGGATCTCTAAGGTCAGGGCGTGACATAGCCTCTGAGAGTAACATTGACGTATACACTGACACAGTGATGGAGTTCATCAGGAAGTGTATAGGGGATGTTGTTCCCATTGTGACTATTAAAACCTAATCAAACCAGAAACCGTGGATAGATGGCAGCATTTGTGCAAAACTGAAAGTGAGAACCACCGCATTTAACCATGGCAAGCTGACTGGGAATATGGCAGAATACAAACAGTGTAGTTAATCCCTCAGTAAGGAAATCAAACAAGTAAAAACGTCAGTACAGAGACAAAGTAGAGTCGCAATTCAACGGCTCAGACACGAGACATATGTGGCAGGGTCTACAGACAATCACGGACTACAAAGAGAAAACCAGCCACGTCGCGGACACCGACGTCTTGCTTCCCGGACAAGCTAAACACCTTCTTTGCCCGCTTTGAGGATACCACAGTGCCACCGACACGGCCCGCTACCAAGGACTGCGGGCTCTCCTTCTCCGTGGCCGACATGAGTAAGACATTTAAACGTGTTAACCCTCACAAGTCTGCCGGCCCAGATGGCATCCCTATCCTCAGAGCAAGTGCAAACCAGCTGGCTGGAGTGTTTACGAACATATTCAATCTCTCCCTATCCCAGTCTGCTGTCCCCACTTACTTCAAATTGTCCACCATTGTTCCTGTACCCAAGAAAGCAAGGTAACGGAACTAAATGACTATCTCCCCGTAGCACTCACTTCTGTCATCATGAAGTGCTTTGAGAGGCTAGTTAAGTCCCGTGTGGCTCAGTTGGTAGAGCATGGCACTTGCAACGCCAGGGTTGTGGGTTCATTCCCCACGGGGGGACCAGGATGAATATGTATGAACTTTCCAATTTGTAAGTTGCTCTGGATAAGAGCGTCTGCTAAATGACTTAAATGTAATGTAAATGTAAGTATCATATCACCTCTACCTTACCTGACACCCTAGACCCACTTCAATTTGCTTACCGTCCAAATAGATCCACAGATCGCCATTGCACAGCACACTGCCGTATCCCATCTGGACAAGAGGAATCCCTATGTAAGAATGCTGTTCATTGACTACTACATAAATATATTACCTCTCACTCGACGTCAACAAAACAAAGGAGCTGATCGTGGACTTCAGGAAACAGCACAGGGAGCACGCCCCTATCCACATCGACGGGACCGCAGTGGAGAATGTGGTAAGCTTCAAGATCCTCGGCATACACATCACTGACATCACTGGCAACAGCACCTCTTCAACCTTAGGAGGCTGAAGAAATTTGGCTTGGCCCGTAAAACCTTTTACAGATGGTTAATTGAGAGCATCCAGTTGGGCTGTATCACCGCCTGGTACGGCATCTGCACCGCACGCAACCGCAGGGCTCTCCAGAGAGTGGTGCAGTCTGGCCAACGCCTTACCAGGGGCAAACTACCTGCCCTCCAGGACACCTACAGCACCCGATGTAACAGGAAGACCAAAAAGGTCATCAAGGACATCAACCACTCGAGCAACGGCCTGTTCACTCCGCTATCATCCAGAAGGCGAGGTCAGTACAGGTGCATCAAAGCTGGAACCGAGAGACTGAAAAACAGCTTCTATCTCAAGACCATCAGACTGTTAAATAGCCATCACTAGCCGGCTCCACCCCGTTACACAACCCTGCAACTTAGAGGCTGCTGCCCTATATACATAGACTTGGAATCACTGGCCAATTTAATAATGCAACACTAGTCACTTTAATGTTTGATTTTATTTGAAGGTTCATCTTACATTCCAACAGGACAACGACCCTAAGCACACAGCCAAGACAATGCAGGAGTGGCTTTGGGACAAGTCTCTGAATGTCCTTCTATTGTGTGTGGTGTCTGTCTTGACTCGTAGCTTACCTCATAGTCAACCAGACGAAGTGGGGGGAGTGTGACGGCGGGGATGAACCACAATGTGTGGAGGATTTTCTCTGGAGACTGGCATCCTTGGACTCTGGCAGTTACTGAATCCGGCTCAAAGGAACATGAAAAATATGGGTAGTTTATAAATTCAAAGGATCAATAAAAAGGGATAAAAAAAACTTAGGTGCTGGATTTTAGGCCGGTAGCAACAACCAGAGGGTGTCTGTTCAGAAGACGAGGAAGCTGTAGTTCCAGTTCAAGGGTTTAATGAAGATCCACACACAACACCACTCTCTCTGATACTAATTGTGGTTCTGTAAAGAAAAGAGAACTTAGGCTATAGCACACAACTTAACAGGCTATGTGGACCCAAACACACATGCTAGACTCACAAAAAATAGAGCAATGTAGAAATATCTACACATTATAAAACATAATAAGCATGAACGATCTACAAACGAAAATAGCCTAGCACCACAGACAAATGCTAAATAATGCTAATCGCTAATAAGCATGCTAAATAGTAATGAATTCCAGATGACAATGCTAATGCTAATATTTAAAACAGACGCTATTTAGCTCCAAACAACAAGACATCAGGATTTTGGCACTTACATTTAGCTGCACGCACAATAAACATCAGAAAGAGAAGAAATGTATTCTAAGGAGGTAGAATAAGCAGGAGAGAAAAACAAGTTGGTTATCAGAATGTAAACTACAGACTGCCTGAGGCCCTGCCTGGTGGAGTATTACGCTATTTTATTTTTTCATTGTATTCACAGGAATGTCCCTGTGTTTATGTGTAATGTTGTTATTATTGTTGCAATAAAATTAAAATTATTCCTCTAAGTCCCAGAAAAAAAGGCAGCTGATTGGCTAATAAAATTATGATGATTAGCATGACCTTATTCCAATAGGAAAACCAAAAGAAAGTTGGGGTCTTGGAAAGGAGATAAGCTGTCCGTTTTTACACCTTCAGTGGCCCAGCCAGAGCCCGGACTTGAACCCGATCGAACATCTCTGGAGAGACCTGAAAATAGCTGTGCAGCAATGCTCCCCATCCAACCTGACAGAGCTTGAGAGGATCTGCAGAGAAGAATGGGTGAAACTCACCAAATGCAGGTGTGCCAAGTTTGTAGCGTCATACCCAAGAAGACTCAAGGCTGTAATCGCTTCCAAAGGTTGAAAGCTCTGCGTGTAACAAATCCGGTATCAGGATAAATAAAGAGCAAGGTCTGCTAACTTTCTTTAATTATGTTTAATTAACGAAGACAATAAATGGCAAATGCAATTTTCGTATATACGGGTTCGCTGTATCTCCACGCAGGGTAGAACAGGGAACTGGCAGGAAGTACGTAAACAGCTGTTCTTATACCGTGATGACGTAGTTCCAACGCGTCTGTTGGCCTATCACAGTAGAGGCTGAGCGCGGTTTAGACTTTGCTCAGCGTATGCTGGCACTCGGACTTGTCCAAGTCCCTTAGTGCTCTCCTCTGTCCGCATCTGGTTGTTGGGTAGATTAGATCCGTCTTGTGCCGCTACACTCAAACAGTTCCTTATATGGTATTGTCCAGTGTCCTAACCTCCCTGGTTGGCCTGGAGATATGCACCCCTCCCCTCTCCAGATTGACCACAGCTTTTATGGCCTGTCACTCAATGTTGGTCAGTCTTTACACACATACATCTGTATTGTTTGTGTGTGTGTAACAAAACAATATTCATCTTCATACAATATGGTAGCAGGCTATAGTGCATAAACATAAATCCTAACAAGGTTCTTCAACAAAGTACTGAGTAAAGGGACTGAATACTTACGTAAATGTGATAATTCAGTATTTTTTTTATATAACTGCAAAAAATTCAAAAAAACTTTTTTTGCTTTGTCATTATGGTGTATTGCGTGCAGATTGAGGAGGGGGGAAACTATTTAATCAATTTTAGAATAATGCTGAAACGTAACAAAATGTGGAAAAGGTGAAGGGGTCTGAATACTCTCCAAATTCACTGTATTTGATACCATTCCACTTATTCTGCTCCAGTCATTACGACGAGCCTGTCCTCCCAAATTAATGTGCCACCAACCTCCTGTGATCCATATGTGGTGTCAGGTTGGGTGGAGAAGAGGTTGGGGTATGTTGGGAATGTGAAAGTCACTCGAAGGGGAATCGTGTTGATTTTTTGCGTTTCTGCCGTCCAGAAAGAGTGATAACTGGAGGGGCGTTAAGTGTTGAGCAGGATCAACTGAAGTTCAGAATTCCAGGTCTCTGTGACGCCAACCATTTGGTTCGCACCAAATGGTTGGCGTCACAGAGACCTGGAATTCTGAAGACCCGGTGGAGAGCGTGGTGAACCAGAGAAGACACTGTCTGTACTGCTGAGTTTTGAGGCAGAGTCTTTACCAGATAATTTCAAGTTGGGATGTGTCAGTTATCCCGTGAGAGCTTTTGTCCCGAATCGATTATGGTGTTTTAAATGCCAGCTTATGGTCATGTTGCAGCAGTGTGTAGGAGGGAGATTCCTAGATGTGAGAAGTGTGCAGGAGGACATGAGATAAAGGAATGTGTACAATCGGTGCTGGAGATCAGAGGTGTCCGGTGAGAGAAAGGTAGGTTGAGGTTTCTAGGATCAGAGTAGTGTAGAAGGTGTTGTATGCTGAGGCAGTAAAGAAAGTACCTATAATATCTGTTTGCCATAATAGCAAAAAGAAGAAGAAGTAGTAGGAGAAGAAGAAGTGTTTGTTCTGATTCAACGAGAGACAGCTTGATTTCATGCACATTTCTTCACTTGAGAAATACTGCACCAAACATCTCCGTTAGATGTAAAATTGCGCAACTAAGACCTCCTTGGCAAAAACATAAAAATGTTTTACAGATTTCTAGAGTTATCTTAGATTAATTTAGACTATTTTGAGGAAGTATACTGGCTACAGCGTCTAAAGAGGGACAAATAGTACTATTTTCAATCAAAGGTCAAGAGCATGTGAGGTACAGACATTCACTTCGACTAGGAGCAAACCAAACCTAGTATGCAGAGAACATTTAAGTCATTTAAGAACCATGTTAAAACTATTTGGACATAGCTATAGAGAATGATAGAGGTCTCTCGTGGCCATAGACTGTAAAAATATGGAGGAAGCCATCGATGACGTCACCCCATTGTTTCCTATGAGAATGCTCAGTGGCGCATTTAATGATCAGGAAGTGTCATCTTGCTACATGGAGGAGTTTTTGGAAACATTGCATGCGCAGTTTGAGCTACTCTAGGAAGTGACTTTGCAGGCTGGCTCAGTGTATCCCCCTCTCATGGAGTATCTCAAGAAGAAGGCCCGACCAAGGTACTGTAGGCTAGCAACTAAATTATCCTTATAACTTCGTCTGTGTGTGATTTGAAAGTAATCGGTTCAAGGACATAAAGTACCAGTCAAAAGTTTGAACACACCTACTCATTAGAGGGTTTTTCTTTATTTTTACCAAATTTCTACATTGTAGAATAATAGTGAAAACATCAAAACTATGAAATTACACATATGGAATCATGTAGTAACCAAACAAGTGTTAAACAAATCTAAATATATTTATATTTGAGATTCTTCAAAGTAGCCACCCTTTGATGACAGCTTTGCACACTCTTGGCATTCTGTCAACATGCACTACTTGGGCTCCCGAGTGGCGCAGCGATCTAAAACGGCACTGCATCTCAGTGCTTGAGGCATCACTACAGACATCCTGGTTTGATTCCAGGCTGTATCACAACCAGCCGTGATTGGGAGTCCAATAGGATGGCGCACAATTGTCCCAGCGTCGGGTCTGGGTTGGCCAGTATAGACCGTCATTGTAAGTAAGAATTTGTTCTTAACTGGCTTGCCTAGTTAAATCATTAGATATATTTTTTATTGATTTTTTATTGAAGTAGTCACCTGGAATGCCTTTCAATTAACAACTGTGCCTTGTTAAAAGCTAATTTGTGGAATTTATTTTCTTCTTAATGCGTTTTAGCCAGTCAGTTGTGTTTCTTCAAGTGCAGTCGCAAAAACCATCAAGCGCTATGATGAAACTGGCTCTCACGAGAACCGCAACAAGGAAGGAAGACCCAGGGTTACCTCTGTTGCAGAGGATAAATTCATTAGAGTTAACTGCACCTCAGATTGCAGCCCAAATAAATGCTTCACAGAGTTCAAGTAACAGACACATCTCAACATCAACTGTTCAGAGGAGACTGCGTAAATCAGGCCTTCATGGTCTAATTGCTGCAAAGAAACCACTACTGAAGGACACCAATAAGAAGAAGAGACTTGCTTGGGCCAAGAAACACGAGCAATGGACATCTGATGAGTCCAAATTTGTGATTTTTGGCTCCAACCGCTGTGTCTTTGTGAGACGCAGAGTAGGTGAACGGATGATCTCCGCATGTGTGGTTCCCACTGTGAAGCATGGAGAAGGAGCTTTGCTGCTGATACTGTCAGTGATTTATTTAGAATTCAATTTATTTAGAGTTCCCATCTGGTTTGCGCTTAGTGGGACTATCATTTGTTTTTCAACAGGACAATGACCCAACACACCTCCAGGCTGTGTAAGGGCTATTTGATCAAGAAGGAGAGTGATGGAGTGATGACCTGGCCTCCACAATCACACGAGCTCAACCCAATTGAGATGGTTTGGGATGGGTTGGACCGCAGAGTGAAGGAAAAGCATCCAACAAATGCTCAGTATATGTGGGAACTCCTTCAAGACTGTTGAAAAAGCATTCCATGTGAAGCTGGTTGAGAGAATACCAAGATTGTGCAAAGCTGTCATCAAGGCAAAGGGTGGCTACTTTGAATAATCTCAAATATAAAATTGTATTTGTTTAACACTTTTTTTGGTTACAACATGATTCCATGTTTTATTTAATTGTTCTGATGTCTTCACTGTTATTCTACAATGTAGAAAATAGTAAAAATAAAGAAAAACCCTTGAATGAGTAGGTGAGTCCAAACTTTTGGCTGGTACTGTACATCTGGTGAAATAGAAGCAATTATTGGTACCATGCTTGTGTTCAAAAATAGGGATCCGCCTGATGAACATCACTTCAAATGGCTACCCGGACTATTTACATTGACCCCCTTTATTATTTATTATGATATTTGCACTGATTTTCTGCAAACTCACTAGACTCTAGTCACACACTTATACCTACATATGCTCACACACACAAAACACATACATATTGACTACACACACACACCGATAGACAGACTTTCATACTCGTTACGTGCGCTGCTACTACTCTGTTTATTATCTATCCTGATTGTCTGGTCACTTTTGTACATACTGTAGCATATATTGTTCTTACTTTTTAACTCTGCATTGTTGGGAATGGGCTCGTAAGTAAGCATTTCGTGGTAAAGTCTACACCTGTTGTTTTCGGCACATGTGACCAATACAATTTTATTTGATTTGATGCTATCACAGACGCTACAATGGCACAGATACAAAGATGAGTCCTCTATCTATCTCTATGGAAGTAGCCCATATATGCTTTTGTAACGTTGTTGCCCACATTGCCACAATGTTTCTCGTGTCTAATTAACAAATACATCCCCTGACATTTTTTAAACGTATGAACTGTTAAATAATAAGGAATGTAATAATCAGATATTCATCATTTTATTTGTCTTTTTTGCCTCCTGTTCAGGCATTATTTTGGCCGACTGTTTGCTAGTGTGAAAGAAGGACCTCTGTCAGATGTTTATTTTCATGTCTCATCGTTAAATCTTTGCGTCTCACGACTCAGTTGAGATATTTAATAATATTAATTTATTGACGGCTAGTTAGAAATATATGTTGGCTTAAATACTCGTGGGTGCATAGAAATTTCGATTAGGTTGTGTTCTTTGCTCTACATTATTAAGTAACTGTAGAAACACACATCCCTAAATTCAAAGACGAATATATATAACGTTATATATAAAAAAAAATATCTATATATGAATACTGATAGCATTTAGGGTGGCGTCATCCTTACTAGCCAGAGGTGTTTGATAGGTTTGGGAATAACCAAGGATGGCAGACGAAGCCCTTTTTCAGTTTTTACATAATGAGGTGATACAGTATATATACAAATCATCTGAACATGGGGAAATGGTGAGGCCAGATTTTTTGTATGGTATTGGAACATACGGAATGTGTGTGCATAATAACTAATTATGTTGTTTTATCCTCATATCCTTTAGGAAAATGGGAGATGTATTACCAAACTGGAAAATATGGGATTCCGGGTGGGTCAGGGACTAATAGAAAGGTTTGTTGAAGCACCATGTTTGTTTTGTTTATTTATTGATACTAATAGGATAATTAATGTTGTTGTTTACCACTGTGACCACCTCCAATTATTATAATAATCACTGACATCACCAAACACAAATTATCTCCAAGGGTGATATTTTCCAAACTGATCTGTCAATGGTAATGGCTCTTCTATGACTCTTCGGGAAAGCATGCAGTTTATTAGGCTAGAGATTAAATAAATTATGATGAACTTCAGGGTGGTGGAAGTGCAAGGTGATGAGCTTGATGCTGCTTTCCAATAAATATCGAGGGTATTTTTCTGGTTACATGATAATCGATGCTTGGCTGCCGTTTGAAAACTAAAAATAATCTTGCCCTTTTATCTATAATAATCTCATCATGTAGGCTATATGTGCGCTCTAGCCAACAGCGTGTAGGTAGCGCTGTTGGCTAGAGCGCACGTGCCAGTACCAAAGTGGGCACACGCTATAAAACACAATTTTTTTGGGAGAAAACCACCAGTAAAGTTGAAAATGCAATAGAAACCAATTTAACTTGAATTTTTATTCTGTACATGGGAATTTAACTGCAAATGTATTTTTATATGCATTACGTCATCACGCACAGCCTTTTATCTGCAACATGTCAATTCGATGGGAACACATCTCTGGTGGGAAAATGCACATATTGTTTTTATGCAGATTTTAGAATATTTGTATGAAAATCTGTATCCAATTGGATGGAAACCTAGCTAGTGACTGACATAACAAGATAAAAATGTCTGATGCACAGCCACATTTTGAACTTGCACCTTGTGTATTCTAACTCTCAACAGTAAGTTGAGACCCTGACTGAGTAAAAATAAATAAAATATGAAAGTTGCAGGTTTGAGTCAAGTTTTCTGCAGTTCTACACATTTTGCCATTGGCCGGAGAGACATTTCAGTTTTAAGTCTAATTTCCTGCAATTCTACACATTTTGCATTGATTTATGCCATGTTAATGATATCTGAGTGAGCGTAACTAACAAAATCAATAGGGGCCCCCTGGAGGTCAGGACCCCTGGGCACGTGCCCTGCATGACCGGTCGGTATTCGACTATGATTACTACAAGTTTAGATAGCTGCCCTGGGTTGGTTGCGGCCTGGGGCCCTAAGTACCTGTTTCTGTCTGGAGCCGGCCCTGGGAACAACATCATGGTGAACATACTCTTTTTCTTTAGGTTCACCAAAGACACAGCACGGTTTAAAGATGAGCTTGATGTCATGAAATTCATCTGCAAAGACTTCTGGACCTGTGTCTTCAAAAAGCAAATTGACAACCTAAGAACAAACCACCAAGTAAGGTTACATTTTCCAATTGCACTTCAATCACCACCTCTCGTGGAAATATTATGCAGTCAAATATTTTCACTGAATATATTGTAATTTTTCATGTAGTGTTGATTTCTGTGGATTATTTTTCAGGGTATTTATGTCCTGCAGGATAACAAGTTCCGGTTACTCACTCAGCTCTCTGCCGGTAAACAGTATTTGGAGCATGCCCCAAAGGTGAGGAAGCATAATGGGGAAAAACTCACTTGTCAAGCACTATTTATACCTGGACAACTTTCACCACATAAATGGTTCTCCCTGCCCCTGTCATTGCAGTATTTGGCGTTCACATGTGGCCTGGTTAGAGGAGGGCTTTCCAACCTGGGAGTGAAGAGTATTGTCACAGCAGAGGTGTCCATTATGCCTGCCTGTAAGGAAGACTTTTCTCTTTGGGAGAGCTTGTGAATTGAGAAACCTATTAAACATCTAACCACACATTCCTCCATAAACAAGCCATCCAGGGTTGTAAACAGTTTAATGAAAGTTAGACTTATTACAGGTATCCAGAGCTATTATGATTCTCAAGCATAACCATGCCCCAACCATTACTCAACAACCAACCAAAAACATCAGCCAGCCCAGACTGATATAGTATGTTGTGTGTGATGTTGGTATGGGAAGAGCAAAATGATCTTGGGATATACAGTACTTTTATCCTTCTGACATATTGTTTATTTCTACACAGGTAAATTTCAGGTCATGATCCAGAAAATGTAGCACCCTCCGAAGGAAGGCGTATTCACTCCAACCCCACCCATCCCAGTTGTATTGACTTTCTTTATTGAACAAAAGCTTGAAATGTCCTGCATGCAGACATCAGTGTTGTGCCTACATATCATATGTTTTTATCAAATGTATTTGTACTATTGTTACTTATTATTGTTGATTACGATTAATGAATGCATTATTGTAACATGCACATGAATCATGTTTTTTCTTTACATCTGAAAAATATTATTTGCACTGAATGTTGATTAAAGACCCAAGTCTATTTCAACCTTTGTATCCATATCATTTGTTGAAGTTAGACCATAGCATAGGCCTAAATAAGTAGGCCTAACATGCCAAAAAATTGCTACTTTATTTAATAATTGATAAAGATTAAGCCTACAGAGCATGATGCTGTGCAAATGCACATTTATTATTTACAGTTGATTGCCCATCGAGTTAAATTTGTTACATTGTTGATAAATTAATGAGGAAAAATGATGCTCTTCAAAGAACATGGTCAAAGATTTCCCCTTTCATCTGTTGTTGTTGAACCCCCCCCCCCCTGTTACTGGAAGAGTTAGTTTTGCATGGGCCGTTGTCCCAGTTGAGTGGAGTTTTATTTTGAGGACCAATGGAATAGTTTTAAATGTGTAAACCCCGCTTACCCGGTGCACCGGGCCATCCAAAACGAACTCGTGCACTGTTGTAGGTTTTTGCTGATAGCTGTTTTTTTTTAGGGAATTTTAAATTACAATTACTTATGTGGGTTTCTTATCTAGATACATTACTTGACTCTGGGTAAGAGTGTCTGCTAAATTAGTAAAATGTAGCCAAATTAAAATGTAAGAATGTGAGCATTCAGAATTGTTACAGAAAGTCCTCACGTGGCAGGAAATATAATTTGAGAATGCCGTAATCTAGGCATGTTGAGCCAATGGAAAACCAATTGCTCTGGAAGAGGCTGTTGATTGGCTGGTTCAAATGGGGAGGAAATTTAAACGGTAACGCCATACCTTATTTTGTTATTTCAGCACTGAAGCTAACTGACGGCTCAAGGGATTGCCACTACGGCTTGGTTGTGTTTCTAAGATACACGTTTAAAAGGTATGATATAATGTAGTGTATTTTTATGAACATGTTAACAATTTTTTTATCTCATAATATCCCCAGATAATTTGGATCAACAGTACAGTATCTAGCTAGTAACCCGACGTTAGCCACTGTAGCTAGCTTCAGTGGCTAATAACGATACCATTTCTGGTATTTTGTTTTTATATGGCTCTCTTGTGCTTGTTATGTTAAAGTACTGTATATCTATATTGTCGCTACGCAGTTAAATGTGTTCATGGGGGAAAAGTGTAACGTTTTGCTCGCTAATTTAGCGAAGTTAGCCACTAATACGTTTTGAAAACTAACTCCTATCTTAACAATTGGCCTTCTGTCATCAACATCTGCTTGTTAGGAGACCAGCTACAGACAGTTGCTGAAATGGATGGTGAGATGGCGCAGAGTGAATCGGCAAGTCACTACGAATTTGATGCACCGTCACATGTCATTGATTTCAAAGCATTGGATACGGAGGACAACGCAGACATTTGGTTTGGTAAGATATGTTCGCAAGCTTGTACACAATATTATACCGTATTTTGGAGGAAATACGGGGTTGTTAGTAAGGCAACGACTACAATTCCCATGGGCTGTGTAAGGATGGATCTTCCCAAGATTAATGTATGCATTTTGAAATATTGGAGCACGCTGGGTGTTAAATGCTTTATCACCTATTGTAACTTGCAAAGTTGTTGAATTTGCACTTCATTCTTGAATTGTGTGACTTTCTGCAGACCAATGTGCTGGCCAGGGTGGCCAGGGTGGGGGAATGTTTGGCCACCTTGCCACCCCAAACAGAAACAATATACCACTTGGAATGACCCCTGAAACACACTTGTCCAGGGTGATTGTATCTCCCAGGGTGAAGGACAACTCTAACTCAGGTTGGTACTTTAGACAATTTCATGATTATCCTGGGTGTTTTCACACTTACATTCACAAGTTGGACTGACCTGTGTGTAATGTGATATATATTCTTGTTTCCACAGTAGAGGCCCCAAGCACTTCCTCAGGACCCACCACAGCAGATGCCCCGAGCATGTCCTCAGCTACCCTCCCCAACATTGTCACTTCCTGGGGAAATAGGCCAGCTCCGGGAGCTGCCCAGCCAAAAAGGAAGGGACCCCCTGCCCAACCGCGCAGGTATGATGCTTCTAGAACACTCAGCTCAGCTGACATCTCTTTGAGAGTTCTTAGGCTCTACATTGGTTAAATTGAGTTACTAAGGAATGTGGTTCTTTTTGAAGAACCCGATTGCAGCCACCCTGCTGCATTCATGGGTGTTTGGAATATTTCTTTTATTAGTCCATTTCAAGTGGAAAGGAAAGATGGCAAAATGTTATAATGCTAAAGTAATGTTTCTTCTATAACCAGCATCAACCTGTTTAGCTGCAGACCAGTCCAGGACTAAATTAAGTTCCTATTGTATTTGACCTATCTGGTCAGTATTAGACCAAGCAACTGTATGTTTCTAAGTGGTAATATAACACTTTTTTTCTCCACTGAAGGGTGTCAAAGCGCAAAGAGGCAGCCTGCAATGAGGAAGGACAGCACACCGCCCCTCAAGTGCCACCACCTGTCAAGAAGCAGAGAAGGTCAGTGAACTTATACATTTTCACTATCCTCCCCTTTGCCACAGTGTGCCTGGAATTATCTAGCCCTGGATGTGGTCATGGCAGAGACAGCAATTCATCTTACTGCTTACAGCTCAAACCCTACTGCTGTAAAAAATTAAAAAACGCACAAAAAAACACAACATTTCGTCAACACATCGAAGTTAAACAACTGGAGTACCTTGTCTTCCCCCTCCCACCATGGTGGAAATGTATTTTGAGGGCTTGTTTAGCATGGTCCAAACTATTCACTATTGGGTTTGAAATATGAAATTAATTTTGGGTGTTGGTGAATGTATCACTCTATTAGTTTTTCACATGCAGCGCTCTCCACCTCTGCTTTGTCAACAAAACAATAATGCCTGGGCAGTGGTGCTGTTTCCCCCTACTGCAGATTCCATCTTTAATAATGAACTTTGACCAATTGTCTTGTGGACAAAAGTAACCAGACTGTCCTGGTCTGTTCATTTGCCAGGAGCTCATCTCTGCCCCCCAGGCGCAGTCTTAGAGTCCGCACCACCGTGCGACTCAACCCCAGAGCAGCCACGCAGGCCCGGCACGTTGCAGCGGCCCCCACCACCACACAGTATGTCATACTGCTATCACTCATCGATTTTAATTAAAGGAGGCATGCATGACCTGATGTTGGTGCTGACAATACTGTCAGTCCTTTAATCCGTGGATACGTTAAGGAATTTGACTGGTTACATTTCCCATCACTCAGCGTTATAACCCTAGCAGTAACTCTCCTTATTCAACTAATCAAGTATTGACACTGGGCTAGAACAAAATCTTGCAAAACCCAGTGGTTCTCTAGGACCAGGATTGTGGAACACTGCATTTGAAGGTTAATATCCCAAAATTGTGTTATAACGTTTGTATGTCAACCCCAGGCATAAGAGCTCAGAGCAGCAGGAGATGGAGCGCATCAAGGCTCTTCAGAAGGAAGTGGCTGACCAGCGGAAGAGGAACGAGGCCAGTTACAGGGCTGCAATGGCAGGCAGTGAGTAGCTTCAATTGTATGAAGGAGTAATCTGTCTGCATTAAGCAGAATTTCATCTGGTCAATCATGTCGTCACTCAGGTCAGCCCCCAAAGAAGCTGGCTCTGGCCACCACCGTACCCAAAGAGTTCAACTTCAGCACAGACGGACGTGTCAAGGTCAGCACCTTGCCACCGCACAAGGAGATGGACTTCACCGCTCAGCTCCGCAAGCACCCATCCTCCCCCGTAAGTAGCTAGCTTTTTTTTGGGCCACATCAGCCGCTATGGCAGTTTAAGGGATGGGTGCAACCCAAATATATGACTTTTCCACTTCCCTAGGTTGTCGCTTCACCCAGACATATTTGTGATTATTTGTTTCCCCTTGATGTCATCTCCTGAATTATTTTCTTTGTCAGGCCAAGGCGCCAAATGGTACCACTGTGCCCAAGCCCTTTAACCTGTCTACTGGCAGCAAGAGGAAGCTGGAGGACCCTGCCCCCTACGTGCCCATGGCCCAGCAGATTGAGCAGTTTCAGAGACGGACTCCAACCCGCTACCACCTTCGCAGTCGACAGAGCCACGAGAAGGGTGTGTATTAGCTCTAATCCAGCCAGTCCTTGCTGTTATACATGACAGGCAATGGTGGCAGTCCCACGCTCTGGGGTGTGCTCACTGGATGCATGTGCGTGAAGTAAAAATGGCAGCAAACTACAATGATTCTCTCCTTCAGGCCCGTCGCCTGTGAAGAGTGAGCAGCTGAAGATCACCCACCCTCACACCCCTCAGCTGATGACCCGGCAGAGGAGCCGACCCACGGCAGTCAAGAGCAGCGCTGAGCTTGAGGCTGAGGAACTCCAGAAACTCCAACAGTGAGTCCACACTTAAGGCTTCTTCACTCTGTTCTTCTGCTGGCATGCGGTGTGGCCTATAAATAGTAGTTATTCGACTTGGTGGGTTGCTTCTACCAATGAAGCCGACACGTTTACTGGTGCTCCAGCCCATTCGTGGTCCAACGACCTTGAACCCTCTTCAAGAGGATAGAAATGCATTGTTTAGAACATATATGATTTGTTTCAATTTGAATAAGGAATTGTCTTCACTTATTCTATTTGCAACCTTCATTATCCACCCCTGTCCTGTGGTATCTTCCAGGTTTAAGTTCAAGGCCCTGGAGCTGAACAGGAAGATCCTAGAGGGGGCGCTGAACCCCAAGAAGCCCACGGTGAAGGAGTCCACGCGGCCTGAGGCCTTTCATTTGCACATGGACAAGAGGCTGACGGATCGAAATGCCAGTAAGAAGCCGGAGGAGCCCGAGGAGCAGCACATCTTCCACTCCCGCCCGCTACCGGTCAGGATCCTAGAGGAGGTGGTGGTGAGTGCTACACAGCCAACTCTAGTTTTAACTAGATTGTCATGGATTGGTAGTACATGTAGCCTGCATGCCAGTCTGTTTGCTATCTGCTCCTTATGGTATTGTCATGCCAAACAAAGAACAGAAATGTAGTATTTTGCAAAACATTCTAGCTCTGGTATAATACCATGATGGTATATATATGATGTGATGGTGCCCTTGCTAATGGGCTACCCACACCTGTTGGTTTACAGGGTGTCCCAGAGAAGAAGGTGCTGTGTCCCACTGTTCCAGAGTCCCCTGCATGGGCCCTGAAGAAGAGGGTGCGCATAGACAGAAAGGTGGAGGAGGTAAAACCCCCGGCCCCGCTCAAGGCCCACGCGGCGCCCCACTTTGGCCTGCCCTTCCAGCCTAAGCTCCAGGACAAGACCCAGATGGACATGTGCCCCTTCTCCTTTGAAGAGAGGGAGTGTGAGAGAAGGCTGCTGAAAGAGAAGAGGCTGGAGGAGCTGAGGCATGAAGAGGTACTGCCTTAAAAGTGTTCAGTTTTCTCCTCGGGTTGCGTTTGCCTTAAATTCTATTAATATGGGGAGACCTGATGAGTAATGCCACTAGAGGGGTTACAGGAGCAGTTGCCTGTTGTACCTTGTGTCATTAGATGGTGACGAGCAAGGTGTTGCGCATCTAAGATTTGTGGTGCAACATTATTTTGGGATAATGATTTAAAGCCTTTTTGCTGCAAGTTGTTTAGCTAGAAAATGATATCGTAACCAGGTCAATAAAAAATTCTGAACCTCAGGTGCCAAAGTTCAAGGCCCAGCCGCTGCCGGACTTCCATGAGGTGGTCCTGCCAGAGAAGAAGGTGGCTGAGCCCACCAAGCTTGAGCCCTTCAAGCTGCTCATCGATGAGCGGGGAGCTGTCAAGCACGACCGCTGGGAGCAGATGGTAAGGCCAAGGCAGGGTCCCTGGACAACTCCGGAGTGGTACTGACTGGATTTATTAAATTCCTGCTCGGCTGTCAAACTGAAGATGTGGCTAAGTTCATGCCGTTTCTTTCATACTCCGACCCTATAAATAGAATAACTAGTTCTGTATTTCTGACTGGCACCAAAGTACTGCATGTCAGGCACAATCAGTTTTTTAAAAGTTTATTTAAATTTTTTATATGTGCATCGACTATTTGCAAAATCCTATTTCCTGCCTGGGGCTGTTGCAGTGACCCTATTACTGCCACACCAGCAGTCATGACCACAGTAAAATTCTAATCATGTTATGCACTCTGGGCATGCATTAGTTGTACCCAACTGGCTAACAATCATCAGGTCCTAATGGCCTGGTACTTGGGGCTCTATTGTCCCTCCAAACACTGACGCCAATGCAAATGACATTTAAAATCGCATCAAACACCTATGTGCTTTTAAAACTCACCAAACTGATGTTCAACCTGTTGAAACTGAGTGGAAGACATGGTCGTTTCAAAGAACCTGAATTAACATTATTGTTCCGTTATACAATACACAGCCTACTGCACATGGCAATAAAACGTGAAAAGAAATTGATTAAAGATATCTTTGGTACGTAATTGGTGAAGCCTAAATGACACAGATTTAGCTTACAATTAGTAGGGCGTTTTGTCAAATTTATAATTAATAGGCTTATGCTTTACCTTAAGCTACAGAATATCTCACCGCTGAGTTTACATCTCCTTCATTCCTTTCTCCAGCGTGCATAGCGGGGCTGTCAACAGTTTAATCAAATGTTTTGTTGTGAAAACATGTTACTATCAATGTTCCTGAACAGTTTTCACTTGGTTTCCCAAATTGAAGCACTGGGTTGCTGCAGGAACAGGGTTGGGGAGTCCATGGCATACAGAGTTTGCTGAATATCACCTGTTGTGCAGTGACATTACCGGAGTAGCCGACTTGCATGAAAACGTACTGGTGGGAAAGTGGCCTCTATTTTCTATTCCAATACATATGGGTGACCATGTCTTGCCCATTTGATAATGAGCCATTCTAAATCGAAACAAATTTGACATATTAGTAAAGACTAGATTAAATTGAGAATAGTCTGATGGGTGAAAATAAGATCACTTAATGAGAACCGCATGTGCATCCTGAGGCAAGGAACGGAGTGCAGGCTTTTTTGACTTTCTCAACTCATCAATAGCCTATAGTCGCATCATGCAGCCCATATCTTTTTATCTAACGTTTGTATCATTCACAACTAAAGTTGCCAAAACTTAATGTAGCGTATAGGACCTGTTTCAAATTCTCACTTTTACACTCAACATAGCCGCTTCATATGCGCACCCTCTTGCTCCGGAATGGGGAAAAATATCCTTTCTATTTTATTCAGCCAAGTTCAATAATAATTCTTACTATAAAATAATGGGAAGGGACATCTTGTCTGCTAAATGAACAAGCCTAAGGCATGGCGCATAGCCAACTTTTATATTCTCTTCTGAAATACATTTTCTTCATGTTTCTTTAGACCTGCCTAAAATAATGTATTTGTTGTGATGGTGAATATTTACTTTAAATATAAAAATATTTTACTCTTTCGCCCTAATTTCGTGATAGCCAATTAAGAGCTTGTCTCATCGCTGCAACTCCCCAACGGGCTCTGGAGACGCGAAGGTCGAGTCATGCGTCCTCCGAAACATGACCCGTCAAACCGCGCTTTACACCCGCCAACTTAACCCGGAAGCCGTCTGCACCCATGTGTAGGAGTAAACACCGTTCAACTGATGGCCGAAGTCAGCCTGCAGGCATCCACCCACAACGAGTCACTAGAGCGTGATGAGCCAAGTAAAGCCCCCACCCGGCCAAACCCTCCCCTAACCCGGACAAGGCTGGGCCAGTTGTGCGCAGCCCATATGGGACTCCCGGTCACAGCTGGTTGTGACACAGCCTGGGCTCAAACCCTGGTCTGTAGTGACGCCTCAAGTGCTGCGATGCAGTGCCTTAGACCGCTGCGCCACTCGGGAGGAAACTTATTTATGTAGATGTGACAAATGCGCGCACTAGTGGCTCGTATGTGTGGAGGCCTGGAGATGCTAAACGTGTTTGTTAATTAACGGTCAATTACCGTCAGCCCGGAAGTCTTTTGCATGACGACAACTGGCTGACAGAATTTTATGACCTCCACAGCACTATTCCTGCCCAAACCCTCTCTGTTTTGTTCTCTCCAGCTGAAGGAGGAACAGAAGCACCAGGCTGAGGCAGCCACCTTCAAAGCTCGACCAAATTTGGTCACTCACAAAGAGCCGTTCATCCCCAAGAAAGAGAACCGCTCTGTCCTGGGTAAGTATGATCACACCAGCCTCACTCACCTCTTTCTGCACTGGCCATAGACCACAACAGTCCTGCAAACCTGTTGGACCTCTAACTCACAACTTCTCCTCCCACCCTTTATCTAAGGGTTTCCCACACTTTTGTCACCCTGAACAGTTCTCTTGGATCATTACCTGTCTTGACTCATCTCTAGCCTATTTATTTCCCTCAACTACAAATTCCAGTCTTGTGTATCTTAGTCTCAACACTGGATCAGGGTTGCCTACTCCTTTACGTGGGCTTTGTTTGGGTAATGCTGAGCTGGACTTCTGCACTCATAACCTTTTTGCCTTTCCTTTACCACATGCCAATCTTTTTTTAAACACCTCGCCACCAAAACCCCTTTTCACCTCCCTCTTTTTACTTGCCTCTCTTTAGAAGACATGAATAATTCCGTAGTTCCAGGGGGCTTCCAGCTGTCTACAGAGCGCCGTGCCAAGGAGCGGCTGGAGTTTGACCGGGCGGTGAGTGAGAAGGAGGCCCTGAGGGCTCGCATGGAGGAGGAACAGCGCAGGGAGCAGGAGGAGCGTGAGAAGGAGGACATGGCCAGGCTACGCCAAGAACAGGTAACTACACTGACCTTAGACCAGCCCCCCCAGAAGTTGGTCATGTGCTTAAAATACTGTAGCGCTAAGTTGTAGTCTGGTTAGGGCTTGTTGTCCGTATACCACTTTTAAACAATTCTATTGAAATTAACCAGTCTCCCTCTAGATGTGCTGGCTTTTGTTCCAGCACAAACACCTGGGTAGGGTGGCCAACCTGAACTTGTCAAAAAAATATCATTTTCGGTTTCAAAATGTTGTGTACCCTAATCTGATGTTTGCTCTAGCCCGGCACCAACACACCTGATACAACTAATTTATTGCTCATTAGGGCATTTAATATAGTTTTTATTCGGGCATGTGGTGGTTTGTCAGAACAGAAGCCCTGGTTGTACCTTAGTGTAACGTGAGTGTCCTCTCTCTGACCCTCAGGTCCACAAAGCCCAACCCGTCAGACATTACAAACAGCTGGAGCTGAAGAAGAGCAACGTCACACTCACTGTGCCCCAGTCTCCCAACTTTTCTGATCGCTTCCGCATGTGATGGATGAGAAGGGATTTAGTTGTGTATATTATATAAACACTTCATTTAGTTATGCCGCTTCTGTGGTCTGCCTTTTTATTTTATTGGTTTGAACCATTCTTCAGCTTTAAACTTCTCTGGAAAAACCTGACTGCTCGTTCCCACTGGCCTGTACATTTCTTGCTTGTTCTGACTTGTTGTCGCTTTGATTTCAATTATGTATAATAAAGTCATGTTCTTAATGTCTTAACCTTTTAAAACACCAGGCTTTAAATTCATAATCTGTCTTTGAAGTCTTGTTACCTGTATTTAATTTCCTGACATGAATGTAGTCTTGACTGTCTCTGCAACATGTTGCAGCAGCCTTCTGCCAATAAAAATGGACTACAACATTCGCTGATACTTTTTGAATTCTTTGAGCTATTGCAGTGTTTCTCAACCTTTTTTCTGCCAGGGACCGGTAGTCTGGTTTTTCCCCCTGGGGGGGAAGCTTACAGCACTAGAGCTGGGTATATAAGTGTTGACTATCTCCAGGACCAGAGGTTAACCAACTGAGCAAGATTTTCAACTGTTCTGCCTGTGGCTATGGAACCCTGGCCTGTTCACTGGATGTGCTGTTTTCGACTGCTGCACCTGTCTCGAACTCAATGCTCAGCTATGAAAAGCAAACTGACATTTACTCCCGAGGTGCTGATCTGTTGCACTCTACAACCACTGATTTATTATTTGACCCTGCTGGTCATCTATGAAAGTTTGAAGATCTTGGCGCTGTACTGTTATCTCCACTCTGTACAGCCAGAAGAGGATTGGCCACCCCTCAGAGCCTGGTTTGTTCCTTTCTTGGGTGTGCCTCTTAACAAGGCACACCTGTTTTAATTTAAATAGATTCCAGGTGACTACCTCATGAAGCTGGTTGAAAGTGTGCAAAGCTGTCAAGGCAAAGGGTGGCTACTTGGAAAAGTCTCAAATTTTGAATATATTTAGATTATTTTGCTTACTATGTGATTCCATATGTGTTCATTGTTTTGATGTCTTCTATTGTACAATGTGGAAAAATAAAGAAACCCTGGAATGAGGTGTGTCCAAACTTTTGACTGGTACTGTATTTTTTTTTTTGTTGGAGCAGATGGCAAAACAATTATTTGTACACTGCAAATTGACCACAGCTAAGCCCGAAGATAATTGCCTGCCCAGCATTTTTATACATGACCCTAAGCTTGATGGGATGTTAATTGTTTAACTCAGGAACTGAACCTGTGTGGAAGCAATATACTTTGTATCCTTGTGTTTCCATTATTTTGGCAGTAACCTGTATATTTCAATTCCAAAATGAAACAAGTTAACATGAAACAGCGCAGCATAACCAACAAACACCAAAACAAATTGGAAAGAGTATCTGAAACAGGAAGAGTATTATGGCGGAACAGTATCTGATAGTTTAGTGAGAGGGAGGAGGTCAGAGACCTGGCCGGGTGGTGCCAGAATAACAACCTATCCCTCAACGTAACCAAGACTAAGGAGATGATTGTGGACTACAGGAAAAGGAGTACCGAGCACGCCCCCATTCTCATTGATGGGGCTGTAGTGGAGCAGGTTGATGAGAGCTTCAAGTTCATTGGTGTCCACGTCAACAACAAACTAGAATGGTCCAAACACACCAAGACAGTCGTGAAGAGGGCACGACAAAGCCTATTCCCCAACAGGAAACTAATAAGATTTGGCATGGGCCCTTAGATCCTCAAAAGGTTCTACAGCTGCAACATCGAGAGCATCCTGACCTGGTACGGCAATTGCTCGGTCTCCGACCGCAAGGCACTTCAGAGGGTAGTGCGTACTCCAGGAGTCGTATGGCTTGGGGGTAAAAACTGTTGAGAAGCCTTTTGGTCCTAGACTTGGCATTCCGGTACCGCTTGCCATGCGGTAGTAGAGAGAACAGTCTATGACTGGGGTGGCAGGGGTCTATGACAATTTTTAGGGCCTTCCTCTGACACTGCCTGGTGTAGAGGTCCTGGATGGCAGGCAGCTTTGCCCCAGTGATGTACTGGGCCGTACGCACTACCCTCTGAAGTGCCTTGCGGTCGGAGGCCGAGCAATTGCCGTGGGGGCGTGCTCGGTACTCCTTTTCCTGTAGTCCACAATCATCTCCTTAGTCTTGGTTACGTTGAGGGATAGGTTGTTATTCTGGCACCACCCGGCCAGGTCTCTGACCTCCTCCCTATAGGCTGTCTCGTCGTTGTCGGTGATCAGGCCTACCAATTTGGAGAGGAGGATGAGTAAAATGCAGAGGACTTTAGAGGGCCTGACCAAAGGTAACGTGTTCAATGACACATGGAAGTATTGTATCATTATTCACAGACTTAGTTTGACTGAGCTCACTACAGGTCAGAAAGGTTGTATTTCAATGTCTCAACCAATGCCATGTGATTAATATGAATTAAAGTTTCAAACAGCATTTGAAAGGAGATGAATAGCTGTGAAGTGGATATAAATTACAATGATTTTTCTCTCTCAATGTTGATGTTACAACATGCTATTGTGAAAATGAGAGGCTTGTAGGAAATGTGTCCAATTTCCATTGAGGACTATTCTGTTTTGTCTTGTAAATGAGGTCTGGAGCAAAGGGGCCACCACACCTGCCAGGGAATTTCCCAAGCCCCACCCATCGAGCCACTACCTAGGACAGCATCTCTGCCAGGCAGGACCTCACTTGTCACTGCTAAGTTACTTGGAGTCGGTTTCCTCATTGTGTGAATGGTTAAATGTATACACTGCATGGTCTTTTACCATGTTGATAAATGTCAACATGATATACACATATATATATATATATATTTATTTTTTACAGGTACATATTTGTATGTTGACATTTGCCTGTGAAAAAAGGTGAATAACGAGGTGCAGGCGATGAAACAGCTGAGTCATCCCAACATCCTCCAGCTCTACGAGGTCTTTGAGGCCAAGCACCAGCTGGTGTTAATTCTGGAATAGTAAGTTGCTACTATTCCTTCATATTCCATTCTGATGTTCCTTGTCATGAACTCCATTACACTGTAGTGCTTCCCAACATTCTACATATAATTTAACAGGGATCAATAAATTAACAATTCATTAATATACTTTACTGATCTCCTGAGGGGAGATTTGGTTTGCTGGCAGCATACACTAGAGTACAAAATACACATTCAGAGACATACATACAGTAGCCAGAATCACCACAAATATGGATACATGACGAAGCAAAGTGCATTACATCCATCAAATAAAAGAACACAATGGAAAGGGGAAAGGAGCAGTGGAGTTGGTCAACGTGCTGTCTGTGTGTGGCAGTGTTGAGGGTGGAGAGATGTTTGAAAGGATCGTGAATGAGAGTGCACCGCTGACCGAGGTGGATGCCATGGTGTTTGCCAAGCGGATCTGTGAAAGGGTCAGCTACATGCATCAGTTGTACGTCCTCCACCTCGACCTGAAAGTGAGTATGGTGGACTCGATATGCATTGTCTCAAACCAGATTTTAAGGCCCACCACCAACTGTCACAAATGACAAGACACATTTTCATCACCACTTGAAGCACTGCGTGGTCACTCACCATGAACCAAAGAGGCACTCACGCATGTGTCGGTGTCATGAAAAGTAATTAATGGCTCATTTATCCACTACAATGTTTACAACCGGAGAATATCCTTTGTGTGAATCACACTGGCCATCAGGTGAAGATTATCGACTTTGGGCTGGTCAGAAGGTAATGTCTCCTTTCTCCACAGCTGTGTGTGTCGGGGGCTTTATTGTGAGCATTGGTAGCAGCTCTCTCAAAGATAACCTTAAAAATGAATGTTCTTTCTTCCTGGGAATCAGATACAGGCCTCAGGAAAGCTCTCAATTTTAGAACCCCTGAATTTCTGGCCCCAGAGGTGGTCAACTTTGACTTTGTGTCCTTCCCCACAGACATGTGGACCTTAGGGGTCATCACTTATATGCTGCCAATCTAATATACACTACATTAACAAAAGTATGTGATTATTACAGTTTAATAGTAATACTTCTACCCGTTTCCCTGTTTGGCCAGAGGGCGAATAAGTGCTGGACAGTGTCTAAGACGCCCATGGCTCAACAACATTGCAGAGAAGGCCAAGGGCAGCAATATAGTACTGAAGTCCCAGGTCCTGCTGAAGAAATACCTGGCCAAGAGACTATGGAAGATCATCAGTTCAACAGATTTCCTACACCACACATGTTACTGTGGTTCATTTTGTGGTTAGAAGACACATTGTTCACATTACAGTAGTTTTATCGTCTTTGCACTGCAATCAACTTCATGTAAATTGATTCTGGTCTACCAGTTGATGAGATGCAGGGAAGCTTCCTGCCTTGCTCACTGTATGTTGTAAATGTGCTTCTGACCTCTTCTGAAAAGTCCAACGGACCTCTTCCGTTGGACTGCATTCTTGTAAAGACTTCCCTCACAATCAGTCAGAAGATCCTCATCTTGGTCTGTCTGTGTAAAATAAACTGGTGTGCGATTAAATAGTGGCTACGCCACATCATTTGACTCGTAAAATGTACATAAATGTTCTTTAATATTTGTACCTTTTCGTGTGGAAATGTATGGAAGCAAATTCATGCCAAAACAAATGACATTACATCTATAGAGGAAATGTGTTCGATAGTGAAAAATGAATCAATCTATGTGGTACTTTATTGTTCACATTCTGACAATAAGAAAATGCTTCAAAGATAATATGAAAAGAGCAATTCTTATTTTGTAACTTCTTCTACAGGGTGATGGTACAAACAGCTAGAGCGTAGTCCTAAGAGCTAACGGGGATGTTTGCCTAAATAGTAGCTCATTTTACTGCAGGCAACACCGGAATTCAATACAATAAAATCACCATTTAACATAATATAATGGGAACTTAATTATTGTGCTAACATCCTTCCGTCAATATGCTAAGCTAACCTCAAAACAAATCTAGTACTAAAGTGTGCGTTCGTTGAACTGACAAAAATAAACTCTACACAATGATATGAAGAGTAACAAGTTGCTCTTTTCTGAGGTAGTCAACGGTCACGTTCCAGGCCGACTACATTGCAGACAGGTGCATTGCATCAACCAATAGTGGCATGTTACGTCATCGACTGTACAGCCGTGCATCAGATTGCTATATCATATGATGTGGTTGGCAGATATCTTAAAACACCTATCCAGGTGTTGTGAGATCTGGCAGGCATCTGCAATGTAGTCAGTCTGGAATGCGGCAAACAAGTATAAAATAAACATGGGCGTGGAACAGAGATCTACATATCAGGATATGATATAATACATGAGAACTGGTAAAAGAGACAATGTTCAAGGAGGAGATGTTATACAACATTTTCCGTACTGCTTGTTACACTTCTTGTTATATTTTTAGATTACACCGGTGACAGAATATGGCAGAAAAAAATAACATATACTATAATAGTATAGAGGTAGAAAGAATATGGGTCAATTAATATCACTGTATGTTGTATCAACAACAACAAAAAAGCAACTAGATTCATAAAACCTACATTTTCACTTTAGATCTAATGGCACAACTCAGAGCCAAAGTAAATTGGAAAGATATAGACCTACCCTAACCCCACAGGACATCATTCTGTTTAGCTGTTCATCTAGGAGAGCATGTTGTTGAGGTAAAAGGAACAAAACATTTTTTAAGACATCAATTCTCTCCTTTCATAATGTCATAAGTGCTTTAACACAGTCGAGAGTAGACATCCAAGAGGCACAACAGTAGCATTTTTTAAGACATCGGTGTGACATTTCACTGAATACAGGATACAGTCAATGATATGCAGTAATATGAAACCCATTTCAGTAAAACTCTCTAAAGAGGTGTTTGCCAAACCTCTCGAGTACCCCCTGCCATTCCACTTATTTGGTCTATACCAGAACAAGCACAGCTGATTTAAATGGTCAACTTAAACAATAAGGCCTGGGGAGGTGTGGTATATGGCCAATATACCACGGTTAAAGGCTGATCTTATACACGACCCAATAAGGAGTGCTTGGATACAGCCATTAGCTATGGTATATTGGCCATTTACCACAAACCCCTGACGTGCCTTAATGCTATTATAAACTGGTTACCAACGTAATTAGAGCAGTAAATAAATGTGTCATACCCGTGGACGACGATCTGATATACCACGGCTTTCAGCCAATCAGCATTTAGGGCTCAAACCACCCAGTTTATAATAATAATCAAGCCCTTGATTACTTGAACCAGTGTGCTAATACTGTCTGGAACAGACCAAATAAGTGGAATGGGGTACTGGGAAGAGAAAACTTCTTTAAAGGAACTTAAAAATTAAATGTGTCTAGTTTTTATATAAATAAGCATTACATGATGACACAAAAGTACAATGTTAAGCAAACTGCTGTTATATATCTAGCATAACCATTGTCATCAAAGTAAATCACATTGTTGAAAAAAAAAATCTAGATGAGTGGCAGGTGTCATGTAGCACTTATGTCCACATTGTATAGACCTGACGCGATCTTTCCAAAGTGCAACCACTTGGCCTATTTCTAACAGGTTTCAGTAAAACAACATTTGGGTTGCTAAAAGACACTCCCTATTCTCCTTCTGCTCAAGTTTATTTTAATCGGATGAGGTAATACTGATGAGGTGGTTCATTGTGTTCAACGTCATAATGGAAATTATTGCCACCGAAAGCTTAATGAGCATCGTTTTTAAAGACTGAAAACTAATGCAATTTTTTTTTTTTATGCAAGCACATTGAAAGCATATACACCACATGACGAAAAGTATGTGGACATCTGCTGTCTGGAACAGTTGACCGGGGAAGCTCTAGCAGGGCAGAAATTTGACAAACTGACTTGTTGGAAAGGTGGAATCCTATGACAGTGCCACATTGAAAGTCACTGAGCTCTTCAGTAAGGCCATTCTACTGCCAATGTTTGTCTATGGAGATTGTATGGCTGTGTGCTCGATTCTATAAACCTGTCTGCAACAGGTGTGGCGGAAATAGCCCAATACACTGATTTGAAGGGTGTCCACATACTTTTGTATATATAGTGTATGTATCACTTGTGTATTCTGGTCATTTTAGACCAGGGATGGGCAACTGACCTGCGGATCAATGCACCAATGCATCAATGCACAAATTTGTAGAATTGCATGAAATTTGTTATAAAATTGCTAAATCTTCACTCTGCCCCATTGCAAAATGTGTTAACTTTAAAACATCATTCCCCCCCCTCCCCCCTCTCCGCTGTCAAGAGGGAGACAACAAAATTTCACTTGCCCATACCTGTTCTAAACACTCATATTGTATTGGAGGCTTTATTCATGACTATTTGAAGTTTCCCTTGGCCTGGTGTTAGGTCACGTGGGTCACATGGTATCAGGCTGCTCACTGTTGAAAGGCCTGGTAGTAGCGAGGTAGGGAGGTGGAAGTGCTCATTCCAGGGTTGCTGAACCCCTGAGGTAGCTGGTTGTTGTTGTGGGTTCCGGGGCCCTGGGGTGCGTGCAGTTGTGGAGGCTGCAGGAAGGTAAGGCCTCCTGGGGCCTGAGAAGGCAGGGGACTGGAGGAGGGCGGCACAGTGGAGGTGGAGGTAGACGGGTAGCCCATCACCAGACCTCCCATACTCATATGAGCACTGTAAGGAGGCAGGCCGAACGGCAGGAAGCCCAGGAGAGGACCCAGGTCCATGTTAGCAGCGCATGACAGCTCGGCCGAGGAGAGAGCGGGGCTCCTGGACAGAATGTGGGGGTCCCCGGCCCCTGGCCCACCCTGGGCTTCTGAGAGCACCTCCCTCTGAGGGGAGGAGGAGGTAGAGGAGGAGGCTGCGGTCAAGTGTGGGGGCAGCCCACTCTGCAGGTCCATGAGAAAGCTCTCCGTGTCAGGGTGGGGGTATGAGGTAGATCCATGCTGGTACCTGGGCATGTGGCCATAAGGCTGCTGTTGCTGCTGGGGCTGGGGGAGGTGGTGGTGGGAATGGGGATGGGGAGCGGGGTCCGGCATGTGGCGGCCCATCCCCATGGCCGTGGACAGGGAAACCTGCATGAGGGAGTGGTGGTGGTGGCCCATGCCTGGATTGGACATGGTCTGCAGGGGGTAGCTGCTGTACATGTCCATGGGGAAGGTCTCTATGGGCTCCTTTGAGGGGGGCCCCATGCCACATGACAGCGGACTCTGCTCCTCCTTTACGGGGCCAGGTGTGGTGGGGGCAGGTGTGGCTGTGGGGGTGGTGGGTGTGGCCTCCTGGACGTGGCTCTTCTTCAGGTGGCGTGTCAGATGGTCCCTGCGGCCAAAGCGCTGGGCACAGCGCGGGCACAGAAAGTCCCGGCGGCCCGTGTGAACCACAGCGTGGCGCCGCACATCCTTGCGGGTGTAGAAGCGTCGGTCGCAACGCTCGCACGAATACTTCCTCTCCCTGATGGCGTCGGTGGCACCCTCCAGTGGCTGAGGCCTGTCGGTGTGGCTCCCTAGCTGCTCCAGCAGGGTGGGCTCCCCCTCCTGGAAATGGAGCTCCCCAGAGAGGGAGCTGGGGGTGTGGGTGGCCAGAAGGTGGCGCCGGTAGCCCAGCTGAGTGCTGTACTGTTTGCCACACTCCTGGCATTGGAACACCTGCCTGTTGGCGTATTGGGCCTGAAGGTGGCTTTTCAGGTGCTCCTTCTGTTGGAACATCTTCTAGCAGAGGGAACGGCACTGGGTCTTCTGCAGAGGACAACGGGCCATAAGCCTGAGCAGACTCATGGGATATTTTAAGAGAGGACCTTCAAACTTGACAACCTTGGCTGCACCCTTAATGGAGAGTGGGGTGTTGAGTGCTGCTGAATGCTGTTAGTGGAGTGTTTCGTATTCTCTCCAGGCGAGGGTCTGTCCGCCTGTCTCCCTTTCCAGTGCAAGCTTCTATCAGATGGGGTGGTTCTGCAGCAGCAGCTGCCATAGCAACCCAATAGGGCCTGGGCGATGAAAGGAGAGGAGTCAAACACTCAGCCGTTAAAGCTCGGACTGGATGTGTATGAGCGTACCTGAGCTTGTGTGAGTTGTATGTGTGTGTGTGTCTCTCCAGAGGGTAATTCTTGGGTAAGTTGTGTGGTTCTTCTCCAGGTCTCATCCAGCCACACCAGCCAGAAAAGCAATTGAATGTGAGTGGCAGTTCTGCATGATTACAGCCCTATATATAAGCACAAATAAGCACAGATCAGCCTATAGTTGTTGTATGATGAAATTACCCACAGTCAAGCTGGGGCCTGACACACCCCATGTATAGGACCCACCCAAAGCAATGCACTTGACATTAAGTTGCCCCTATACCTGTGTAATAACCAAAGACATATGTCATTGGTAGTAACACTGTAATTACATAGTACTTCTGTAATTACTTTGAAATTGTAATGTAATGGAGTTGAGCGGTTTTTGCAATTACACAGGTGAAAAAAGGAAAACTGTCTGAATAAGTTGAAGTTCAGGATTTAGTACAACTATGGTTATAATTGTGCAAGTGCTGCAGATCAATATTCAGGTCATAGTGCCCTCTTGTGGAAATTTGGTGGCATGATGAGCCAAGGTTTTCTATATTAGAAAATTCTAACTACAAAACCGTCTCTGATCTCAACACAATGTAAAACAAGGTATGTTATTAACACTTGAAAACCAATCAAGTGTCTAAATACAACGAACATATGGTTAATCATCAACTCCAGCTGCTCAACCTGTATATGATCTTTAATGATGTGTTTCAGAAATGTGTTTTTTAAACGACTATCTAATTCACGCAACGCTAGTCAATTAGAATATAGAGTAAACAGAAAACTCAATAAATGGGACTAGCTAATGTAATTCATGATCGAAAAAAACGCAATGGTGGCACGTAGTGCGAAGGACGAACATTAAAAAATACTTTTTTTTAACACTTTTGTATTCTGAACATTTGGTGAGAGCCAGCGGAACAGTTAAGCTTTTCGTTATTACAGATAGTAATTAAGTAATTAACAGAAATAGACATATTGCACTACTATTTGAAAACTGCAAAAGAAATTCAGCAAGTTCATGTCACGAAGTTGCTCGGCATGAGTCGATTTTTACTATCAGGCTGGCAGACTTATATTTGGGACTTTTCTGTTAAAAATTGGCGTAAACGTACCTTTAAAACTTTCGGTATTCGGTTCTTGTTCCTTTTCTCTGAGATATTTTGTAAAACTATTTTATTATTTTCAGGGCCTGGGTTTTCCAGTGCAGCGCTGGAGTTTCAGAGCGCGTGCATTATGGGAGTGTGACGTCAGACACACCGCTTTGACAAACTTTTGCAGTGGTTGCTAAATACGGTTCACCAACACTGATTGACCTAGTATGCAATACTATACTTCATATTAAACTTGAACACTTATGACAATATGGGCCCCATATCATGATACTATATAAGAAGAGAAGATGATGGAGGGAGATCATCTTTTCCATCTGATTTGCTGGAGAAAATCTGGTAATACTACCTAAATCCATGTTGCAAACAGTTCCTCGATGAAGAACTTTGTTGAACTGTTAGCAACATGGATTTAGGTTGCATTAGTTGTGGAGTAAGTTTGCATAGTCTACTGTTCAAGTTTTTGTAATTTTATTCTATAACGTATAGCTTCCAACTATATCACCATGTCAATCTCACAAACTCTCTGTCCAGGTTTGCATTCATAGTTCCATCTACAAATGTGGTGACATTTCCTTAGCCCCATCCCTCAGTTTACAAAACAATGTGTCAGGATCAGGCTGTTGAAAATACAGGTTATATCTATTTTATTAAGGTGAATATAAGTGTTTTAATGTGGATGTTCTCTGTGTGACTTCGTTTTGGGACACGGACAATCATAATTATTAGTACTCTATGTATTATAGACTATAATCAGTTTGGTATCAGAACGCATTTGTTGTAAACACTGCAGCATTATGTTCCCGTATTTGAGTAGTTAAAGAGTAGCCTATGAGTACAATTTTGGAATTTACGTTATTGTTTATCGAAACGTGGTATCTGATTTTAGATTCTTCCATATTTTTTATTCAGGTAGATCTCTAGCAGGTTACATGTTGACGCCATTGTGGCTCATTTTGCAGATAGTAGAGCCACAATGCCTTGTCCTCCGTCATTTCCTTCCCACTGGCGTTGGTTTGTAGCAGAGTGGCTAGATAGAGAGGGGGTGGGGAGAGTTGTTTTGTGTTGCGTTCCTGCAGTGTGTTTGACCCTTGACCTCGTTGTTGTGTTCTCTCCGCCTTGCATTCCAAAGTGAGGTTTTCCTGCAGCAGATGTAGCTTCAACAGACGAGAGGCGCTCGTAGCTGCTAGGGTTCGCTCGTTACTGCGCTCCCCGTACGTTTTTACTAGATAGCTTCTCATTAGCCTTCTGTCGCGTTACAGTGCAATAGAGTAGAACAACAATAGTTTATATAAATGAATTAGCTCAACAAGGGACGTGCCTACCGAGCACAGGACGAACGAGAAAACGAGCAACTGCGTGGTGGGAAGGCTAAGTTAGCGAAACGGAGAGAAACCGCTCAGCTAACGTAGCTTGCTAGTTCGGGGTTTCCTGACCCATTGAAGCTATCGCAACTGCTGCTGGAGGAGCAACTGAGAGAGGATAGCTAGCTACTAGAGGGAGGAAATGAAGGACAAACAGAAGAGAAAGAAGGAACGCACGTGGGCTGAGGCGGCTCGCATGGTAATATACTACTAATTATTAGTTGTAATTTTGTAATGTACTGACAGCCCCTGTGAGACAGGGTAGACGAACAACTGTCGGCAACCGAACAAAGATTGTTCCCGAGTCTGGTATGTCTGGTTGGCACTGCACGCAGCCCGCTAACGCTAGCTGGCAGGGAGTACTCCAACATTAAATTGCCAACATGTTAACAATGGAATAAATACATGCATTAAGCCCCTAATAACGAAATACCGTTTTTTATTATCTTGATTTGCCATTCCGCGTGTGGCTGTGGCTAAACGAACCCTCATTGTTGACAGGCGCATAGCTAGCTGGCTAACGTTAAGGGGTACGTCTGCCTTCCCGTTTGACCCTTTGTTTGCTAGCTAGCATAACTCACTGTATTAGCAAGTTAACGTTAGCCAGACTACCACCATCTATTGAACATGTAACTACATATATATTTCCTAGTTAACCACCAAAACTGTTTCCCAGCTGACGTTAATTACACTAACGTTAGCTGTTCGTATTTTAACACATTTAGCCAGGCCCCTCTGTGGCTGGAGTCAACAAGGGTCAGGGCTGTATAACGTTAACGTTTCCACCCCCAGTTTAGTTAATGTTAGGTAGCTAGGTGGCAGCTAGCTACAACCATATAAAGATGGATAAAGCCGTCTTTATGTAGCCATCACCATAGTTTTGGATAGCTAACCGGGTGCATGCGTGCAAATGTTTTTATGTAGCCATGTTGATAAATAAGCCAGATAAGAAGTAGCTTGTAGGCTACTGTAATGGTATACAAATCATGTCTGTGTTTTTGTGTACTGCAAATCCTCAATGCTGCTTTTCTACTGTAACACCAATGTTACACTAGTGTATACACCCGTATGTTATACCAGGGAAATTATATCCCTAGCTAGGGCTAACAGTGAGGATATGTGAAGAGCAGCAACAACCTCCGCATAATCAAAACAGTTGTGAGAATGTGTTCAAGTTCAGTCAGATCTACAAGAGCCATGGACCAATGAGACGCAGGTGCTGGACCATAGATGGAAACAGAAAAGTCTGAGCCTTTTGGGTAAACACGGGTAAATAATGTGTGGAAATGCACCACAGACACAGGTTTTTTTCTATGGTTAGTGCTGTTTGGGACGTCCTTACCTAACCTTAACCCGTACTTAACCATTTAAAATTCTAGATTTGTCATTAATTTTTCGGTCATGGTTTCATCTGCTACAATACACACTATTCTCTGTGCTTTGTAGAGGGGTCTAAATATCCAGGTCTACTAAATGAGGCAAATAAAATTAAGTTAATTAATAGAGAGGAGAGAGAGAAGGAAGAGAGGAGAGAAAGAGAGAGAGAGAGAAGGAGAGAGGAGAGAAGAGAGAGAGAGAGAGAGAGAGAGAGAGAAGAGGAGAGAGAGAGAGAGAGAGGAGAGAGAGAGAGAGAGAGGAGAGAGAGGAGAGAAGGAGAGAGAGAGAGAGAGAGAGAGAGAGAGAGAGAGAGAGAGAAGAGAGAAGAGAGAGAGAGAGAGAGAGGAGTATAACTATGACTGTTAATGTTTATGCTGAGCAGCATGATCAGGCCCTACATTAGTTATGCAGAGCCTAACACAGTGCACATTACTGCTATAAACAGTCTGCATCTGGCAAAAGTCCATTAATTTCAATGGGAGGCAGTCCACCCTTCTGACTGCCAGACGAGGCTGCGTTGCATTGCAGAGAGCTGCCAGTGACACGAGCCTACCATACGAGCTAAATAACTTAGCTCACTTCGAGGCAAGTAACACAGAAACATGTGTGAGAGCATCAGCTGTTCCGGAAGACTGTGATCACGCTCTCCGCAGCCGATGTGAGTAAGACCTTTAAACAGGTCAACATTCACAAGGCCGCTGGGCCAGACGGATTACCAGGACGTGTACTCCGAGCATGCGCTAACCAAATGTTCTTCACTGACATTTTCAACTTCTCCTGTCTGAGTCTGTAATACCTACATGTTTCAAGCAGACCACCATAGTCCCTGTGCCCAAGAACACTAAGGTAACCTGCCTAAATGACTACCAACCTGTAGCACTCACGTCTGTACCCATGAAATGCATTGAAAGGCTGGTCATGACTCACATCAATCCCAGAAACCCTAGACCCACTTCAATTTGCATACCGCACCAACAGATCCACACTGCCCATTCCCACCTGGACAAAAGGAACACCTATGTGAGAATGCTATTCATTGACTATAGCTCAGTGTTGAACACCATAGTGCCCTCAAAGCTCATCATTAAGCTAAGGACCCTGGGACTAAACACCTCCCTCTGCAACTGGATCCTGGACTTCCTGACAACACATCCGCCACACTGATCCTCAACACGGGCCCCTCAGGGGTGCGTGCTTTGTCCCCTCCTGTACTTCCTGTTCACCCATGACTGCACGGCCAGGCACGACTCCAACACCATCATTACATTTGCTGATGAAACAACAGTGGTAGGCCTGATCACAACAACAGTGAGACCGCTTATAGGGAGGAGGTCAGAGACCTGGAGACCTGATGATTTTTGACTACAGGAAAGGGAGGACCGAGCACTCCCCCATTCTCATCGGCGGGCTGTAGTGGAGCAGGTTGAGAGCTTCAAATTCCTTGGTGTCCACATCACCAACAAACTAATGGTCCAAGCACACCAAGACAGTTGTGAAGAGGGCACGACAAAACCTATTCCCCCTCGGGAGACTGAAATGATTTGGCATGGGTCCTCAGATCTTCAGTGTTTTACAGCTGCACCATCGAGAGCATCCTGACCGGCGCCAAATCTAGGTCCAAGAGGCTTCTAAACAGCTTATATCCCCAAGCCATAAGACTTCCCAGACTATTTGCATAGCCCCCCCCCCCCCCCCCCCCCCCCTGCTCCTCGCCTCCCCTATTATCTATGCATAGTCACTTTAATAACTCTACCTACATGTACATAATTACCTCAACATCGGTGCCCCTCGTCCATTGACTCTGTACACCAGTACACCCTGTATATAGCCCCGCTATTGTTATTTACTGCTGCCCTTTAATTATTTGTTATTCTTATCGCTTACTTTTTTAGGGATTTTCTTGAAACTGCATTGTTGGTTAAGGGCTTGTAAGCAAGCATTTCACTAAGGTCTACACCTGTTTTATTTGGCGCATGTGACAAATAGAATTTCATATCAGTATCATTGGTGCTTCTTGAGGATCTTGAACTGGATGCAGTTAATGACGCATTTAATTTTATTCAGTTCACAATGCTATAAATCCTACCATGTTTTATATTGTACATGCATACTGCAGATGCGTTATAGCTCAACTTCAGCTCATTTCTCCTTCCTTAATATGGGTGTGGAAGTTCCTTAGATGCACAGGCCTGCATTTTAGAATGTGGCTCTGTTCAGTTGCCAGACCCTATTTTACTGTTCTGTGCCTATCTGCATCCCTGCACGCCATGGAAGTGCTACAAAGCTCTGTGCCATTTTTGGTTTTGACTGTGCGGAGAATGCATATTTATAAGCTACGGCCCATGTGTCACTGCCCATCCTTGTGGAGAATGTGTAGCTTTTGGGAGCATAAACAATATGTATAGGCTGAGACTAATAACAGGAGTCCAGTGTGTTCTGAAACTTGTGCTATGCCATGCTAGGTTTGTGTGTAAAATAAGCATGTTCAAATTAAGGACTTTTGTCATTCACTGAGGCATACAGAAATGACTGACCAATTAGTGTCACAAGAAAAAACAGAGGCTGGAAACACAGAAATACGTTGCACGCTCACACATTCAGATAGATGGGAATGGGCAGTGGACACGTGGTTGTATCTTCAACAAGATAGGGACACACACTTTACCAGTTCCAAATATATATATATAACTGAGCAGGTTCTTTTATTTCTCCACAGATTGCAGACCTATCAGGGTTCTCTATCTTATTGACCATCTGGTTCCTCAGGGACTGTTTTCTATTTTTACATTTTCTTCTGGGACAAGGACAAGAGAAATGTTACAGTGATTGCCACATGTCATAGCATTCTGTTATTCACCAATGACTCACCTAATCATGGAGCATACTGTTTCTCTATTGGGATCTGCATCTTTAGGGTGCATGCGTGGTTGGTGAAGTGCTTGGACGCTTTGTCTGCTTGTCTCTCCCTGACCAAAATACCCTTCCTCTCCGTTCCATTTCCTGCTTGTATGTCCTTGGGTTCATTTGAAGCAGCGCTCTACTACCCAGTCTGTATTATGTATTGTTCCTTCTCATGCATCCTGTCATGGCGACACGCGGAGAGGCGCTGGATCGATCTCACAATCCCAAGCACCTATCTGTCTCTGGTCTTTTCATCTTCAGCATTGCAATTAATCAATAATTCACTGTATTTTTAAGTGAGTGGAGATGGCTGTTAGCCCAGTAACCTGTGGTTTATATAGTGATGTCACTTTAGAAAAAATATTAAGCTACATCGCCTGATAGATATGAATTGGTTCACCTAGAGTGATGGACCTAGTTGTGGGTTTATTGTGTTGTGTACTATTTCTGTCTTAGCGTATTGCTTCAATTTCCACTTTCTGCTGACAAAGCTTGAGTGGTTAACTCCGGTGTTTTAAGCATTTTAATACATGCTTTTTAAAGTTTTAGGCACTGCCTTTCTGAGTCTTCCATTCTTGAGGTATGGAGTTCACGTTTTGTTTCTCGTTTGCACCCGATATTTCTGAAGCTTCTGTATTCACTTTTTGGATGTATGGTACAGATTTATAGTTAGCCTCTATGAATGGGTTAGCTTTCTCCTAACTACCTATAGCACCTATTGAAGATAGTATCTTCTGGCCGGGGGAGTTTTGTTTAGAGCCCTGATGCTCATTCTGAACGTTAAAACACAAAGCTTGCGTTACGTTCCTTATGTTTCCAAAACCGTGTCTTTCAACATCGAAGTAATTTAATAAAGGTAAAATTACAACATACCTTTTTATAAGGTTGGTGTTTCCACACAGCCATATCTCCATGTTGCAGTGCTTGTTTATTAAGGAAGATGTAGACGGACACCTGTGCTAATTGGCTATCTAGCATGCTCTGAACACCTGTGTGTCAGCGTAAATGGAGAGGAAGTGTAGTTCGTCAACTGGAGGCGCACACAGCATATGGATCCGTGCTAATCAGCTACAGTAAGTGTATCTTTTTATTTGAAAGTTTCTTTCTTGCTGATATGAAAGATAAGGGGAATATCAGCATATATCAGTTTCGAAAACCGTTTCGCAAGCGAGGCTGTCCCCGACCTTTTAATTTATTTTTTACCTTGGTCAACCGATAGTTGTCTGTTCTTTCGACCAATCGATTGGTCAACATTTTTATATGCGCATCTTTCCATATATAGATACATCCGGTGTCTTAGTCAAATCAACTAGCAGTGCGTTTAAAGCATCAGACAAGCTCAGTGTTTGAAATAGTTAAGACACACATGACTAGAGGAAGTCCGACCGCAATTGATTTGATTGTGTTGGGCCGGACTCAGACGTGCTGTGTAAAAAAAAAAAAAATAGAAAAGTAAGACAGCAAGCAACTGTGCCTAGCACCCGTTGTCTCTCTCTCATCCCTGCTGCAGCAACCACCACAGAATATCAACAGTGTATCACGCTGTCTGTGTTGCTGAAGATGCAACATAATTACAGCCATTTATGACCGAAAAGTTCTGTTAGCAAAATCCATAATTTGTTTAGGAAAAACATTCCCGATTTCCTCAACCCTTTCTCCATATCTCTTTAAGAGACACATGTATGCATTGCATGCACGTGACCAATAGGGCCTGACCTATAGCATATCATAATCACATCAATAAATTGGTTATAACAAACTCTGAACACCGTAACACATGTGACTGCAAAATGAATGCAGAGAATGTGATAAACTACATAAGTATTCAGATCCTTTACTCAGCAATTACTGCCTTGCAGACCTTTGGCAGTCTAGTTGTCAATTTGTTAAGGTAATCTGAAGAGATTTCACCCCATGCTTCCTGAAGCACCTCCCACAAGTTGGATTGGCTTGATGGGCACTTATGTACCATATGGTCAAGCTGCTCCCACAACAGCTCAATAGGGTTGAGATCCGGTGACTGTGCTGGCCACTCCGTTATAGACAGAATACCAGCTGACTGCTTCTTCCCTAAATAGTTTGAAGCTGTGCTTTGGGTCATTGTCCTGTTGTAGGAGGAAATTGGCTCCAATTAAGTGCCGTCCACAGGGTATGCCATGGTGTAGCAAAATGGAGTATCTCCCACTTTACCACCACCAAAGCACCCCAGACCATCACATTGCCTCCAGACAGATGGCGGCAAGCATCTTTTCATTTTTTCTGCGTCTCACGAATGTTCTTCTTTGTGATCCGAACACCTCAAACTTAGATTAGTCTGTCCATAACACTTTTTTCCAATCTTCCTCTGTCCAGTGTCTGTTCTTTTGCCCGTCTTAATCTTTTCTTTTTATTGGCCGGTCTGAGAGATGGCTTTTTCTTTGCAACGCTGCCTAGAAGGCCAGCACCCCGGAGTCGCCTCTTCACTGTTGACGTTGAGACTGATGTTTTGCAGGTGCTATTTAATGAAGCTGCCAGTTGAGGACTTGTGAGGCATCTGTTTCTCAAACTAGACACTCTAACCCACAAATGCAACATTAACAATGTCTACACTGTATCTCTGATAAATTGTTTATTTTAATGGACAAAAAATTGGCTTTTCTTTTCAAAAACAAGCACATTTCTTAGTGACCCAACTTCTGAATGGTAGTGTACAATTTCAGTAACATGTCTTAGAGTGATGGACTGTGCCATCCCCACGGCCTCCACAATGGTTCAGTCCACTCAGACAGGTGTCTTATACAACGTTATTTGCAAAATATTTTTACTACTGCTCGGCTAAAGAAATTTCGGTCGACCAACAGCCTATCTACTAAACAATCGACCAGTCGAATAAATGGTCAGTCCTAGTTCACACGCAGCCAATCGTGAGCGAAGCTAACCTAACCACCTTTTTCGAGAGCTATGATTAGGCCCAACTCTCAAATGTTCTGTGTGTGCTCTAACATGTTCATTATTTATTGTAATGTATTTTTCAGGTTCTAGAGAACTTCTCTGATGCCCCCATGACGCCCAAGCAGATCCTGCATGTTATCCAGACCAAGGGACTCAAGGAAATGAGGTAAACAACCACACACCCACACCTTTTTAATTAACGCACATCTCTACTGTAATATGTAACGTATTTACAAGGATAATATCGCTCGTTTTATGTCAAATTAGTCTAACTCACTTTTTCATTTTTCACCATTCCCCCATGATCTCTACCCGGTCGGATACACAATGTGTTCCACAAAAACAGAAGGTGAGATGGCACAATAACAAAGGGACAATATTATTATTATAATTTTTTGTTGTTGCGCTGTCTCTTTGCATACCATAGTATTACCTTGCAAGTTCAATTTTTTTTGTCTGTCTCTCACACTTGTGCTGCTTCTCACACTCATCTCCTCCGCTCTTTTCTATCCATAAGTGGCACGGCCCCTCTGGCCTGTCTGGTGACCATGCTGCACTCCCAGGTGAGGGGGGACCGAGTAAAGAACAGCATCTTCTTCAAGCTTCCTGGCAGGATGAGTCTGTTCACTTTAAAGGTATGGAACAAGCCCACTCCATTCACCAAATCTCTTGAACATGCGCACACACAACTCTTATCCCTACCCCTTATAAACGTCATACAAACCTCTACCTAGAATGCACATGCACACACGTTTCTGATAGGAGTCACTTTTCTGACTCTCCCTCTGCAGAAGAACGCTCTGCAGTGGACCAAGAGTTCGACAGAGGCGGAGACAGCGGACACCACTACACAGGCTACCGCTTCCACTGCAACAGCAGGGCCAACGGAAGGGGGGGAGCAAGAGAGCTGTGACTCCATGGAAACGATTGCGGCCAGCGGAGAGAATGACGGTGTGTATGGTCATGATCACCACATGCTTTTATCATCAGATATAATGTAGTGGAGGGTTAATGTACACAAATTCCTTTTTTATTCCCTTTTTTATTATTATAATTTTTTTTATATATATTTTTTTTTTACATCTACTGTAAATTAGTGTTAGAGTTTACATTACTTGCCTCTAGTGCTGTCACAATACCAGATTTTGTTTTAGGGCTTACTTTTACCATAGCCTATACATAATCCAATAAGCATTATCAGCTGTAGCCCAACCGATGCAGCATAATGGCTAAATAAATAGGCTGAAGCACAGGATTGCATATATGCATACCCCATTGGGCTAATCATTAGCTGGATCCCAAACTCTTAACATGATCTTGTTACTAGTTAGCAACTTATTGATGACTTTAATGTCCCCATAAACACAGTGAATATAATGTAGGCGTCTGTTAGAATTGTCCAGTGTTACATTTAGCCCCAGTTTCCCCTATGCACCCGCTGTGAATTGAGGAGCGCTAGCACACCTAACCATGCTGATGTACTCCGTTTTAAAACTGTGCCGTTTGCGTTCATTTTTAGGAGTTGTGGTAGCGATCGAAAGCTGGGATTCCCTATTTTTTAATAAACAAAGGCCATCAACTTCTTTCAAATGTGTTTTCCCCACGATTGCATTAACCAATGTTGTGCATCATTGACTGCTTATGGCACGCACAACAACAAGCTGACTAGGTAAATAGGTCAACTATTCCACTATGAGGTTATCTGATTTGCTGTTCGTTACTCATCTTTTTCAGGCAAATTACTAGACGGACTTTATCCTCTGTCAGTATACGACATGAGACACATTTGACAGAAAAACCGAAAGTAACACATTGGAGTTATGGACTGTTTTACAAGTTTGGTTACAACGTGCAACCTGACTCACTGCCCATTTTCTCAACCACCGTTTACTGTTTATCCACCATTTTGTTTTTACCACTACATCCCTGGTCTTTTTATTAAGCACAAAAATCAAGTGCTATTTAATTACTGTGACTGGTCTGTTCAAAGGTGCTTTCGAAACAACACCGGAATATGTATTGTGATAAAGGCGGAAGGAGCATGCCCACGAGAGTGCTTTTTGAACAAAAACTGGAAATCAGAGACAGGTCCCCCCCCCCACCCCCCAAGCATGTGTTTGTTGCCATGGTTACAGGCACACATGACACTGCCATCCCTGGCCTAGATCTGTGTGTTTGTTTGTGTGCTTTTTTTTATTAAAGAGAAGCATTTATTGTTTATTTGTATGGGAGCTGCTGTTTATGCGAGTCGCTGAATGCATGGCTGAAAAATTCTAGATGATAAACGCACCATCACCAATTGTGATAACGGAAACCGAAACATGTGCAGTGTGAAAAGCCTTCTAGTCAGTGTATGTGATCCATGGACCATTTGTCATCAACTATGCCAGTTGGAACCCAGTAAAGAGTAACAATTTTGATATCTGACCATACCCTTCTCTGCCCCCACCACCACCACCACCACCACAGCATCAGTAGATGAGAGCTCGTCCAGTGCGTCCTGCTCCACAGAGCCCCAGACCAGGCTGAGTAGGTCTGGAGTCTCTGGACAGGTGCGCTCCGAGGCCCAGGCACAGACCCGACTAAGCCGATCCAGACAGGTATGCTTTACCCCCCCACCCCCTCTGAAGAGGTTTGGATATGATGTATAAGAAATAATTGCGTATTGAAGATCCCCTTTATCTCTGACTTAGTGATAACATCAGTCTTAGCATTCTATTACCTCTCACCATGTCCCCTGCTCTCCTTTGCTGCAGTCGGGCAGACAGAGGAAGAAGGCTGTGATGATGCCGCGCGTGGTCCTCACTCCACTCAAGGTCAATGGTGACCACGTCCCATCAGGTTAGCACTGCTCTCTACTAGTCCCTTTGCTACCCTAACTCCATCTCTCTGTGCCCACACACACACTTCCTGGGCAGCAAATTGTGGTAGCATTACACACCAACACCTTTTGAGTCATATTCCTACGGTGGTCTTGGACCATTTCTCACCCAGCATTGGCCTCTGCTCCTTTTACCAGTCTTGTCATTTATATGTTGCCTATTTACTGTTGCAGCAGCATTCTTAGACAGTAACCTCTGAGCTCTTCAAGTTCCTCAGCAAACTTGGGGTTTAACAAACACCCGTCTGAATGGCCTTCAAACTGTTTTCTCATTAGTACAATCTATGGGAAGAGTGTAGAAATGGCTGGTGTTCCTGCAGGTGCCGTGTTGACAAATGTCACCACAGCACCACCAAAAGATGACCTGTGTGCTCTAGTGTTGAGCGATTTTACAATTGGATCGACTATCAACGATGTTTGACAGCCATCGTTGATCTTGATGTCACAAATGATGGTTTGAATTGGAGTCTGGCGGTGGACAAGAGCGCAGCGCAGTGAGCACACAGCAGGGTGACCTGCCAAATGGCCCATTCCCTATTTGCCATAGCATAAATGTTCAATACATATGTGGTAGTTAGACTATTAACATATTGCAAGAGAACAATGCAAATTGTAGAAAGAGCGGAGAGCACCAAAGCAGCGCATAATGTCAGATGGGGCCTAACATCCTGTCTAGATCGGGTGTGCGCCATTGCGCGCATGTTGATTTTGTACATCCACACCAGATGTGATCCAGACACGCAGGTTGAAATATCAAAAGGAACTCTGAATCAACTATGTTAATTTGGAGACAGGTCGAAACACATGAAACATTCATGAACATTTAGCTAGCTTGCTGTTGCTAGCTCATTTGTCCTGGGATATAAACATTGGTTTGTTATTTTACCTGAAATGCATAAGGTCCTTTTTTCCCCCTGGGTCTTTGTAGAATTTTGAGTTTCACAAAATTGTATGTTCTCTTCACCAACAATTAATCCACTGAGAAAAGGGGAAACATAGTTTGTTTCTAGTAATCTCTTCGCCTTCAGTAGCAGTAGTTGTCTTCTTCTGTGGACTTTTGTCGATTGGCAACCAACTTTAAGGTGCATTACCACCGACTGGAGTGTGGACCTCAGCTCATCTTTCCTATAACATTCTTTATAACACTTGAATGAACATGGCTTACGTTTTTAAACTAATAGGCCTATTAGGATATGCCTTTTACCTGTACAAATCCTAAATATAGACCTACATGTTAAAAAATAAATCAAAGTAGCCTTAACAAAATACAAAAAAAAAAGCATAAATATTCTGTTTTTTGAATAAGATGCATCTGGATTTGAATATAGGCTACATTTTTTTAAATTAAATGAAGAACCATTAGGTCTAGTTGTTTTTTACCATGTCTCAAGCCTACCTAAAGGTTTCTGGCAATGTTTACCTTTTCTAGTGAACTCAGAACACAGGTTTGTGGTCTGTCAGTCTTTTGCGCTAATAATCTTTTTGCATATGCTGCAAGTGACTTCGTCAGGTCTGCTGGCTCACCTTTATCATTTGGCCTGAAACCGAAGAACTTCCAACTTGGTGTCGACATGCTTTTCTTTCCCACCAAGTCACCATCGTTTTTTCCCGGGATTTAGCTTAAGCTATACTATTGAAATCCTGTCACTTTTTTTATTTTTTATTTTTTTTTTACTGTCGGAAAGTATCCCTATGGAAGAAACTACACTTGATATGCTATAATTAAGCAACAAGGCCTGAGGTGTGGTATATGGTCAATATACCACGGCTAAGGGCTGTTATGCATGAGTGCCTGGACACAACCCGTAGCCGCTGTATATTGGCCATATATCACAAACCCCCAAGGTGCCTTATTGCTATTATAAACTGGTTACCAACGTAATTAGAGCAGTAAAAATATATGTTTTGTCATCCATGTAGTATACGGTCTGATATACCACGGCTGTCAGCCAATCAGCATTCAGGGATCGACCCACCCAGTTTATAATATACTTTTTTTAAAGGTAGGCTAATATAACTGATATCTGTGTATTTTTATGTACAAGAGAATCATAGCCCTACCAATTTGAAAATCATTCTGCAGCCTAGACTAGATAAAATAACTAGGCCTCAGAATGTGTCCTTAATATTGCGTTCTCTCCTCCGTGCGCAAAATAATGTGCGATCAAATCGTAGATCAACGATGTTTGGACAGGACGATGGGACGATGTGTCATTCCAGACATCGCCCAACCCTAGTGAGCTGCTCATGTTTGACTGTGCTCCTCATGTGCACACCCAGAGTATTTCTCTCATTCTGAGGTTCCCCAGAAAATCCTCCCCTCTTGTGGTTCTGTCAGTCTCTGCGTGCAGAATAACCTTCCCTTGCCCTCACTGTCTGAGTGCAATTTCCAATATCTGTCCTCCCTCCTTCTTTCTGTGTGTACCTGGAATATCAGTCCTTCCCTTCTGCCTTACGTTTAGCTGCCCAGTAAACCTGATTTGCTCTGTATGAGAGAGGGTGAGGTGAGCACTTTCTCAGATGTCTGCTGCACCCTACCCCCCACCCTCCTCTCTTGTGTTTGTGGGCCTGGGTAACTGCTCCTCTTGCTTTATGTGCTGCTCACCCCTCCCAACCCCCCATCCC
>NC_036847.1:8161425-8232044 GCF_002910315.2 Salvelinus sp. IW2-2015
TATGTGTCGAGATCACTTGTAGTGCTAGCCGGTCAGAACTCCATTACACACAGCCCCGCCTCAGATACATTGACTGGTGTACCTAGGTCGGAATATACCAGGGACGGTGTAACTACCTAGAGCATATAACTACAGGTAGGTTACTTAACCCTCTCAGCGACCTTTCCTTCCAGCTCTGGGGCGCTACAGGCGTGAGTGAAGAATTCCAATTAGTATGAGTCGCTTTCAACCTGGGCAAGTCTTCGATGCTAATCCCTTTCTGACGTGTCTGGGAGCGAGCTCCATAAGTAACCCCGTCTACCAGTGTTTCCTTCAAGCAGGACTTAAGAGCCAAAGGTATGCGCGACTGGTAGCACAAGAAGGAAACACTAAACGGGTTGAGCCTGCCTAAATGACTACCTTAAACTCTTGTAAGCCGGACTCGTTGTTGCACACACCAGTAGAAAGTCTTGAGGTACCCATGAAAATGCATTGGAAAGCGCCTGCGTCATGACTCCACACTTCAATCCTCAGAAACCCGTAGAACAAAACTACCACTTATTACTAGATGTCACTAGGGCGTAACACATTAACGGAAGAGACCATATGGGCTGGGAACTCAAACAAGACCACGAGCACTTCCCCACCACTAAGGTAAGGAGGACTCTCACCATATTGAAAATAGCCTCTATTTATTCTACGGCTGAGAAAGCAAAACACGTGGCCAACTCAAACCCGTTATATAATGTGGAGAATGCTATTCATTGACTATAGGCTCAGGTGTTGAAATCCATATGTGCAATTATGACGTACTCACCATGATCAATTCTGAGCACTCGTAGCGCCATGCCATATAAATGCACCTAGGACCCTGGGGTCAACTTCTCAGGGAGGACGCTGGCAGGAGCTTGTGCTGTTGGTAATTGACTAAACCACCTCCCCTGGGCAAACAAACTGGTCTGGACTTCCTGAAACAAACGGGCTGGGAAGGCAGAGAAGGTGCGCATGTTGATGAGGGCCCTGATGTTTGTGTTGACCAGTGATGGAGCCAGGCGTCTCAAAGTCCACCTCCACACCACCACCTCGGCTCCTCTTCATGGCCCTGCAGACAAACACAACCCATAGGCCTCACAGGGTTAGCAAGTGGCTAATGCTATCCACCCTGGGGTTTAAACACAATTACATTCAACCAACAGCAAGCACAGCGTGCCATTCCATCTGCCAGCCAGCACAACTCCAGTTAAGAGCCGAGCAGCAGCACAGTAGTGTTTAGCTTAGCAGCCAACACAACCACAACAGCTGTCAGTCAGTGAGCGGTTTAAGTGTCCTGGCCGGATTGGCTAGTGTTGGATAGCTAGCCGACCCTGGCATTCAGTTAGCAACCTGCAAAGCACTGCCTGTTAGCATTAGCGACCAATGCAATCCTGACAATGTTAGAGACCAGTGTACCATTAGTTAGCTACCAAATCACCTGTCCACGTTTGGTGCTTATTTGTAGACGGCTGACCTGCGCAACGTCTATATAAATCTAATAGATTCTACAGATAGTGTACTATATCCAGACTATGATGTTTGGCCTTTTCCTTTGAGATAGCAAATTCAAAGTCATAAGATATAGATTGTCAAGTTGTTTATCAGTTCAGGTTCCATCAGGCATATCTCTCTGCCAAAAGGTGTCCTGAACAATGATGGGAGAGAAAAAAAACACTTCACAGCTGAACCCTCCCCCTCCCCACTGAATTGGACTAAATAAAAATGGGACAGTCCAATGAAGTGAGAAAGATATTTTGTTGAATCAACCCACAGTCCAACAGACTACGCTTCCACAAATGGGTTGGGTTGCTAATTGTTTAGGGTTTGATAATTGGTAGACTGAGGGGGAGAGAGGGGTTTGGCGTTTTCGTGGTTACTGAGGGGATGTCGTTGGGGTGATTATACTCCGGGTCTAACCCCTGTACCTGAGTGGTGGCCACGAGTGCTCTTGAAGTGCTGGGGGCGTTTCCAGCTAGCCAGTTCAGGGCGGGCACGGAGCGTGGGGCCTGGACCCCCTAGAGCCTTCCCTGCGCCTCCCCGCGCTCCTGAGGGGAGAGGGTGGGGGAGGAGGGGAGCCTGGTGAGACACTCCCATCACGTGTGTAAGGGGGGGGGGGGGGGGGGGGGGGGGGTGGGGGGGGGGGGTGGGGGGGGGGGGGGGGGGGGGGGGGGGGGGGGGGGGGTGGGGAGGGGGGGGGGGGTGGGGAGGGGGGCGGGGGGGGGGGGGACTTAACAAGCGGGGGTGCGTGCGGGTCAGTGCAGAAATCCAAAGGGGGACAGCAGAGCCAAATAGAACGGGTGGGATGGCACTGCGCCCGGCCCGCCACAGGAGTCGCTGGAGCGCGATGAGACAAGGATATCCCTACCGGCCAAACCCTCCCTAACCCGGACGACGCTAGGCCAATTGTGCGTCGCCCCACGGACCTCCCGGTCGCGGCCGGCTGCGACAGAGCCTGGGCGCGAACCCAGAGACTCTGGTGGCGCAGCTAGCACTGCGATGCAGTGCCCTAGACCACTGCGCCACCCGGGAGGCGGAAGCACTCATGTTTTATGTAAAATAAGTCTATGTTATGAGAATATCCATGAGAAAGGAATGTTTCAACTTTGACTCACATTTTTCACAATTCTTCCATGATCTCTACCTGGCCTGATCCACAATATGCTCAACAAAAACAGAAGGTAAGATGGCACAAGAACAAAGGGACAATATTTCCATTTTATGTTTAGCTGTCTCTTTGCATACCATAGGTATTGTTCTGCTTCAGTCATCTTCTCCCACTCTTTCTCCATCACCCCACCCTGTTTCTCTCTCTCTGTCCACCAGTGGCACAGCCCCTCTGGCCTGTCTGGTGACCATGCTGCACTCCCAGGTGAGGGGGGACAGAGTAAAAAACAGCATCTTCTTTAAGCTTCCTGGCAGGATGAGTCTGTTTACCTTGAAGGTATGGAACCAGCCCAATCCACACACCCATATCTCAAACACGCACCTCTTATCCCTACCCCTAATAAACCTCATACAAACCATATCTGGAATACACACACATGCATGTTTGTGATAGCAATCTCTCTTCTGGCTGTCCCTCTGCAGAAGAACGCTCTGCAGTGGACCAAGAGTTCCACGGAGGCGGAGACAGCCGAAGCCAGCACACTGGCTACTGCTAACGCAGCAACAGCAGGGCCAACGGAAGGTGCGGAGCAAGAGAGCTGTGACTCCATGGAAATAGTTGCAGCCAGTGGAGAGAACGATGGTGTGTATGGTTGTGATCACCACATGCCTTCATCAGTGATCATTTAGTGGAGAGTAAATGCCCTTTTTATTTGGTGTTTACTTCCACTGTAAATTAACATTGTTGAAGTTTACATTAATCACCACCCATCTTATCAACCGCCCTTTTACAGTTTATCCACCGTTTGTTTATACCACTACATCAATGGTCTTTATTAAGCACACATATCTAACGCATCACTATTAAATCTCTGACTGCCCTGTTCAAAGGCACTTTGAAAACAACACGTGTCGTGATAAAGGCGAAAAGAGCATGCCTATGATAGAATAAATTGAAGTGTTTTTAAACAACTGCAAACCAGAGACATTTTTTCTTATTTTTAGGATGTGATTGTTGCTGTGGTTACGGGTGCACATGAAACTGCCAACCGTGGCTTAGATCTGTTTTTTATTTATTTTTAAGATAAACATTTTATTTGGGTGAGCTCCTGTTTATCTGAGTGCATGGCTGAAAAGTACTAGATGATTAACACCACCAATTGTGATAACGGAAACCAATACATGTGCAGTGTGAAAAACCTTATTGTCAGTGTTTGTGGTCCATGGACCATTTATCATTGACTAAACCATTTGGAACCCAGTAAAGAGAGAACAATTTGGTATCTGACCATAGCCCCCTCTACCCCTCACAGCATCCATAGATGAGAGCTCGTCCAGTGCCTCCTGCTCCACAGAGCCCCAGACCAGGCTGAGTAGATCTGGAGTCTCTGGACAGGTGCGCTCTGAGGCCCAGGCACAGACCCGACTAAGTCGATCCAGACAGGTACGCTTTACCCCCTCAACCTGGGCTGTCTGTATGTGTACTGTTGCTCAATAGGGATATTATAGGTGGTTGTGCATAGGTCGAGTCGAAAGAGGTTTTTATACTACATGCATAGGAAATGATTGCAGATCCCCTTTATGTCTGGCTTAGTGATAACCTCAGCATTTTATTACCTCTCACTATGTCCGTTTCTCTCCTTCTCTGCAGTCGAGCAGACAGAGGAAGAAGGCTGTGATGATGCCGCGGGTGGTCCTCACTCCACTCAAGGTCAATGGTGAACACGTCCCATCAGGTGAGCACTTCTCTCTGCTAGCCCCTTTGCTACCCTAACCCCATCTCGCTGTACCCACACACACACAACCTCTTCCTGGGCAAAAAATGTTTGCAGAATTTGTAGCATTACACACACACAGACACCTCTGAGTCATATTCCTACAGTGGGCTTGGACCATTTCTCACCCAGCATGGGCCTCTACTGCTTTGCCAGTCTTTTTATTTATGTGTTGCCTATTTACTTTTGCAGCAGCATTCTTAGACTGTAACTTCTTCAAGTTTCTCAGTAACCTCTGGGTAATAAAAACACCGTCTGTGAATGGCCTTTAAACTGTTTTAGTGCTATCTATGGGAAGAAAGTGTAGGAATGGCTAGTGTTCCTGCAGGTTTCGTGTTGACTGAAATGTGACCTGTGTGCAGTTTTGACCGTGCTCCTCGTGCACCCAGAGTCTTTCTCTCATTCTGAGGATCCCCTGAAACCCTCCCCTCTTGTGGCTGATTGTCTGTCAGTCTCTGCGTGCAGAATAACCCTCCTAGCCACTCATTGTCTGAGTGCAACTTCTGTCCTCCCTGCTTCTTTTATGTGCACCTGGAAATTCCAGACTCATATCAGTCCTTCCCTCCCGCCTTACATTTAGCTGCCCAGTAAACCCAATTGCTATCTATGAGGTGGGGGAGCTCTTTCTGAGATTTCTGCTCCACCCTACCCCCCACCCTCCTCTCTCTGTGTTAATGTGGGACTGGGTAACTGCTCCCTTTGCTTTGTCTGTATTGCTCACCTGTCCCAATCCCCCCCACCCCGTGCTATGGGCTCTGCTGCCTCCCCTTTTGGCTTGTCTGCCTGACCTGCCCACCCCCGCCTTCCCGCTCGTAAGTCCCCCCTCACACACGTGACCGGAGTGTCTCACCAGGCTCCCCCTCCCCCCACCTCTCCCCCTCAGGAGCAGCGGGGAGGCGCAGGGAAGGCTCTAGGGGGGGTCCAGGCCCCACGCTCCGTGCCCGCCCTGAACTGGCTAGCTGGAAACGCCCCCAGCACTTCAAGAGCACTCGTGGCCACCACTCAGGTACAGGGGTTAGACCCGGATATAATCACCCCCAACCAACATCCCCCTCAGTAACCACGAAAACGCCAAACCCCTCTCTCCCCCTCAGTCTACCCAATTATCAAACCCTAAACAATTAGCAACCCAACCCATTTGTGGAAGCGTAGTCTGTTGGACTGTGGTTGAATTCAACAAAATATCTTTCTCACTTCATTGACTGTCCCATTTTTATTTAGTCCAATTCAGTGGGGAGGGGGGAGGGTTCAGCTGTGAAGTGTTTTTTTTCTCTCCCATCATTGTTCAGGACACCTTTGGCAGAGAGATATGCCTGATGGAACCTGAACTGTAAACAACTTGACAAATCTATATCTTATGACTTGAATTTAGCTATCTCAAAGGAAAAGGCCAAACATCATAGTCTGGATATAGTACACTATCTGTAGAACTATTAGATTTATATAGACGTTGCGCAGGTCAGCCGTCTACAAATAAGCACCAAACGTGGACAGGGTGATTTGGTAGCTAACTAATGGTACACTGGTCTCTAACATTGTCAGGATTGCATTGGTCGCTAATGCTAACAGGCAGTGCTTTGCAGGTTGCTAACTGAATGCCAGGGTCGGCTAGCTATCCCAACACTAGCCATCCGGCCAGGACTTACTTAACCGCTCACTGACTGACAGCTGTTGTGGTTGTGTTGGCTGCTAAGCTAAACACCTACTGTGCTGCTGCTGGCTCTTAACTGGAGTTGTGCTGGCTGGCAATGGAATGGCCACGCTGTGCTTGCTGTTGGTTGAATGAATGTGTTTAAACCCAGGGTTGGATAGCATTAGCCACTTGCTAACCCGTGCAGGCCTATGGGTTGTGTTTGTCTGCAGGGCCCATGAAGAGGAGCCGAGGTGGGGTGGAGGTGGACTTTGAGACGCCTGGCTCCATCCTGGTCAACACAAACATCAGGGCCCTCATCAACATGCGCACCTTCTCTGCCTTCCCAGCCCAGTACCAACAGCAACTCCTGCAGCTCCTCCCTGAAGTTGACCGCCAGGTGAGTGCGCACGCTCAGAATTGATCATTATACTCATAATTTATAACGGTTAGGGACAGTTTTCCCTAGAATAAAAAGCTTTTTCAATGGAGATTCCCTATTGGAGCGTGCCTTTTATTCCAGCCCATAATGTCTCGTAATTTCTGTGCCATATTGTTTTTGGTATTTCTCTGTTCAACAACGTCTGGAATGTAACCCAGTATGTTCTGTCTTCCCTCTTCTCTAGGTGGGACCTGACGGTCTGGCTCGCCTCAGTAACTCGGCTCTCAACAATGAATTCTTCACTCACGCCTCCCAGAGCTGGAAGGAAAGGCTCGCTGAGGGTTAGTACCTACCTGTAGTTAGTTATAATATACATAGATAATGTGATTGAGGGGGTTATTGACTGGCTACACATATAGTGAACGCCTTCCCTTCAGGGTTTAATTGGCTAACAATTTATTTGACCAGGAACATTTCCAGAAATAACACGGTGTAAAATAATAACTCAAATCAAAATGTATTGGTCACATACACATGGTTAGCAGATGTTATTGCGAGTGTAGTAAAATGCTTGTGCTTCTAGCTCCGACAGTGCAGTAATCTCTAACAAGTAATCTAACAATTCCACAATTACTACCTAATACACACAAATCTAAGTAAAGGGATGGAATATATACATATAAATATATGGATGACCGAGCGGCATAGGCAAGATGCAATAGATGGTTTAAAATACAGTATATACATATGGGATGAGTAATGCAAGATATGTAAAGATTATTAAAGTGACTAGGGATCTATTTATTGAAGTGGCCAATGATTTCAAGTCTGTATGTAGCAGCAGCCTCTCTGTTTGCTAGTGAGGGCTATTTAACAGTCTGGTGGCCTTGAGATAGAAGCTATTTTTCAGTCTCTCGGTCCCAGCTTTGATGCACTTGTACTGACCTCGCCTTCTGGATGGTAGCGGGGTGAACAGGCAGTGGCTCGGGTGGTTGTTGTCCTTGATGATCTTTTTGGCCTTCCTGTGCCAACAGATGCTGTAGGTGTCCTGAAGGGCAGGTAGTTTGCCCCCGGTGATGCGTTGTGCAGACCGCACCACCCTCTGGAGAGCCTTACGGTTGTGGGCGGTGCAGTTGCCGTACCAGGCGGTGATACAGCCCGACAAGATGCTCTCAATTGTGCATCTGTAAAAGTCTGAGGGTTTTAGGTGACAAGCCAAATTTCTTCAGCCTCCTGAGATGCTCCACTGCTGTCCCGTTGATGTGGATAGGGGGGGCGCTCCTTTTGCTGTTTCCTGAAGTCCACGATCATCTCCTTTGTTTTGTTGCCGTTGAGTGAGAGGTTGTTTCCCTGACACCACACTCCGAGTATCCTCCCCTCCTCCCTATAGGCTGTCTCGTTGTTGTTTGTGATCAAGCCTACTACTGTTGTCGTCTGCAAACTTGACGATTGAGTTGGAGGCGTGCATGGCCATGCAGTCATGGGTGAACAGGGAGTGCAGTAGGGGGCTGAGCACACACCCTTGTGGGGCCCCAGTGTTGAGGATCAGTGAAGTGGAGATGTTGTTTCCTACCTTCACCATCTGGGGGCGCCCCGTCAGGAAGTCCAGGATCCAATTGTACAGGGTGGGGTTCAGACCCAGTGCCTCAAGCTTAATGATGAACTTGGAGGGTACTAGGGTGTTCAATGCTGAGCTGTAGTCAATGAACAGCATTCTTACATAGGTATTCCTCTTGTCCAGATGGGATAGGGCAGTGTGATGGCGATTGCATCGTCTGTGGACGTATTGGGGCGGTATGCAAATAAAGTGGGTCTAGGGTGGCAGGTAACTCTCTTGGGAATTCAGTACCAGAAAGTGCCCATTGATACTACAACATAGCTTCCTAGTAAATACCAGGGGAAACAATCAGTCAATACACAAATTCATGTATTATTTAAAACACTATAGCCAGATACCTGTGGATTAATCTTGTCCAATATTGTTTGATCTACTCAGGGGAGTTCACTCACGAGATGCAGGTGCGATTTCGCCAGGAGATGGAGAAAGAGAAGAAAGTGGAGGCATGGAAGGAGAAGTTCTTTGAGGAGTACCACGGTCAAAAGTAAGTCTCCTGAACACCCCCTGTCACATCGGTATTTTTTAAGCTCGCTCTTATTCCGTGCACCATTTTAGAAAATTACTTTAATTATTTCAATTGGGTGAAAGTGTCTTATAAATGGTATATACTCTGTGCACTAACGTTGTAATCTATGGCTGCAGGTCTGGCCTGACCCGGGAAGAGTCTCTGAAGTTGACGATGAGTGAAGAGGCCGATGCTGCCGCCAGCGTCCTGGAGAGTGAGGTGGCATCTGTGGCTGCAGGAACACCCAAGCGCCGTGGTGTGGGCAGGCGGCGGCGGGACGGCAGGATGAGACGGCGAACGCGTGCAGACTTGAGACGCAGGGCGCGACGCACCCTCTGCAAGACCAACTCCCCCGCCATGCAGACCCCCGAGCAGCCGGAGGGCACACTCACTCTAGACGCTGTTGCCTCTGTCTCTGCGCCCTCGCCCGTCCCAGAGGCCACCATGGTGCAGGGAGAGGTGGTGCTACAGGCCGAATCTGGACTGGAGACCCCGGCCCAGTCTGCCTCCCTAGAGCCCACGCCCTGCCCTTCCCCTGTGCCCACGCCCCTGTCTGTGACCGTGCCTGAGCCCACCCCGACCCCCAGTCCCAGCCCCAGCCCTGCATCCGTCAGTGCCACCGACGAGCCTGAAGTCACTGCCCGCCTGCTCCCCGAAGAGCCTGCACCTGCCATCGCCTCAACCTCCTCTCCCTCCTCCTCGTCCTCCTCCTCCTCCTCGTCCTCCTCCCCTTCCTCCTCTCCCTCCTCGACCTCCGAGAGGCAGGGGGCGTTCACCGCCGGCTTGGACTCTTCTTCCTCTTCCTCCTCCTCCACGGCCGCCGCCACCGCCGATCCACTGGACGATGGGGCCTCTGTGGTCACCTCGGTCACGGGGGGAACGGCCACCAGCAGCCAGGAGAGCAGCCCTGCAGCCAGCCCCACCCCCATCATCGCCACCTCCGCCCAGGCCACCAAGGAGCAGAAGAGGAGGCCAGACGAGACCCAGGCCTTCTCCAGCTTCCCCGAGAAGAGGCCGCGAATAGAAGATCGTCAGTCCTTTCGTACCACAATCGACGGGGTCCACACGGAAAAGCCGCAGCCGACAGCAGAGGAGCCCAAGGTCCCACCTATCCGGGTATGAAGTCACCATTTGTAATTGTAAGTCTTTATTGTGACTGTAGTGGTGCAGTGGCAGGCACCCAATTTCCTAAGACCTGGAGTCCACAATCTGTAAAGTAAGTTTGATTATTTTGTGATTTCTGTCTCCACAAAACATTTCAAATCAACTTGACAAAGACCAACTTCTTTCTCTGAAGATGGTAAATCAATAGAGATTGACTCTGGGTTTCGGTGTGAGATTATTAGCCAAGCAATGCATGCTAATGTCCTGTATATGGCCTCGGTAAATTCCCTATTTGACATGCTTTCCTTGTCTCTGTCCCTCCAGATTCAACTCTCCAGAATCAAACCGCCCTGGGTCAAAGGGCCGCCAACCTACCAGATCTGTCCCCGCATTGTGCCCCCCGGCGAGGGCTTGCGGCGCACGGGGACGGGGGCGCGCACCCTGGCGGACATCAAAGCTCGCGCCCAGCAGGCCCGGGCCCAGCGCGAGGCCGCTGCTGCTGTTGCAGCCACTGGGGACGGGCCAGGGCCCGGCGGGGGCAGGGCTGGTTCTGGGCTACCGGATCGCAGCAGTGGAAGACGAACTCGAGAGCACCCAGGACCCGTCGAGCCAGGAGGAGGAGGAGGAGGAGCAGGAGGTGTGGAGGAGCAGGGATCGCCTGCGGGCTCTCATCCGCCTGGAACACAACTACAGCTGTCCAATGTAGAGCCCTCCTCTACCCCCACCCCCCACACAGCTGCCTCATCCCCCTCCCTGTCTACCTCCTCCAACCCCTCCCTGTCCTCTTCAGAGCCCCCGCAGACCCCCACTCCACCCCTACCCACCCAGGAGGAGCGGCTGGGGGAGCTGAGTGGGGAGGAAGGGGCTACACTAACACCACCACCAGTCAAAGGCACCACCAACGGACTCTCAGACAAGGCAGAGCTGCTGGAGTCTGTGTCCAGCCACCTCCAAGGGCAAAGCGAGGGGGCCGACTGTGACAGGACAACGACCCAAAGCGGTCCCTTGGCACCCACCTCCATCCCAGATTCTCTGCCCAGGTTCGGGGCCCAGGGAGTGGATGTGATCAGGTCCCTGGCTGGCACCGAGCAGGCCAGGGGGGGAGGAGGGGGTGTCATCCAGCATGGTTCCCACCACGTGGGTCCACAGGAGAACCCCCCCACCCCAGCTAGAGAGGGCCGCATCCAGGGCGAAAGGCAGCAGTCGGAGCCCCCGGGAAGGGAGAGAGAGACAGCCTCCCTCCCTCGTCTCCCACCCTCAGTCAGAGAGGACGACGCAGGGCATCACAGCGACTCCACGGAGACGGCCTCCGACTGTGAGAACGAGAGCCAGGAGGAGGAGCCCCACCTGAGCACATGGCGCCACCACCTGCCCGCTCAGTGCAACGGCAACATCCAGCACCTCCAAAGGCTGTCTCAGAAGGCCCATGGCCAGCCTGTGATCTGCAGTCCCCTTTCACAGCAGAACCAGCAGCCGGTCATCCAGGCCCATGTGTCCAACCAGCACGGCCACAGCCAGACGGTCATCCAGCCCTGCTTCCCCAACGGCCTGCCCAGCCAGAGTCTCATGCAGCCGGGACAAAAGCAGAATCCTGGACGCACTCCCCACCCAGACCAACAAGCTATCGCTGCGCCACACCCCAAAGCCCAGAGGGGGCACAAAACAGACCCCATGGAAGACTACAAAGCATCTAGCCGGTGCTTGGCTGATGAGGACTGTAGGCTGGGGCTGAATCCCTCTCCCACCGCTAGCTGCAAGAGGCTCCCTAGTTCAGCCCGGTCTGTGTCTACAGTGGAGGCCAACAACCCTCTGGTCACCCAGCTGCTCCAAGGCAGCCTCCCGCTGGAGAAAGTCCTGCCGCAGACGCACTCGGCTAGCAAGCTGGAGATCAACCGCCTGCCAGAGGGGCTTCAGTCAGGCCCCCAGTCCCAGCTCAGCCGGCAGCAGCAGACCAGGATCCCAGGCACTCGCTTCAGGGGTCCACCAGAGTCTGGTACGATGGAGTCGCTGGTCCCCGAGTTGTCCTCTCAGAACCAGCAGAAGTCCCCTGCTGGCCGAGGAGGCTCTCCTGGAGCAGGCCGGAGCTTTGCGTCCTCTCCCCCAGGCACAGTACCCTCCCGCATGGCCTGCCTGCTGGAGGAGGCCTCCTCTCGGGCCACGGCCATGCAGCAGTATCTCTCCCAGCAGCCAGCTGGCGCCGTGCCCCCCGGGGCCGTGCCCGTCATTACATCCCTCTCTTCTTCGTCCTCTTCCTCCAGACGCAACTCGCAGGAGTCGGCCGTCATCAGAGAGTCTCCGGAGAGGCACCACAACTTCACTCAGCCGCGGACCACCCCGGATGCCCCATCGCCCCCGCACAGCAACCTCGGCCTCTCTGATGTTGTCCCCACCGTCAAGATCAACTGGCACCCTTCCAAACCCCACCCTCCACACCAACAGCAGCTCTCGCCTGTGAAGAGCGAGGTCACCTCCCGGCCCTCTTGCCAAACTCTTGCCAAAACCTCCCCCTCTGGCCCCATGGCAGGCGGTGGGCCAGGTGTGGTGGTCACCAAAAAGGAGGCAGTGAACTCTATGGACGGTTACCTGACTGGAGGAGGGGCTATGGAAGGACTGCTGAACATGGAGATGTCCTTAGCCCGCATGGCTAAGAAGGAGGCGCAGAGCAAAGCTCATTACTCATCTTCCCCCTCCCTCCCTTTCCAGCTCTACGGAAAGCTGCCTAAGCAGGGCGGCGTGGCGGTGCCCGGTTTTAGCTACACGGCCAACGTGTCTGTGGTGGACGGCAGCGGCTTCTCGAGGAGCATCGCTGACGGCGTCCTGCAGCTGCGTCAGCGCCACAGCGCTAGCCAGAGCGCCACACTCAGCATCCAGGCGTTCGCCGACAGCGCCGCTGAGGAAGTGGCGCTCAAGTGCTCGTGCCGCCTCAAGGCCATGATCATGTGCCAGGGCTGCGGGGCTTTCTGCCACGACGACTGCATCGGCCCCTCCAAACTGTGTGTCTCCTGTCTGGTGGTCAGATAGGAGCTTTCTCTGACGTTGCCACGGTGTTGGTGGTTTGATGTTATATGCTGTGCCACCTTCAGCATACCTGCTCCATGTATAAACTGTTAACTAACCTAACACACCCCGAACTTGAGAGAAACAAGGGTGTGGGACTTCAGGCTTTGACATGTACATAACCTTAGGAAGTGTTGCCTTGTATTATAAAATCGGTATGTATTTTTTGTTGCATATTTTTTCTAATGCCGTTATGTTGATGTAATTATTATTTTGTTATAATTATTAATATTGTGAATTTATTTGTCACGGTTGATTGTAAATTGTGCCTTTTTTTATTCTTTCCTCAAAACATTTACCTCATCTTATCTTGACACACCTGTCATCAGTTCAGTGTGAAAATGGTGGCTGTTATTGTTTGTTTTCCTCTGGCCCTGCATGGAGGGCTTGGAGGGGGATTTGTTCTCGTCTCTTTCTTGCAAAGAAATATTTTTTTAATCATTAAAGCAAGCATAAATACCTTGTTCCGTTTTTTTGTACGTGCTTTCATTCCATTTTTCCCTGCACAAGATCAAGTCTGTACTCTGCAAGCTAAGCACAGTATTCAAAATTAATAACTAAGATTGAGCAGTCTGGTGTTAAGCAATGGCACTCATTTAGGATTTTCTGGCAGTATAGTTCAACTTACATCTTTTGTCACACGTAGATATTTAATCTAAATACACATGATTTATTTTTTTATTCGATTAACAATTTCACATGTAGAACTGAACAGCAAGACACATTTGGACCCGTCGAGTGCTGGATAGGTTTGGCACTGAGAACATCAGACAAAACATTTATTTAGATTTTTCTTTTTATACCTCAACAGCATTGGAGCATAACACACACAGTCCATCACACTGGTTCCAATGTAGATAAATAAGTGCTTAAATTCCTTCACAGGTGGATACACACACTGAGGTCCAAATGTATTTGGACAGTGACATATCTCTGTACTAAAATTATACAGTGACTGAGGTTCAAGTGCAGACTGCCAGCTTTAATTTTAGGGTAATTTCATCCATGTCGGGTGAACTGTTTGGAAATTACAGGACTTTATGTTCATACGTTTCCCTCCGCCCCCCCCCCCCATTTTAGCGGACCAAACATGGAAAGTTCACTCATTAAAGTAGTCAAAAGTTTAGTCACATATTCCTAGCACGCAATGATATCAGGCTTGTGACTCTTTTTTTGGATGCATTTGCACTTTTGTTTGGTTTCACATTGTGTGCCCATGAATGAGTGAGAAAGTTAGGCATAAATATACACCCACCACACAAAATGCTAACCTCTCCTGTTATTAGAAATAGCGAGAGGTCAGCATGTCTTGGGGTTATGATCTTTTGCCACTAACTTTCTCACTCATTCACGACTCATTCAGGATTATCTGTAGTCAATGGTAGCATCCACAATGTAGAAGGGTTCAGAAAATATATATTCTTTACTCTAAGTGACTCAAATGACGATATATTATTTACCATTCATTTCTATATGGCACAAAATAAACTGAAACAACCAAAACACTGCAAATGAGGCCAACAAGTTTGTAGAGTCACAGCTTGATGTAATCATTGTGTGCTAGGAATATGGGACCAAATACTAAACTTTTGACTGTTTAATACACAAGTGAATGTCCTAATATTTTGGTTCTCTAAAATTGGGGGGACTATGTACAAAAAGTGCTTTAATTTCTCAACCGTTCACCCGATATGGATGAAAATACCTTCAAATTAAAGCCGACAACCCGCACCTTAACCTCAATGTACACTACATACCAAAAGAATGTGGACACCTGCTTGTCGAACATCTCATCCAAAATCATGGGAGTTAATGTGGAGTTGATCCACTTTTGCTGCTATAACAGCCTCCACTATTCTGGGAAGGCTTTCTACTAGATCTTGGAACGTTGCTGCGGGGACTTGCTTCCATTCAGCCACAAGAACATTAATGAGGTTGGGCGATTAGGGCTGGCTCGCAGTCGGCGTTTCAATGTATCCCAAAGGTGTTCGTTGGGGTTGTCAGGGCTCTTCCACACCGATCTCGACAAACCATTTCTGTACGGATCTCGCTTTGTGCATTGGGGCATTGTCATGCTGATACGGGAAAGAGCCTTCCCCAAACTGTTGCCACAAAGTTGGAAGCACAGAATCGTCTAAAATGTCATTGTATGCTGTAGCGTTAAGATTTCCCTTCACTGGATCTAAGGGGCCTAGCCCGAACCATGAAAAACAGCCCCAGACTGTTATTCCTCCTCCACCAAACTTTACAGTTGGCACTATGCATTGGGGCAGGTAGTGTTCTCCTGGCATTTTCCAACCCAGATTTGTCAGTTGGACTGCCAGATGGTGAAGTGTGATTCATCACTTTAGAGAACGCGTTCCACTGCTCCAGAGTCCAATGGCGGCGAGCTTCACACCACTCCAGCCGACGCTTGATTGCACATGGTTAGCTTAGGCTTGTGTGTGGCTGCTCAGCCATGGAAACCCATTTCATGAAGCTCCCGACGAACAGTTATTGTGCTGACGTTGTTTCCTGAGGTAGTTTGGAACTCGGTACTGAGTGTTGTAACCGAGGAGACGATTTTTATACGCTACTTGTTTCAGTACTCGGCGGGCCCGTTCTGAGAGCTTTTCTACACCTGTCAGCAACGGGTGTGGCTGAAATACCCAAATCCACTAATTTGAAGGGGTGTCCACATACTTTTGTATATATAGTGTAAAATTTTAAATCCAAAGTGCTGGAGTACAGAGACAAAATAATGTATCACTGTCCAAATACCTTTGGACCTCACTGTACATTATTTACTACTTTAATTACAGATCTGCTTTGAGAACCTAATAATAAATAGCTTTCCCACACTCACTTTCTACCCCTAATCCAAAGGTGTTCTTACGGTCCAAAGGCATTTGCAGTCTCCCATTATTTGATGTTGAAGAAATAAGAATTCACAAAACGAGAGTGAATTCGGGTAATGCTGTTTGTCAATGTGGTAATTTCTTTGCTATACTGTGTAAAAATGTGTTAATATACTTGTTTCATGCCTGTAGCCCTCTTGACATTTGCCTTAACAGAAATGGTCTCTTCAGTTAAATTACTTTTATTTGTCACCCCTGCTCTCAACAAGTATATTCAATGCAGAGCACAGTAAGATATGAGAAGATCTTACAGATGTGAACACAGAATGAGCAAATATTTCCACACCATTTGGGGCTTTCAGTTCTTGTAAGTTGATCTCAAAAGCTCCCCTGAATTGTTCGGTCACAGTCAAAATCATCATTCTCAGAAAAATCACATTTACAAAATTCAAAGAGGGTGGAAAGAAGGTCTTCGAGACTGGGTGCCAGTGTCAGGCACGAGACAAGATACCCCAAAAGAGGGGGAGATAAAGTTCATGGGTGGGGCATTGATTGAGATGAGTCTAGTGTTCAGAGGGGTTGTTGGAATAGTCCTAAGGGGCTGCTGGTGGTGGTGAGGGCTTCTGGGGGTAGGGGTGACCCTAAGGAAGCTCCCAAACCCTAAATCCTTGTTTTTCCAACCTCGACCTCTACCCCTTAAGCACCTCTGTAGATTAGATAGGCGTACCTAGGCTATCGGGGAAGGGGGAGATGGAGCTATTACCATATTGCTTCTACTTATCCAATTCTTCTAGTTATTCACTTCAACATGAAGTTTCTAGGGCTTACATTTTGAATTCGGATGGGAACTCATTTTAGCCATTCCCGTGGAGTTATCAGCCTATTTCTTACACATTAATTACTTTTGTATACAGAAAGGGGAGTCAAGAGCATAAGGATGGTAACAAGTTAGAGAATGGGAGCACAGCTTCTTGTCTCCTGTCCCTCTCTACTTCTCTCTGTAGTGGAGCATGTACATCTTCAGAGGCTCAGGGAGCGGCAGGCCCAGGATCCTTTCTCTTAGCAGGTTCACTGGAGCCTCATGTAGAAGGGCACCGCCCTCCCTACTCTCCTCCCCCTCTTCCTCCTGCTCCTCCTCAGGTTCTCCTAGAATCCTGCAGTTCCCCTCTTCTTCCTCCTCTTCTGTGTCTGAGCGGTTGTTGTCGTCCATCGGCCCGGGGATGAGGCGGCTCATGAATACGTAGCGGTTGGAAAGCAGGGTGGAGCCACAGTGTTGGGCCCGCCGGAGCTGCTCCCCGTTGTGGGCCAACCTCCTCCTGGGCAACGGCCCTGGCCCCGCCACTGTCTTCTTTAACGTCAGACGGATAGAGATGCGAGCCAAGTCCTGCAGAGTCCGCACCTCAAACATGGTCGCTGAGGAGGTACACACAAATGACAAGAGGAAACCATTTCACACTCTCCCACATAGTAAGTGATGGAAGTTCTGCCTTCCCATTTTGTAACTAGTTCAACATGCATTTGAGACAACATAGTGTTCAACAACTGTCACCTCCCCCAGTGGTTCTGAGTCTCCAGGGCCTGTTTTCACAAAGCCTCAGAGTAGGATAGCTGATCTAGAATCAGGTCCCCCCCTGTCATTTATTATAATCTAAAAGGCCAAATTTATCCTAGATAAGCACCTACTCTGAGATGCTTTGCGAATGCCGGCCCAGATCTCCGATAGGGTTACTCATCACACAAAGGCTCACTTGGAAAACAACCTCCGTTACATAGACAGATGTGCTAGTACAGTACTTACGTAAAGGCACTGCTTTGGGTTTACTGTTATCTCTGTGTTTGGGCAACACCAGTGGGGCAAAGGACACAGCAATGATGTTTTTGGTCTCCCAGCTGTTGTAGCCTGTTCGAGTGATCTTGGTCAACTAAGGAGAGAGGAAGGGCAATAATATGTTTGTGTACTGGAGTTTTTTTTGTAGTAAGCAGTAGTTAAGAAATATGTATTTATATACAGATCTTTCTCTAAACCCAAGTCACAAGTGGAGCACAGAGCATTAGCTACACACAAAGGAAATGAGTATCAAAATGTCTCAATGTGTATAGAAGGTATACAAACAATTTCTAGGAGCGGGACCAAGAAAGATGAGACAACAAAGTCTACAACGGAGTTGTATAACAGGGAAGATGACACCACAAGACACCAGAATATATCAAAGTGCTAGAAATAGCACTGGGTTAAGAGGGGAGTTTATCTAAGTTTATTCTGGTTTTAAAAGTGGCCATGTCTTTACAGTCACAATTTAGTCTTGTGAAACCATCCTGATTGCTACGTTCACCATTCTGTTTCACTTCACATTTTGTGTCTGTGTGTGGGTCACAGGAGGTTGGTGGCACCTTAACTGGAGAGGACAGGCTCGTGTTAATGGCTGGAGTGGAGTTCCATGTGTTTGATACCATTTTATTCACTCCATTTCAGACATTATTATGAGCCGTCCTTCCCTCAGCAGCCACCACTGGGGGTGTTCATGTGCGAGCACTGACCTTCTCCTCCAATGGCAGCACTAGGATTCCCTCCACTTTGAGCAGGTTCTTCATGTAGTCTTCCTGCTCCTGCTGCACCCCAGCTCCACAATACACCCTGTCATACTGACCACTCTCTGGGGCTATCTCCAGACAGTTCCCCATCACGAAGCAGGGCTCACAGAACTCAAACCTACACACACACACACACACCCCTATGATTCCCCCATTCCAGAGCCACGTCTGATGTTTCTTGGATACCTGTAGCACTCCCGACACAGTTTCATCAGAGAATCAGCCTACCCACCATAACTGCAGTATGTTATCTTACTAGCTTGTTACAGAATAATTCTGTTTAACTGGATCCTCCTGATAGCTTCTATAACTCTGGTATAATGCCATTTAACTGGATTCTCCTGATATGCCAGAGTTATAGAAGCTATCAGGATAATCCAGTTAAATGGCATTAAACCAGAGTTATAGCCATTTAACTGGATTCTCTTGATAGCTCCTATAACTCTGGTATAATGCCAATTAACTGGATTCTCCTGATAGCTCATAACTCTGGTATAATTCCTACATTGTCATTTTCATCATGAAACTCCTACCTGTCGAAGCTGTCGCTGGTCTTGATGAAAAACTCCAGTTTCTGGTATGCATACTCAATGACATCTTGGTGCAGCTCCACCCCATGGTTCACTCCAAATGGACCTACAGTAAAGGGGAGAAACAAGGTGTGAGTACATTTGCACTTTCCATCTTATTTTCCATTTTCTTATGTAAAGCAATGGTAAAAATGATTTTTAAGCCACTCTTGCCCTTATAAAATTGTTTTATTTTGTTTCACCTGGCCAGGTGAGGTTGGTGCCATCCTGACTCACCCAGTATGAGTCCCACCATAGTGCTGAGGTAGCCCGTACCACTGCCCAGATTGAGGAAGGACAGGCCAGGCTGGAGATCCAAGGCCTCCATCACCTCGGAGTAGATGCAGGGTGCTGAGAGGTGGATGTTGCCGTGCCTCCAGGCCAGGTCCTTGTAGGCACTGTCTCTGAACTCTTCCAGATAGTAGTCGGCCCTGTCTATGGCCCTAAAGGCCTGCTCCACCAGGTCCGAGCGGATGTACTGAGCCTCCTTCAGGTTGTCAATCAACTCATCGTTATCCTCCCCCGCACTCACGGCTCCTCCCATCCTCACGGACTCGCTGAGAAAGAGAGATGAGGATAGAGTCAGACAAAAAGGTGTCTAAAAATATTGATCTATTGATTCAGATTGATTCATCCCCCTCAAAGACTGTTCACTGTTACCATCTTGCAAACGGTATCGGAACATCGGGTCTCAGGGCAAAAGGCTCCGAGACAGCTTCAACCACCAGGCAATCAGACTGCTGAACAGCTAACCCTTGCCGTCTACCTGCTCAGACCTGCTCCTGAGAGATTATTTGTACCTCAGAGACTATCCACACTTTACAGACTATATGCACTGACTCTCATACACATACAACCCTTACACACACATACTCACACAGTCAACACTGCTGTTCTATTATATACTATTTATTCAACTGTGCGAACAGGACACTATCCAACTTATATCTGTAAAAAGTCATACTTGACAAAGGACGTTCATAATTTACAGTGCATTCGGAAAGTATTCACACCCCTTGACTTTTCACATTGCTACGTTACAGCCTTATACTAAACAGGTTTACAAATGTTTGCTAATTTATATAAAAAAACTGATATTACATTTACATAAGTATTCAAAGCCTTTCCTCTGTACTTCTTTGAAGCACCTTTGGCAGCAATTTCAGGCTTGAGTCTTAGATATGACGCTATAAGCTTGGCACACTGGTATTTGGGGAGTTTCTCCCATTCTTCTCTGCAGATCCTCTCAAGCTCTGTCAGGTTGGATGGGGAGCGTTGCTAGACATCTATTTCAGGTCTCTCTTCAAGAGACTTGAAGACCTCAGCCCCAGTCTGAGGTCCTGAGCGCAAACATCCGCACAGCATGATGCTGCCACCGCCATGCTTCACCGTAGGGATGGTGCCAGGTTTCTTCCAGACATGACACTTGGCATTCTGGCCAACGAGTTCAATCTTGTTTTCATCAGACCAGAGAATCTTGTTTCTCATGGTCTGAGAGTCCTTTAGGTGCCTCTTGGCAAACTCCAAGCGGGCTGTCATGTGCCTTTTACTGAGGAGTGGCTTCCGTCTGGCCACTCAACCATAAAGGCCTGATTGGTGGAGTGCTGCAGAGATGGTTGTCCTTCTGGAAGGTTATCACATGGCACTGGTTCGAATTCCCGAGCCGACTAGGTCAGCATCCCGGAGTTGCCTCTTCACTGTTGACGTTGAGACTGGTGTTTTGCGGGTACTATTTAATGAAGCTGCCAGTTGAGGACTTGTGGGGCATCTGTTTCTCACACTAGACTTTAATGTACTTGTCCTCTTGCTCAGTTGTGCACCGGGGCCTCCCACTCCCCTTTCTATTCTACCCCTTTCTAGCCAGTTTGCGATGTTCTGTGAAGGGAGTAGTACACAGCATTGTATGAGATCTTCAGTTTCTTGGCAATTTCTCGCATGGATTAGCCTAAATTTCTCAGAACAAGAATAGACTGAGGAGTTTCAGAAGAAAGTTCTTTGTTTCTGGCCATTGTGAGCCTGTAATCGAACCCACAAATGCTGATGCTCCAGATATTCAACTAGTCGAAAGAAGTCCAGTGTTATTGCTTCTTTATCAAAACAACAGGTTTCAGCTATGCTAACATAATTGCAAAAGGGTTTCCTAATGTTCAATTACCCTATTAAAATGGTAAACTTGGATTAGCTAACACAACGTGCAATTGGAACACATGAGTGATGGTTGCTGATAATGGGCCTCTGTACGCCTATGTAGATATTCCATAATTATTTAATTTTAAATCAGCCGTTTCCAGCTACAATAGTAATTTACAACATTTACAATGTCTATACTGTATTTCTGATCAATTTGATGTTATTTTAATGAACAACATTTTTTGCTTTTCTTTCAAAAACAAGGAAATGTCAAAGTGACCCCAAACTTTTGAACGGTAGTGTATACAAGTTATAGTACATTTGTTTGTTTTTTGATGTGAATAACAACCTAAGTGAAGCAGCTATCATTAACTGTGACATCCAATCTCAGACACTGCAGTGTAGCCTGAATCACATAGGATGCATTGTCAAGTTAGCTCCTGATTGGATTACCTGAGGTACGTGAAAGCACAGTAGGCCACTCTTTAACCTTCTCCGCAATTAATGGTAATTGGGTCTTCGGTCTCGACCCCGCCCTGTGCAACTGGGTCCTGGACTTCCTGACGGGCTGCCCCCAGGTGATGAGGGTAGGTAACAACATCTCCACCCCGCTGATCCCCAACACTGGGGCCACACAAGGGTGCGTTCTCAGCCCTCTCCTGTACTCCCTGTTCACCCATGACTGCGTGGCCGTGCACGCCTCCAACTCAATCATCAAGTTTGCAGACGACACTACAGTGCTAGGCTTGATTACCAACAACGACGAGACGGCCTACAGGGAGGAGGTGAGGTCACTCGGAGTGTAGTGTCAGGAAAATAACCTCACACTCAATGTCAACAAAACAAAGGAGATGATTGTGGACTTCAGGAAACAGCAGAGGAAGCAGCCCCCTATCCACATAGACGGGACAGTAGTGGAGAGGGTGGAACGTTTTAAGTTCCTCGGCATACACATCATGGACAAACTGAAATGGTCCACCCACACAGACAGCGTGGTGAAGAAGGCGCAGCAGCGCCTCTTCAACCTCAGGAGGCTGAAGAAATTCTGCTTGTCACCAAAACACTCACAAACTTTTACAGATGCACAATCGAGAGCATGCTGTCGGGCTGTATCACCGCCTGGTACGGAACTACTCCGCCCTCAACCGCAAGGCTCTCCAGAGGGTGGTGCAGTCTGCACAACGCATCCCCGGGGGCAAACTACCTGCCCTCCAGGACACCTACATCACCCGATGTCACAGGAAAGCCAAAAAGATCATCAAGGACAACAACCACCCGAGCCACTACCTGTTCACCCTGCTATCATTCCTTTACACTTGTGTGTATAAGGTAGTTGTTGTGAAATTGTTAGGTTAGATTACTTGTTAGATATTACTGCATGGTCGGAACTAGAAGCACAAGCATTTCGCTACACTCGCATTAAAATCTGCTAACCATGTGTATGTGACACATAAAATTTGATTTCTAAATTGGAAGAGAAAGTGTTACCTCAGGTTTCCTTGACGTCCCTCTGGTAAAGTAGAACGTGTTGATGAGATTGATGAGAAGGATCTTAGATATTAACTAAGCTTTTAGTATTTCAGTCTTGTTGGATCCTCTGGGGACACAATGCACCTTTTACTTGGTAACACTTTACATGTAGATTTTTCTTGTGCAATTAAATTGTAAACACACACACACACAGTACCAGTCAAAGGTTTGGACACACCTACTCATTCAAGGGTTTTTCTTTATTTGTACTATTTTCTACATTGTAGAATAATAGTGAAGACATTAAAACTATGAAATAACACATATGGAATCATGTAGTAACGAATAAAAAAGTGTTAAATCAAAATATATTTTAGATTCTTCACCCTGTGCCTTGATGATAGCTTTGCACACTCTTGGCATTCTCTCAACCAACATCGCCTGGAATGCTTTTCCAACAGTCTTGAAGGAGTTCCCACATATGCTAAGCACTTGTTGGCTGCTTTTCCTTCACTCTGCAGTCCAACTCATCCCAAATCATCTCAATTGGGTTGAGGTCAGGTGATTGTGGAGGCCAGGTCATCTGATGCAGCACTCCATCCCTCTCCTTGGTCAAATAGCCCTGACACAGCCTTGAGGTGCGTTTTGGGTCATTGTTCTGTTGAAAAACAAATGATAGTCGCACTAAGCCCAAACCAGATGGGATGGCGTATCGCTGCAGAATGCTGTGGTAGCCATGCTGGTTAAGTGTGCCTTGAATTCTAAATAAATCCCCAACAGTGTCACCAGCAAAGCACCATCACACCTCCTCCTCCATGCTTCACGTGGGAACCACACATGCAGAGATTATCCCTTCACTTACTCTGCGTCTCACAAAGACACGGTGGTTGGAACCAAAAATCGAAAATTTGGACTCATCAGACCAAAGGACAGATTTCCCCTGGTCTAATGTCCATTGCTCGTGTTTCTTGGCCCAAGCAAGTCTCTTCTTATTATTGGTGTCCTTCAGTAGTGGTTTCTTTGCAGCAATTTGACCACGAAGGCCTGATTCATGCATTCTCCTCTGAACCGTTGATGTTGAGATGTGTCAGTTACTTGAACTCTGAAGCATTTATTTGGGCTGCAAATTCTGAGGCTGGTAACTCTAATGAACTTATCCTCTGCAGCAGAGGTAACTCTGGGTCTTCCTTTTCTGTGGCGGTCCTCATGAGAGCCAGTTTCATCACAGTGCTTGATGCTTTTTGCGACTGCAATTGAAGAAACGTTTAAAGTTCTTGACATTTTCCAGATTGACTGACCTTCATGTCTTAAAGTAACGATGGACTGTCGTTTCTCTTTTCTTATTTGAGCTGTTCTTGCCGTAATATGTACTTGGTCTTTTACCAAATAGGGCTATCTTCTGTATACCACCCCTACCTTGTCAAAATACAACTGATTGGCTAAAATGCATTAAAAAAATAAATTCCACAAATTAACAAGACACACCTGTTAATTGAAATGCATTCCAGGTGCCTACCTCATGAAGCTGGTTGAGAGAATGCCTAGAGTGTGCAAAGCTGTCATCAAGGCAAAGGGTGGTTACTTTGAAGAATCTCAAATATAAAATATATTTTGATTTGTTTAACACCTTTTTGGTTATTACGTGATTCCATATGGGTTATTTCATTGTTTGTCCTCACCATTATTCTGCAATGCAGAAAATAGTAAAAATAAAGAAGAACCCTTGAATGAGTAGGTGTGTCCAAACTTTTGACTTGTACTGTACATACATATGTACAGTGGAAGTCGGAAGTTTACATACACTTTAGCCAAATACATTTAAACTCAGTTTTTCACCATCCCTGACATTTAATCCCAGTTAGGATCACCACTTTATTTTAAGAATGTGAAATGTCAGAATAATAGTAGAGAGAATGATTTATTTGAGCTTACATTTCTTTCATCAAATTCTCAGTGGGTCAGAGGTTTACATACACTCAATTAGTATTTGGTAGCATTGCCTTTAAATTGTTTAACTTGGGTAAAACGTTTCGGGTAGCCTTCCACAAGCTTCCCACAATAAGTTGGGTTCATTTTGGCCCATTCCTCCTGACAGAGCTGGTGTAACTGAGTCAGATTTGTAGGCCTCCTTGCTCGCACAAGCTTTTTCAGTTCTGCCCACAACATTTCTATAGGTTTGAGGTCAGGGCTTTGTGATGGCCACTCCAATACCTTGACTTTGTTGGAGAAAGAATGAGCTTTGAACATGTCATTTTGGTTCTGAAGGTGTGTGTAAAAGACAGGCCTGTTTTAGAACCTCTTTCTTCGGGCCTTTAATGAAGTTCTTATATAACAAACCAGTCAAATAAACTCGTATTGTGTTCTGCTTTCACAAGTAGCCGGGCGGTGTCACTGCCACAGCACACGATAATCGTAGTGATGGTGGAGACGCCTTCTTTGTAACTGCGGGAGTAGGCCGATTCGATTATGCTGAGCCGTGGGGCACCTGTCTCATGTCCCGTGACGTGCCGGGCAAAAGCGGTGAGGGAGGAGCACCCTTCTGAAATCGAACATCAATGCCGCGTTCATCTGCTAGTCGGTACTAGAAAGCTGAAATGTTCGATTTCCTGAATAGTTGAACGTGGCACGTGTATAACTAGAACCAGTTAGAAAATCAAAATGTCAGATTTTCCTAATTCTGACTAGCAGATGAACGCGGCATAATCTCGGACGCTCGGTCATGTTGGCAACAAGAAAACATGGTGTATCATCCAGAAATACACCTCTTTACCGTGTAATATACCTTTGCATTTTCAAACTAGTTTCATTGTAAGGCAGATGGGGCGTTTATATCAAAAGCAATAATTTGTGCATGTGAGAACACAGAATCCTAGTCGTTACTCAACGTGATTAATTACATCACTTTTGTTTTGAACCGATTTCGCCGTGTGCTTTGAACCAGGTACCTGGCTCACACCCAGGAGGCAGCCCGGTTCCAAAACAAATGCCACTACTTTCACCCAATGAAAAACACGCCTAACAGGACGCCCGGACCAGATAATCGAATCCTCTCAGTGATGCATATTTCCCACCAATCAACGCACACACAAAATACAGCTGCGCCACTGAATAACAAAACAGTATGTGTTTACATAAACTGCAGCCAACATTTGGGTAAGCATTTGTTGCGCATTCATAGTGTTTTTCTTAATCTTCTTTCAAATAGTTTGATATTGGAATTTGATATTTAACAACCAAACAAAACATGTTATCGAACTACTGCTTCAACGCGAGATACATAAATAAATATGCATCACCTTAGTCTCTGTTGATGTCGTCAACGAAGCGCTCTGCAGGGGTACACGGGAGAGAAGATAAATTATTGTCTGGCTGGATCTAACAAAGACACTCGCCATAAGAAATACGAAGCAGCGGTCTTTACCTTATGGATGTGACGGTTAATTGACGCTGCTTTATAGTGTCAATTGTATTTCGAAAAAATATGTTGTTACCTTCTCGTTTTCCCCCATAAACATTCAATAGATGTCGCCACAATTCTGGACGTAAACATTGACCAGCTGACACTGACGTCACACAAACACCAAACTGTGATCAGTCAGTACCCCGGTGGAGAGGGAAAGTTGTACTCATCTTGCATTGGCCGAAATGTTAAATCTCCAATGGAGATTGGAGATTATTTAAAAAAATGATTTTCCATTGGATATTCGGTGTAGCCAATAGCTGTTAGACAAAGAGTGACATGACTATGATAATGATACATTCTGAATCAGGGGAGGGTGTACAAAAATCCACTGTTTATATATATATATATTATTATTATTATATTTTTTTAGCATTCAATCTTCAATAGCTCTTAGGCAAAGCAGGATGAACAAAAATCATTTTGTTGTTGTTGTTGAAATTGTGATTTTATTTTTAGTGGGGCTTTCAAACTTCAATAGCTCTTGCCATGACTATGAAAATGATATATTCTGAATCTGCGGAGGATGGACAAAAATGCACTTTTTCATTTTTTTGCTTTCAATCTTCAATAGCTCTTACACAAAGCGTCCATCCTCCACTGATGCAGAATATCTCATTTTCATAGTCATGGCATGCTTTGCCTAAGAGCTATTGAAGAATGAAATCTGAGATCTTATTTAAAAATAGTTTTAAAAAAGGAACAAAAAAAGGTGTGGATATTTCTCCATCCACCCCTGATTCAGAATATACCATCTTCATAGTTATGGCATGCTTGGTTCAATAGCTATTGACGAGAGTAAACGAAATATCCACAAACATCCGATATGAAACAAATTTGACCTAGTTTAGAAATTAGGCTTTGAATGCAATTTTGGAATATCACCCCAAAGCTTTTGAACTTGTTTGACATGAAACATAAAGCAGTATGTGGGCTGTACGCCTGTAATATGCCAATTGTAACCCTTATGCCTATATCATAGAAATCAATTGCTATTTGCATGTGAAATTATCATGGAATGCACTTCAGAACGTTTATTGAGATTTTGACTGGTGGACCCACTCTTTGATGGTAAACAAAACTCTAACAGTGTGGTAGTAATAGTATAGTCCAGCACATAGGTGAAATAATTGTTCCATTTTATGATGCAAGTATCAAACTTTGTACACTAATACTATATACCTTAAGGGACATTTAAAGGTTGGAGGCAGCCTGGGTGTCACGACTCCCACCGAAGGTAGTGTCACGACTCCCACCGAAGGTGGTGTCACGACTCCCACCGAAGGTGGTGTCACGACTCCCACCGAAGGTGGCTCCCCTGCCTGTTCGGGCGGCGCTCGGCGATCATCGTCGCCGGTCTACTAGCTGCCACCGATCCCCTTTTCCTTTTCTGTTTGTTATGTCTTATTGGTTGCACCTGTTTCGTGTTTGAGTTTTGATTCGGGACTATTTAAGCCTGTAAGGCCCGCCTGCTTTGGTGCGGGCTTGTTTTCTGTTATTCGAGGTTTGTTGAGTGTTGTGCTCCCTGTCTGTTTGTGCCCAGTTTTGGGTTGGACACTTTTGATTATCGCCTGTTGTTTTGGGCGTTTATTTTGGATACAGCAATAAAGTTCGGTTTCCCCCATTATCCTCTGCTCTCTGCGCTTGACTCTGCACTTACCACTCCTGGCTGTGTGACACTGGGAAGCCTGTCAGTCAATTGCTGACATCCGGATTTCCTATTAGAAGAAAATAGGGTAAAATCATTCCAAACAATATAAAAATTACTTTGTAATGTTATCTACCGACTAACTAAATCCTACAGATAATATAGACAATAATTCTGATCATAAAGTACTCAAGACTTTAATGGGGGTCCAATTGAGGTCATTTTGACCATAGTCCAGTGGCTACATGAAAACATTGTGGACTTTGAGATAGAGCCACCAAATTTCACATACAGCTAGGGCATGTCTAAATAAGTATTTTAGACTATAGTGCCATCACATAGTGCCATCACAGATTTTGTCCATGTGGTCCCGTGTGGCTCAGTTGGTAGAGCATTGGTAGAGCATGGCGCTTGCAACGCCAGGGTTGTGGGTTCATTCCCCACGGGGGGACCAGGATGAATATGTATGAACTTTCCAATTTGTAAGTCGCTCTGGATAAGAGCGTCTGCTAAATGACTTAAATGTAAATGTAAATGTAAATTACCCCCCTGGAGGTCATTTCCAATATGGCTGCTGAAAAATATACTAAAAAACCCAATATAGGTAATTAGGCTCTGTTCAGAGAGCAAGCAGACAACAGAGACAGTGCCAAAGTTCACATATTTATTGAGGGCTTGTGGTTGGACATGGTAAAGTTGGATTTGTGTGTGGTTCTGCAACAAAGGAGAGACATTATAAGTAGGTTGCATAAATAAAAGGTAACGATCATAAGGATGAATCTATAAAACCAATATACCTTAAATAAGGACATTACATGACAACTAAATTATACATGGAAAATATGAAACAAACTTACTTTTAACTTGGACGCATACAACTGGAAAGAAACTTAGGAAAGTCTTGACAGGATTTAAATACATGAAAAACAAAAGCACCACACACTGCTGTTCATGCTCCCAGGTGATATAATTGTTACAGCGTTTCAACCCTTAGGTCTTCATCAGGCATCCATATCTCAGGTGGGGGTGGAAGGTCCTATATATAGGAGAGGTGCTCAGTGACATCACGTCCTGAAACAGGAGGTAAAAATATATTTTATCGGTTCACAATATCAACATTCAATATATCAAAATATATAACCATACATGAGGAATGTGAGAAATATTTAAAGTAATGTACATACACTATTCAATTAGGGTAAGAACAGTAGTTTGGACATTTTTAGAACTATAAAGTTTAAAGTCAAACTCCTCATTAAGGCCAAGAGGAGACAGTGTGTTGAGCCAGAAAGATTCCCTTTTGAAGTAGTTTCCTCTCAATGTCCCCTCCCTTGCGTGACATCTTGACCATTTTTATTCCAATGTATCTCAGAGTGCTAATAGGATTTGTTATTTATTTCATTTTACCTTTATTTAACTAGGCAAGTCAGTTAAGAACAAATTCTTATTCATGGATGTCCAACTTGTGCAAAATGAACAGGATTTAAATACAAACTAAAGGTGTGAATGAGCCTATCAGGGCAGACCTGATAATTAGTGACAAGTGTGTGGCATTGAGAGATGGTCTACAGGTGAAATCAACTTGATCAAGTTCATCTCAGTAGTATGCTGCTCCAATCTGAGGGATTTTGTACAGCCGCCAACCAGCTGCATGGAGCCGTATTAGACACGATTCACATGTCCATATCTCAATAAACTATGGCTTAAAATGTTCGAGGTGGTCTAGAAAAGACAATAAAATTGCTAGTTCCAATAGTTTACATGTAAACACTAAAAGATATATGGGTGTTCCCTGATGTCTACTGATTGCAATGATATAATATGATATCCTCTTTTGTGTCAATTTTAAGAAATGTTATACGAATCCTGCCCAGTACATGTCACTTTAGGTAAAATCCCTTAGGAATGCATTATGTCCAGCAGAGAGACAGGTAACCCATTATGATGAGACCTTTCGGCCTTTACACAAAGTAAGTAAACTACTGCATAAAAATGTCTAGCTATAGTGCCATTGCAGTTTTAATAACCTATTATACTATAAAAGACCAGTTTTATCACGTTTCAGGTATGACCCAGATGCAGACAGTGTCAAAGAAACAAAAGTTTATGTCAAATACAGGGGCAGGCAAACGACAGGTCAAAGGTAGGCAGGGGTCAGAAATCCAGACAAGGTGCAAAGGGTCCAGAACGGCAGGCAGTCTCAGGGTCAGGGCAGGCAAGGGTCAAGCATCCAGTGAGGTGGGGCAAGGTATAGAAACAGGAGACAAAGGGCTGTGAGACATGGGTTTAACTCTGGACACATGAAAGGTGGGATGTATATGAACGGTACGGGGCAACAGAAGATGAACAGCAGAGAGGCTAATGACTTTGGAGATGGGAAGTGGGACGATAAACTGGGGGGAGAGTTTGCGAGATTTGACTCAGAGGGGCAGATCCCAGGTGGACAGCCATACCTTCTGCCCGAGACAATACTGGGGATCTGGGGTCCGGTGGCGATCCGCTTGTCGTCGATACCTGGAGGTGGTCTTCAGGAGGACCGACCGGGCTCTCCTTCAGGTACGAAGACAGCGGCAGACAAACATCTGGGCAGAAGGTATGCCGACCTCTTCTTCCTGCTTAGGGAAGAGTGGGGGCTGATACCCCAGGGAACACTCAAAAGATGATAGGCCCGTGGCAGAGCAGGGAAGGGTGTTGCGGGCATACTCGACCCACACAAGCTGCTGGCTCCAGGTGGTGGGATTGGTGGAGACCAGGCAGTGGAACCCGGAGGACAGGCTGGCCGATGACCCAATGAGGGTGCAGAACGCCTTCCAGAACCGAGACGAGAACTGAGGACCCTGGTCAGAGACCATGTCTATTGGTAGTCCATGGACCCGGAAGACGTGCTGCACCATAAGCTGGGCCGTCTCTTTGGCAGAGGGTAGCTTGGGGAAAGGAATGAAGTGGACGGCTTTGGAAAACCGATCCACCATGGTCAGGATGGCGGTGTTGCCATCAGATGGGGGAAGACCCGTGACAAAGTCCAGGGAGATGTGAGACCAGGGACGGTGAAAGACCGGCATGAGGTTTGAAGAGACCAGCCGGAGCTTTCCGCGGAGTCTTGGTCTGTGCACAGACCGTGCAAGCAGGAACGAATGCGGAGACGTCAGGAACCATGGTAGGCCACCAGAAGCGTTGTCGCACAAAAGCCAGGGTCCGACGGGAGCTCGGGTGGCAGGCAAGCCTGGAGGAGTGGGCCCACTCCAGGACCGTGGAGCAGACTGCGTCAGGAGTGGGCCCACTACAGGACCGCAGAGCAGATTGCATCAGGCCAGAACATCTGGTTATCTGGACCCCCCCCCCCTCCCCCACCCTCGGGTTCGGCTAGGAACGCTGCGCCTCCCAAACCTGCTTTCCTATTCCTCAGCTGAGTGCCGTCGCCAGGAATGAGGTGGGAAGGATGGTCTCAGGTTCTGCGGTAGTAGTTGTGGGGCTATAGCGGCGTGACAGCGCATCCGGCTTGACATTCTTGGATCCTGGCCGGTAGGAGAGGGAGAAGTTGAAACGGGTGAACAGTAGAGCCCACCTAGCCTGCCTGGAAGATATTCCAGGTTCTTGTGGTCCACACAATTAATGGATTTTCCGCCCCCTCCAGCCAGTGCCTCCACTCCTCCAACGCCATCTTCACCGTGAGAAGCTCACGATTCCCCACATTGTAGTTCCTCACTGTGGCATTGAGGCGGTGGGAGAAGAAGGCGCAGGGATGTAACTTGAGGTTCAGGGCAGACCGCTGGGACAGGACAGCCCCCCCTCCGACATCCAAAACATCGGCCTCCACCACGAACTGGCGGGACGGGTCAGGATGAACCAAGATGGGAGCTGTGGTGAAGCGGTGTTTGAGATCCCGGAACGCCCGGTCAGCAGCTGGGGACCACGTGAACGGAACCTTGGGAGAGGTGAGTGCAGACGGGGGAAGCCAGGGTGCTGTAGCCCTGGATAAAGCGATGATAAAAGTTGGCGAATCCCAGGAAACGTTGCAGCTGTACTCTGGACGTAGGCTGGGGCCAATCCACCACCGCTCTCACCTTCCCGGGATCCATCTGTACACTCCCTGCAGCAATGATGTAACCCAGAAAGGGGATGGTGGAGCGATGGAATTCGCATTTCTTTGCTTTTACAAAAAGCTGGTTCTCCAAGAGGCGTTGGAGAACCTATCGGACGTGGAGCACGTGTTCTTGGGTGGAGCGGGAGAAGACGAGGATGTCATCGAGGTAGACGGAGACGAACCGGTTCAACGTGTCACGGAGAACATCATTAACCAGAGCCTGGAACACAGCAGGAGCATTGATAAGGCCAAATAGCATGACCAGATACACATAGTGACTGCTGGCCGTGTTAAAGGCAGTTTTCCACTCGTCCCCTTCCCGTATCCGCACCAGGTGGTAGAAATTCCGTAGGTCCAGCTTGGAAAGTGGCCCCTTGGAGCAGCTCAAAGGCTGAGGAGATGAGAGGTAGTGGGTAGCGGTTCTTCACAGTGATGTCGTTGAGACCTCAGTAGTTGATGCACGGGCGCAGGGTTTTGTCCTTCTTCTCCACAAAGAAGAACCCTGCGCCAGCAGGGGGAGGCAGAAGGACTGATGAACCCAGCAGCTAGGGAGTCCTCAATGTAGGTCTCCATAGCCTTGGTCTCCGGGCCCGACAGAGGGTACAGTCGACCCCGGAGCGGAGTGGTGCCTGGGAGAAGGTCAATCCCGCAATCATATGGTCGGTGCGGTGGCAGCGAATGTCCCGGGGAAGGCTGTGCTGACTTCAGGCAATGGGCGTGGCAGAATGGGCTCCAGCCCATGATGGCACCAGCAGACCAGTCAATGAGGGGATTGTGTCGCTGAAGCCAGAAGAATCCCTATACCACGGGAACCTGAGGAGACTTCATGAGCAGGAACAGGATCGTCTCGTGGTGGTTCCCTGACACACGTAGGTTGATGGGGGTGGTATTGTGGGTGACCCGGCCTATAGATCGCCCGTCCAAAGCTCTAACGTCCATGGGAATGGAGAGGGGCTGAGTGGGAGTATCCAGCTCGAAAGCCAGGGTAACGTCCATACAGCTCTCATCGGCCCCAGTCGATGAATACCCGGAGAGATTTCGACTGGTTCCCCCACAGCAACATGGCATGAAAAGGGGTGCGAGTAAGGGGAGAGGAAAAGTTCTCCGTATGGCCCACCGGAGTCCTCGCTTTTAGTGGACAGGTGGAGACAAAATTAGCAGTAGTCCCGCAATACAGGCAGCTCTTAGTGTGAAGCTTGTATAGCCGTTCAGCTGGAGACAGCCTAGCTCTGCCTAGTTGCATGAGCTTGAGAAGAGGTGAATCGGCAGTCTTCGGAGACTCTCGGGGGAACTCGGGTAGGCTCGGATTCTCTCGGCAATGGAGCCGTTGGGGATTTTAGGGATAACTTGGAGGTGAGGTGGAATCCATGGACGGGCTCTCTCTCCTCTCCTTCCTTCGTTCCCGTAGTCGCCCATCGATCCAAATGGTCAAGGCGATGAGCGAGTCGATATCTGTCGGTAGTTCCCAGGCAGCAAGCTCATCCTTTACTTCCTCCGATACTCCGTGCAGGAACATGTCGAACAGTGCTTCCGGGTTCCAGACACTCTCAGCTGCCAACTTGCGGAAATCCACTGCATAGTCTGCCACTCTGCGGTAGCCTTGGCGAAGCTGGAGTAACTTCCAGGCAGCCTCTCTCCCGGACAATGGAGCATCGAAAACTTTCTTTACTTCTGCCACAAACTCCTCCAGACTGAAGCATACGGCCGACGGTTGTTCCCATACTGCCGTAGCCCAGACGAGGGCCCCCTCGGACATCAGCGTGATGAGGTATGCTATATTAGAGAGGTCCGAGGGGAAGGAGGAGGGCTGCAGCTCGATGATGAGTGAGAAACGCCTGACAGGTGCCCGACTCACCTCCCCCGGAGCGCTTCGATGGAAAGCGGGGTCCCCGGGAAACTGGGGTGACCGGGGAGGCGGCGCTGCTAACAGCCGGGTAACTGAAGGACTGGGAGGTTACTGTCATTGGTCGGTGTCAGTTCGTACTATCACGTTTCAGGTATGACCCAGATGCAGACACTGTCGAAGAAACAAACATTTATTTCTAATACAGGGGCAAGCAAATGATAGATCAAAGGCAGGCAGGGGTCAGAAATCCAGAGACATCGGCATTCCTGTCACCCTAGACCCAGTTCAATTTGCGTACCGCCCCAATAGGTCCACAGACGATGCAATTGTCATCACACTGCACACTGCCTTATCCCATCTGGACAAGAGGAATACCTATGTAAGAATGCTGTTCATTGACTACAGCTCAGCATTCAACACCATAGTACCCTCCAAGCTCATCATTAAGCTTGAGGCTCTGGGTCTCAACCCTGTCCTGTGCAACTGGGTACTGGACTTCCTGTTGTGCCGCCCCCAGGTGGGGAAAATATGTAACAACACCTCCACTACGCTGATCTTCAACACAGGGCCCCCACAAAGGTGCATGCTCAGCCCCTCCTGTACTCCCTGTACACCCATGACTGCGTGGGCATGTGTGTCAACAACTCAATCATCAAGTTTGCAGATGACACAACAGTAGTAGGCGTGATTACTAACAATGCCGAGACAAGCCTATAGGGAGGAGGTGAGGGCGCTTGGAGTGTGGTGTCAGGAAAACATCCTCTCACTCAACGTCAACAAAATGAATGCACTGATCATGGACTTCAGGAGAAAGCAGAGGGAGAACTCACCCATCAACATTTTTTCTTACTGCTTTTTGTTCTATGTTGCTCTGTCTGTATGTTATGTCTTGCTCGTCCTATGTTGCTCTGTCTGTATGCTATGTCTTGCTTGTCCTATGTTGCTCTGCGTGTGCTCACTGCTCAATGATTGTTTATATTGTAATTGTTTTTAATAACCTGCCCAGGGACTGCGGTTGAAAATTAGCCGGCTGGCTAAAACCGGCACTTTTACTGAAACATTGATTAATGTGCACTGTACCTGTAAAAATAAAATAACCTCAAACTCAAACATCGATGGGGCCAAAGTGGAGAAGGTAAAAGGCTTCAATTTCCTCAAGGTACAAATCACTGACAATCTGAAATGGTCCACCCACACAGACAGTGTGGTGTAGAAGGCGCAACAGCGCCAATTCAACCTCAGGAGGCTGAAGAAATTAGTCTTGGCTCCTAAGACCCTCACAAACCTTTACAGATGCACAATTGAGAGCATCCTGTCGGGCTGTATCACCGCCTGGTACGGCAACTGCACTGCCTGCAACCGCAGGGCTCGTCAGAGGGTGGTGTGGTCTGCCCAACGCATCACCGGGGGCACACTGCCTGCCCGACAGAACACCTACAGCACACGGTGTCACAGGAAGGCCAAGAAGATCATCAAGGACCTCAGTCACCCGAGCCACGACCTGTTCACACCAATACCATCCAGAAGGCGAGGTCAGTACAAGTGCATCAAAGCTGGGACCGAGAGACTAAAAAACAGCTCCTATCTCAAGGCCATCAGACTGTTAAATAGCCTTTAATAATGTTTACATACAGTTTTACCCACTTCATATGTATATACTGTGTTCTAGTCAAGGCCTATCCTATTTATCTATTGTTGTACATATATTATTCTTCAGATATAGTACATATTTAATCCATATACTGTCCATATTGTTTATACATCCCATCCCATATATACATACAGTACCAGTGAAGTTTGGACACACCTAAAGGGTTTTTCTTTGTTTTTACTATTTGCTACGTTGTAGAATAATAGTGAAGACATCAAAACTATGAAATAACACATATGGAATCATGTAGTGACCAAAAAAGTGTGAAACAAATCAAAATATATTTTATATATTAGATTCTTCAAAGTAGCCACCCTTTTCCTTGATGACAGCTTTGCACACTCTTGGCATTCTTTCAACCAGCTTCATGAGGTTGTCACCTGGAATGCATTTCAATTAACAGGTGTGTCTTGTTAATTTGTAGAATACATTTTCTTCTTAATGCATTTTAGCCAATCAGTTGTATTTTGACAAGGTAGGGGTGGTATACAGAAGATAGCCCTATTTGGTAAAAGACCAAGTCCATATTACGGCAAGAACAGCTCAAATAAGAAAAGAGAAATCACAGTCCATCATTACTTTAAAACATTAAGGTCAGTAAATCCGGAGAATTTCAAGAACTTTAAAAGTTTCATCAAAACAGTCGCAAAAACCATCAAGCGCTGTGATGAAACTGGCTCTCGTGAGGACTGCCACAGGAAAATAATACCCAGAGTTACCTCTGCTGCAGAGGATAAGTTCATTAGAGTTAACTGCACCTCAGATTGCAGCCCAAATAAATGCTTCACAGAGATCAAGTAACAGACACATCTGAACATCAACTGTTCAGAGGAGACTGCGTGAATCAGGCCTTCATGGTCGAATTTCTGCAAAGACACCACTACTAAAGAAAACCAATAATAAAAAGAGACTTGCTTGGGCCAAGAAACACAAGCAATGGACATTAGACCGGTGGAAATCTGTCCTTTGGTCTGATGAGTCCAAATTTGAGATTTTTGTTTCCAACCGCCGTGTCTTTGTGGGACGAAGAGTAGGTGAACGGATGATCTCTACATGTGTGGTTCCCACGTGAAGCATGGAGGAGGAGGTGTTATGGTGTGGGGGTGCTTTGCTGGTGACACTGTTGGTGATGTATTTAGAATTCAAGGCACACTTAGCCAGCATGGCTACCACAGCATTCTGCAGCTATACGCCATCCCATCTGGTTTGGGCTTAGTTGGACTATCATTTGTTTTTAAACAGGACAATGACCCAAAACACACCACCAGGCTTTGTAAGTGCTGTTTGACCAAGAAGGAGAGTCACGGAGTGCTGCATCTGTCCTCCACAATCACCCGACCTCAACCCAATTGAGATGGTTTGGGATGAGTTGGACCGCAGAGTGAAGGAAAACAACAAGTGCTCAGCATATGTGGCGAACTCCTTCAAGACTGTTGGAAAAGCATTCCATGGGTGCCATGAGTGTGCAAAGATGACATCAAGGCAAAGGGTGGCTACTTTGAAGAATCTAAAATGTAAAATATATTTTGATTTGTGTAACACTTTTTTGGTTACTACATGATTCCATATGTGTTATTTCATAGTTTTGATGTCTTCACTATTATTCTGCAATGTAGAAAATAGTAAAAATAAAGAAAAACCCTTGAATGAGTAGGTGTGTCCAAACTTTTGACTTGTACTGTACATACATATGTACAGATGAAGTCGGAAGTTTACATACACTTTAGACAAATACATTTAAACTCAGTTTTTCACAATCCCTGACATTTAATCCCAGTAAAAATTCCCTGTTTTAGGCCAGTTAGGATCACCACTTTATTTTAAGAATGTGAAATATCAGAATAATAGTAGAGAGAATTATTTATTTCAGCTTATATTTCTTTCATCACATTCTCAGTGGGTCAGAGGTTTACATACACTCAATTAGTATTTGGTAGCATTGCCTTTAAATTGTTTAACTTGGGTAAAACGTTTCGGGTAGCCTTCCACAAGCTTCCCACAATAAGTTGGGTTCATTTTGGCCCATTCCTCCTGACAGAGCTGGTGTAACTGAGTCAGATTTGTAGGCCTCCTTGCTCGCACACGCTTTTTCAGTTCTGCCCACAACATTTCTATAGGTTTGAGGTCAGGGCTTTGTGATGGCCACTCCAATACCTTGACTTTGTTGTCCTTAAGCCATTTTGCCACAACTTTGGAAGTATGCTTGGGGTCATTGTCCATTTGGAAGACCCATTTGCGACCAAGCTTTAACTTCCTGACTGATGTCTTGAGGTGTTGTTTCAATATATCCACATCATTTTTCTCCCTCATGATGCCATCTATTTTGTGAAGTGCAGCAGTCCCTCCTGCAGCAAAGCACCCCCACAACATGATGCTGCCACCCCCGTGCTTCACGGTTGGGATGGTGTTCTTCGGCTTGCAAGCCTCCCCCTTTTTCCTCCAAACATAATGATGGTCATTATGGCCAAACAGTTATATTTTTGTTTCATCAGACCAGAGGACATTTCTCCAAAAAGCATGATCTTTGTCCCCATGTGCAGTTGCAAACCGTAGTCTGGCTTTTTTATGGCGGTTTAGGAGCAGTGGCTTCTTCCTTGCTGAGCGGCCTTTCAGGTTATGTTGATATAGGACTCGTTTTACTGTGGATATAGATACTTTGTACATGTTTCCTCCAGCATCTTCACAATGTCCTTTGTTGTTGTTCTGGGATTGATTTGCACTTTTCGCACCAAAGTACGTTCATCTCTAGGAGACAGAACGCGTCTCCTTCCTGAGTGGTATGAAGGCTGCGTGGTCCCATGGTGTTTATACTTGCTTACTATTGTTTGTACAGATGAACGTGGTACCTTCAGGCGTTTGGAAATTACTCCCAAGGATGAAGCAGACTTGTAGAGGTCTACAATTTTTTGGCTGATTTCCTTTGATTTTCCCATGATGTGAGAGGCACTGAGTTTGAAGGTAGGCCTTGAAATACATCCACAGGTACACCTCCAATTGACTCAAATTATGTAAATTAGCCTATCAGAAGCTTCTAAAACCATGACATAATTTTCTGGAATTTTCCAAGCTGTGTAAAGGCACAGTCAACTTAGTGTATGTAATCTTCTGACCCACTGGAATTGTGATACAGTAAATAAGTGAAATAATCCGTCTGTTGTCTGTTAACAATTGTTGGAAAAATGACTCGTGTCATCCACAAAGTAGATGTCCTAACCGACTTGCCAAAACTATAGTGTGTTAAACAAGAAATTTGTGGAGTGGTTGAAAAACAAGTTTTAATGACTCCAACCTAAGTGTGTGTAAACTTGTGACTTCAACTGTAGGTATGTACGTCATGACCAAATCTGAGAAATAGGTAGGAGCAAGTCCATGTATTGCTTTGTAGGTTAGCAGTAAAACCATGAAATCAGCTCTAACATTAACATGAATCCAGTGTAGACAGGCTAGCACTAGATTCATGTGATCAAATGTTTGGGTTCTAGTCAAGATTCTAGCAGCCGTATTTAGCACTAACTGAAGTTTATTTCGTGCTTTTTCCGGATTGCCGGAGAATAGAGCATTGCAGTAGTCTAATCTAGAAGTGACAAAAACATGGATTAGCTTTTCTGCATAATTTTTGGACAAAAAGTTTATAATTTTTGCAATGTTACGAATTCTTGATATGTTCGTCAAAAGAGAGATCAGGGTCCAGAGTAACACTAAAGTCCTTCACAGTTTTATTTGAGATGGCTGTACAACCATCAAGATTAATTGTCAGATCAAACAGCAGATCTCCTTGTTTCTTGGAATCTAGAACTAGCATCTCTGTTTTGTCTGAGTTTGAAAGTAGAACATTTGCCGCCGACCACTTCCTTATGTCTGAAACACAGGCTTCCAGGGTAGGCAATTTTGGGATTTCATTTTCATTGAAACATGGTGTGTGTTGTCCGCATAGCAGTGAAAGTTGACATTGTGTTTCCGAATGACATCACCAAGAGGTAGAATATACTGTATAGTGATAACAATAGTGGTCCTAAAACGGAACCTTGAGAAACACCGAAACGTACAATTGATTTGTCAGAGGACTAACCATCCACAGAGACAAACTGATATATTTTACAACTGATAAGATCTAAACCAAGCAAGAACTTGTCAGTGTAGACCAATTTAGGGTTTCCAATCTCTCCAAAAGAATGTGGTGATCGATAGTGTCCAAAGCGGCACTAAGGTCTAAGAGCACGGGTACAGATGCAGAGCGTTGGTCTGACGCCATTAAAAGGTAATTTACCACCTTCAGGGGTGCAGTCTCAGTACTATGATGGGGTTTAAAACCAGACTGGAGCGTTTCATATACATTATTTGTCTTTAGGAAGACAATCAGTTGCTGCGCAATAGCGTTTTCATATTATTTTGTTTTTTATTAATTGGAGATGCGAGATAGTGTTTTAGATTTTCCGTGTCAAGGTTTGGCTTTATTACTGCCACATTTAGTGAGTTTGTCCACATCCGGAGGATAGGGAGCCGTTTATTATGTTCCACATAGGAGGGCCAAGCACAGGAAGTAGCTCTTTCAGTAGTATAGTTGGAATAGTGGCCAGTAGGTTGCTGGAAGGTTCAAAGGCCATGACTATTTTTGTGAATGTGTTGAGAGATTCAGGATTAAAAAACTTGAGTGTCTCCATTGATCCTAGGTCCTGGATGTTCTGTGCAGACTCAGGACAACTGAGTTTTGGAGAAATACGCAGATTCAAAGAGGAGTCCGTAATTTGCTTTCTAATGATCATGATCTTTTCGTGAAGACGAAGACGTTCATGAATTCATCACAGCTGAAGTGATGGCCATCCTCTCTTGGGGAATGCTGCTTTTTAATTAGCTTTGCGACAGTATCAAAAATACATTTTGGATCATTTTATTCTCCTCAATTAGGTTGAAAAGTAGGCAGATCGAGCAGTAGTGAGGGCTCTTCGATATTGCATGGTACTGTCTTTCCAAGCTAGTCGGAAGACTCAGTTTGGGAAGCGCAATTCTTTGGAAGCTTGCTTCAGGGCTCGGGTATTTTCTGTATACCAGTGAGCTAATTTCTTGTGACAAATGTTTTGTTTTTATTTTTAGAGGTTCAAATTATACATTTAGATTCTCTGTTAGGTGGTGACCAGATTTTTGTACTCCGACGTCCTTGGGTAGGCGGAGGGAGTCTGGAAGGGTATCTAGGAATCTTTGGGTTGTCTGAGAATTTGTAGCGCAACGTTTGATAATCCTTGGTTGGGATCTGAGCAGATTATTTGTTGCGATTGCAAACATAATAAAATGGTGGTCGGATAGTCCAGGATTATGAGAAAAAACATTTAGACCTACAATATTTATTCCATGGGACAAAACTAGATCCAGAGAATGACTGTGGATATGTGTAGGTCCGAAGACATGTTGGACAAAACCCACTGAGTCGATGATGGCTCTGAAAGACTTTTGGAATGGGTCTGTGGACTTTTCCATATGAATACTGAAGTCACCAAAAATGTGAATATTCTCTGCCATGACTACAAGGTCCGATAGGAATTCAGGAACGCTCAATGAGGAACGCTGTAAACGGCCCAGGAGACTTGTAAACTGTAGCTGCATACGGTGCATTCGGAAAGTATTCAGACCTCTTGACTTTCCACATTTTGTTGAAGCACCTTTAGCAGCAATTACAGCCTCGAGTCTTATTGGATTTGACGCTACAAGTTTGGCACACCTGTATTTAGGGAGTTTCTCCCATTCTTCTCTGCAGATCCTCTCAAGTTTTGTCAGGGTGGATGGGGTGCGTTGCTGCACAGCTATATTCAGGTCTCTCTAGAGATGTTCGATCGGGTTCAAGTCCGGGCTCTGGCTGGGCCACTCAAGGACATTCAGAAACTTGTCCCGAAGGCACTCCCGAAGCCACTCCTGCGTTGTCTTGGCTGTGTGCTTAGGATTGTTGTCCTCTTGGAAGGTTAACCTTGGCTCCAGTCTGAGGTCCTGAGCGCTCTGGAGCAGGTTTTCATCAAGGATCTCTCTGTACTTTGCTCCGTTCATGTTTCCCTTGAACCTGACTAGTCTCCCAGGGCCCCTGACGCTGAAAAACATCCTCACAGCATGAGGCTGCCACCCCCATGTTTCACCGTAGGGATGTTGCCAGGTTTCCTCCAGACGTGACACTTGGCATTCAGGCCAAAGAGTTCAATCTTGGTTTCATCAGAATCTTTTTGTTTCTCATGGTCTGAGAGTCCTTTAGGTGCCTTTTGACAAACTCCAAGCGGGCTGTCATGTGCCTTTTACTGAGGAGTGGTTTCCGTCTGGCAACTCTACGATAAAGGTCTGATTGGTGGAGTATTTCAGAGATGGTAGTCCTTCTGGAAGGTTCTCACATCTCCACAGAGGGACTCCGAAGCTCTGTCAGAGTGACCATCGGGTTCTTGGTCACCTCCCTGACCAAGGCTCTTCTCCCCCATTTGCTCAATTTGGCCGGGCGGCCAGCTCTAGGAAGAACCTTGGTGGTTCTAAACTTCTTCCATTTAAGAATGATGGAAGCCACTGTGTTCTTGGGGACCTTCAATGCTGCAGAAAAGTTTGGGTAACCTTCCCCAGATCTGTGCCTCGACACAATCCTGTCTCGGAGCTCTACGGACAATTCCTTCGAACTCATGGCTTGGTTTTTGCTCTGACATGCACTGTCAACTGTGGGACCTTATATAGGCAGGTGTTTGCCTTTCCAACTCATGTCCAATCAATTCAATTTATCACAGGTAGACTCTAATCAAGTTGTAGAAACATTTCAAGGATGATCAATGGAAACAGGATGCACTTGAGCTCAATTTCGAGTCTCATAGCAAAGGGTCTGCATACTTATGTAAATAAGGTATTTCTGTTTTTTGTTTTTAATACATTTCCGACAACTTCTAAGAACCTGTTTTTGCTTTGTCATTATGGGGTATTGTGTGTAGATTGATAAGGATTTGTTTTATTTAATACATTTTAGAAAAAGGATGTAACAGAATGTGCACTGTATATTTCATGAGTAGAAGCTCAAAAGACAAAAACGCAGGGGGGTATGGTACTAGTGTAACCAGGAGGAGAGTTTTAACACAGTAAATGAATCAGGCTTGAGCCATGTTTCAGCCAGGCCAAACAGATCAAGGTTATGATCAGTGATTAGTTCATTGAGTATGACTGTCTTGGAAGTGATGGATCTAACATTACGTAGTCCTATTTTGAGATGTGAGATATTATCACAATCTCTTTCAATAATAACAGGAATGGAGGTCTTTATTCCAGTGAGTTTGCTAAGGCGAACACCGCCATGTTTAGTTTTGCCCGACCTAGATAGTGGCACAGACACGGTCTCAATGGGGGAAGCTGAGCTCACTACACTTACTGTGCTAGTGGCAGACTCCACTAAGCTGGCAGGCTGGCTAAAAGCTTACTGCCTGACCTGCTCCCTATCTCATTGTGGAGCTAGAGGAGTTAAAGCCCTGTCTATGTTGATAGATAAGATGAGAGCACCCCTCCAGCTTGGATGGAGTCCGTCACTCCTCAGCAGGCCAGCCTTGGTACTGTTTGTTGGAGAGTCCCAGAAAGAGGGCCAGTTATCTACAAATTCTATCTTTTGTAAGGGGCAGAAAACAGTTGTCAACCAGCATTTGAGTTGTGCAAGTCTGCTGTAGAGCTCATCACTCCCCCTAACTGGGAGGGGGCCAGAGACAATTACTCGATGCCAACACATCTTTCTCGCTAAGTTACACGCTGAAGTTATGTTGCGCTTGGTGACCTCTGACTGTTTCATCCTAACATTGTTGGTGCAGACGTGGATAACAATATCCCTATACCATCTACACTAGCCAGTTTTAGCCTCAGCCAGCACAATCTTCAGATGACTCTTTACGTCGGTAGCCCTGCCCTCTGGTAAACAATGTATGATCATTGGATGATTATTTTTAAGTCTAATATTGAGGGTAATGGAGTCGCCAATGACTGTTTTTAATTTGTCAGAGCTAATGGTGGGAGGCTTCGGCAGCTCAGACCTCGTAACGGTTGGAGGAGAGACCTGAGAAAGCTCGGGCTTTGACTCCGACTCGTTGCTTAGTGAGGAAAACCGGTTGACAGTTTCTATCGGCTGAATGAGCGACACCGGTTGAGCATGCCAAAAGCATATCTTTCCAGAAGCAATGAGAAAATTGTCTGGCTGCGGGGACTGTGTAGGGGGTTTAACACTACTACCTGTATTCCCGATGGCACAGACGCTGTATCATTCTTTCCTACATTTAAATTGCCTTTGCCTAACGATTACGTCTGAAGCCGAGCTTGCAACTTGGCTATCCTTACCTTAAGGTGATAGTTCTTCTGTATATTAAGAGTACAGCTACTGCAATGAGAAGGCATTATGTTACTTAGCTTTCTTTTTTATGGCCAGAAGAGGTCCTGCAGATCTATGTCCAGATAAACATCCAGGGTGAAAAAGTGTCATTAAAATAGTCGTGTAAGGACAAAACTAAGACCTTGGTAAACGTGTTAAATACAGAGTTTGATTAAATAGTTATTAAGAGTAAAATATACAAACATTGTCAATGTGTGTAGGTATAGGCAGACGTTGCATTTGGATGATGTGTTTTATGCATATTAAAGTAATATTATTCAACAAGCTACTGTGCAAGCGTTGATTGAGAAATTATGACGTCATTTTCTTTTTTTGCCCTACGGCACCTAAAAAAAACAGCACTACACCAATGAGTATAATAGGTTAAATCTCAATGGTTCTATATCTAGACATCTTTGTTCAGACTTTTGATTACTTTGTGTAAAGGCTGAATGGGTTACCTGTCTCTCTGCTGGACATAATACATTCCTATGTAATTTTACCTAAAGTAACATGTACAAGACAGGTTTCCCAGCCATGAAAACGTTACAATTTTTTTTAATTTGCCACGCCTTTTCACCAATTTTCTACAAAAAGTTTAAAGTATATGCATATATGGCATTTCTGGGCCATTTTATTGTGTTTTCCAGACATTTTAAGATTATATTTTTTTACATTTTCCGTTCAAAAATTTTAAGCCATCATTGGGCTGTATGTAGCAATTATTTATGAAGATATGGCCAAGTGAATCTAGTTAAATATGGCCCCATGCAGTTGGTTGGTGCCCATATTAGAAACTGCTGCCAGGGGGGTAATGGAAAAATCTGTGATGGCACTATAGCCCAAAATACTTCTTTAGACATGCCCCAACTGTTTATGAAATTTGGTTGCTCTATCACAAAGTCCACTAGTTTTTCCTGTAACCATTGGACTATGGTCAACATTTCCTCAATATGACGCCCATTAAGGTCTTAAGGGTATTTTTTGTGCTCAGAATTATTGTCTATATTATCTGTGGGGTTTAGTTAGTGGGTAGATAACATTACAAAATAATTAGTATATTGTTTGGAATGATTTTACTCTATTTTCTTCGAACAGGAAATCCAGATGGCCTCCAGTCTTTAAAATGTTCCTTAAGGTATCTAGTATTAGTGTACCAGGTTTGATACTTTTATCATAAAGTGGAACAAACTCAGTATATTTGGTTCTTATTTCCTGAACCTGCCAACAGATATCATTAGAGGCACAGAGAAAGTAGCTTAGTCAAAGATATAGTACAGAATGGTTTTTATACTGAACAAAAATATAAACGCAACATGTAAAGTGTTGCTACCATGTTTCTCATCCCAGAAATTATCAATATGCACAAAAAGCTTATTTCTCTCAAATGTTGTGCACAAATTTGTTTACACCACTCCTTTGCCAATATAATACATCCACCTGACAGGTGTGGCATATCAAGACGCTGATTAAACAACATAATCATTACACAGGTGCACCTTGTGCTGCATAAAATATGCAGTTTTGTCACAACACAATGCCACAGATGGCATGCTGACTGCAGGAATGTCCACCAGAGCTGTTGCCAGAGAATTTAATGTTCATTTCTCTACCATAAGCTGCCTCCAACATTGTTTTAGATAATTTGGTAGTATGTCCAATCGACCTCACAACCGCAGACCACGTGTAACCATGCCAGCCCAGGACCTCTCCATCCGGCTTCTTCACCTGCAGGATCGTCTGAGAGCAGCCACCCGGACAGCTGTTGAAACAAAGACTTTCTGCAGAAACTGTCTCAGGGAAGCTCATCTGCGTGCTTGTCGTCCTCACCAGGGTCTTGACCGGACTGCAGTTTCAACTGTACCGGGATGGCAGACAGTGTGTATGGCGTGGTGTGGGCAAGCGGTTTGCTAATGTCAACATTGTCAACAGAGTGCCCCATGGTGGCGGTGTGGTTATGGTATGGGCAGGCATAAGCTACAGACAATGAACACAACGACAGTTTTCCGATGGCAATTTGAATGCACAGAGATACTTTGACGAGATCCTGAGGCCCATTGTCGTGCCATTCGTCCACTGCTATCACTTCATGTTTCAGCATCGTAATGCACGGCCCCATGTTGTAAGGATCTGTACACAATTCCTGGAGGCTGAAAATGTCCCAGTTCTTCAATGGCATGCATACTCACCAGACATGTCACCCATTGAGCATGTTTGGGATGCTCTGGACCGACTGCGTGTTCCCATCAATATCCAGCAACTTCGCACATTGAAGAGGAGTGGGACAACATTCACAGGATTTATTTAAATATACTTTTTTCCTTATATGAACTGGAACTCAGTAAAATCTTTGAAATTGTTGCATGTTGGGTTTATATTTTTGTTCAGCGTAGTATATCTGGCTCAGTCCTCGTCCTTTCAATTGTTGTATCCCACAACCATTCCACAAAATATCTGTAGCCATAAACAATATTCATATACACTTTTACAATAATTACTCACAATCATAATTAATTGTGACATATTCCATGATGCTTAGTTATATTAGCACAGGTTTTCTTTATTTCAATATCAACATATGGGCAAAGACTAATCCATACACAGCCATCATCACTAACACATAGACAATACAAAATAAATATACACCAACATCTCCATTCACTTTGTTCTTCATTATCAAATAAATATTAAATACGTACACATTTCTCCCAGTTCATTGCAAGGTGTCTCAAAATACTTTATGGAATAAAATAAATAATATAAACAAAAGAAAAATCTTTAAAAAATTATCAAAACTTGTCGGTTATAAAATATTTGCACTTAAAAAAGATCCCAGTATTTCAAATAAATAATAAGATATATAAAACAATTTTTAGTTGATATTTTAAAATATTTCCTATTTTTCAACAATGCAGAGGAAAACTCCTCTCAATCGCTGTTTAAAAATGTCTTCAGTATCATTTTGTTTTGTAAAAATAAATAAATAGGTCAATAAATAAATGCTGAATAAATAAGCTAAATTAACACAACATGAATAAATAATACATTAAACAGACATTTTTAAGACTCAAATTCATACACAACAATAGTAATGAAACTAAAAACTATCCCCTGGAAGTGCAACATCTACGCTCATAAATACTATCAACATTACTCAATGGGGTTGGAATACATGTACACTATTTAGGAGAATATTGTATGATGGGGTATTGGAGCCAGTATACTGCATTCTTAGTCCATTCTGAACCATTAAAGTGGCTTTTTTATTATACCCCTCAAAACGTTCCAAAACACCCACACCAACACAGTTTTACTCCAATGCACTCAAGAACACTCAAGACATAATTGAAACTTCCGTACTCATCCATACACAAGTGTGTCCATTGATCCTGATAACCTTCATGCAAACGGGGAGGGGGAGCAATGTGAAATGGACACATTTTCTCCAAAACAAATTACAAGAAAAATCTGGTCTACAGTATATTCCAAAAGCAATGTATTTATTTATAGTTGTTGGGTTTTGTATACCCACACACCATGTCACCCTGCTCTCTTTCCTCTTTTCCCTCTCTCTTTCATATGTTCCATTTAGCCTCTTCATCTCCCTTTGAGAGACTATACTTCGATACCTTTTACTGCTTGGTTGATTGACTCCAACAGAGCGCGGTTTTCCGGGTTTTGGTAGCAATCTTTATTGGAGAACATATGGGTCAAGGTGTCCACGTAGGTATCGAAGTTCTGCTCCGACATAGGTTCCTGCTGAAGTAAACACAAGTAACACATTAGATAAAGTGTGTGTAATTAGAAAATGCGCGTTTATGCATGTAGATGTGTAAAACTGAGGTTATGTCAACATTTTGTTTTTTGTGTATGTGCGTGCGTGCGTGCGTGCGTGCGTGCGCATGCTCTGAGTGATCCATCCCTATGTGTAACTCACAATGTGTGGCAGCCGGATGTTGGACAAGCTGCGGATCAGAGCTTGGCTCAGGCCAGACAGCTCCATGTACATGGCATCGTTTCTCTCCTCGATCTGCTTGTTCTCTTCCTCCATACTCTTCAGGTTATTCTCCATGGATGAGATCTGGAGCAGAGAACCACACACCAATCAACCATGTTTCTTCAGTTAGCCACAAACAAGTCAATAACAGCTTATCAGTCCACCACAAACTCTCTATACAATATTTTTTTATATTTCTAATCGAATTAGGAACGTCAAGACAGTATTTAGTGGTTATTGTTAAGAAGTGGCAGACTAACCTGTGTGTGCAGGTTCATCATGTCATCCTCCATCTCTGAATTGGACTCGCTGAGTTCCCTGATCTCATTGTTCAGTTGCTTGATATCTTCATCATTATCCAGAACTGAATAATTAATAGCAAACCAGTTAGAAACAATAAAACAACTAGCAACAGTCAAACATAATTGAAGATCATCCAGTTTTACTGGACAAGACTTGACCCACTTTTCATGTTGGGACAAATCCTAACTTCCACTTAAGTGGAATTTTCACTTAGTCTCCAATTGACATCAATGGAAATTTGACTTAAATGGAAATTAGGATTTGTGCCGTTATGCAGAAACTGTCAGATAAATTATTATTATTGAAAACACTACATATAATGTATACCGGAGTAAAATCGAATGTGTATGTGTGTACACAACATGACCAAAAGTATGTGGTGCTCGTCGAACATCTCATTCCAAAAGCATGGGCATTAATATGGAGTTGGTCCCCCTTTGCTGCTATAACAGCCTCCACTCTTCTGGGAAGGCTTTCCACTAGATCTTGGAACATTGCTGTGGGGACTTGCTTCCATTCAGCCACAAGAGCATTAGTGGCACTGATGTTGGGAGATTAGGCCTGGCTCGCAGTCGGAGTTCCAATTCATCCCAAAGGTGTTCGATGGAGTTGAGGTCAGGATCTGCAGGCCAGTCAAGTTCTTCCACACCGATCTCGACAAACCATTTCTGAATTGACCTTGCTTTGTGCACGGGGACATTGTCATGCTGAAACAGGAAAGGGCCTTCCCCAAACTGTTGCCAAAAAGTTGGAAGCACAGAATTGTTTGAATGTTATTGTTTGCTGTAGCGTTAAGATTTCCTTTCACTGGAACTAAGGGGACTAGCCCGAACCATGAAAAACAGCCCCAGACTATTATTCCTCCTCCACAAAACTTTACAGTTGGCACTATGCATTGGGGCAGGTAGCGTTCTCCTGGCATCCGCCAAACCCAGATTCGTCCATCGGACTGCCAGATGGTGAAGCGTGATACATCACTTCAGAGAACGTGTTTCCACTGCTCCAGAGTCCAATGGCAGCGATCTTTACACCACTCCACCGACGCTTGTCATTGCGCATGGTGATCTTTGTTCTTGTGTGTGGCTGCTCGGCCATGGAAACCCATTTCATGAAGCCCCCGACGAACAGTTCTTATGCTGACGTTGCTTCCAGAGGCAGTTTGGAACTCGGTAGTGAGTGTTGCAACAGAGGACAGACGATTTTTACGCACTTCAGCACTCGGCGATCCCGTTCTGTGAACTTGTGTTGCCTACCACTTCACAGCTGAGCAATTGTTGCTCCTAGACGTTTCCACTTCACAATAACGCACTTACACTTCACCGTTGCAGTGTAAGTGCTTAAGAAGGAAAGAAATTCCACAAATGTACTTTTAACAAGGCACACCTGTTAATTTAAATGCATTCCAGGTGACTACCTCCATGAAAGCTGGTTGAGAGAATGCCAAGAGTGTGCAAAACTGTCATCAAAGCAAAGGATGGCTACTTTGAAAAATTTCAAATATAAAATACGTTTTGATTTGTTTAACACTTGCGTTTTTGTGAAGTGGCAAGTCAGTTAAGAACAAATTCTTATTTACAATGATGGCCTAGGAACAGTGGGTTAACTGCCTTGTTCAGGGGCAGAACGACAGATTTTTACCTTGTCAGCTTTGTGGTTCGATCCACCAACCTTTCGGTTACTGGCCCAACGCTCTAACCACTAGGCTATCTGCCATCCCCTGAATGAGCAGGTGTCCAAACTTTTGACTGGTACGGTGTGTATATATATATATATACACACACACACACACCACACACACACACACAACACACACACACACACACACACACACACACACACACACACACACACACACACCACACACACACACACACACACAACACACACAACACAACACACACACACACACACACACACACCACACACACACACACACACACACACAACCACACACACACACAATTCACCTGACAAAGACAAAAAACAATTAATCCTAGTAAAAATTCCCTGTCTTAGGTCAGTTAGGATCACCACTTTATTTTAAGAATGTGAAATGTCAGAATAATAGTAGAGAAAATTATTTATTTCAGCTTTTATTTCTTTAATCACATTCCCAGTGGGTCAGAAGTTTACATACACCCAATTAGTATTTGGTAGCATTGCCTTTAAATTGTTTAACTTGGGTCAAACATTTCAGGTAGCCTTCCACAAGCTTCCCACAATAAGTTGGGTGAATTTTGGCCCATTCCTCCTGATAGAGCTGGTGTAACTGAGTCAGGTCTGTAGGCCTCCTTGCTCGCACACGCTTTTTCAGTTCTGCCACAACTCATAGGATTGAGTCAGGGCTTTGTGATGGCCACTCCCATACCTTGACTTTGTTGTCCTTAAGCCATTTTGCCACAACTTTGGAAGTATGCTTGGGTCATTGTCCATTGGAAGACCCATTTGCGACCAAGCTTTAACTTCCTGACTGATGTCTTGAGATGTTGCTTCAATATATCCACATAATTTTTCTCCCTCATGATGCCATCTATTTTGTGAAGTGCAGCAGTCCCTCCTGCAGCAAAGTACCCCCACAACATGATGCTGCCACCCCCGTGCTTCACGGTTGGGATGGTGTTCTTCGGCTTGCAAGCCTCCCCCTTTTTCCTCCAAACATAACAAGTACGATCTTTGTCCTCATGTGCAGTTGCAAACCGTAGTCTGGCTTTTTTTATGGCGGTTTAGGAGCAGTGGCTTCTTCCTTGCTGAGTGGCCTTTCAGGTTATGTCGATATAGGACTCGTTTTACTGTGGATATAGATACTTTTGTACCTGTTTCCTCCAGCATCTTCACAAGGTCCTTTGCTGTTGTTCTGGGATTGATTTGCACTTTTCGCACCAAAGTACGTGTCTCCTTCCTGAGCGGTATGATGGCTGCGTGGTCCCACGGTGTTTATACTTGCGTACTATTGTTTGTACAGATGAACGTTTGGAAATTGCTCCCAAGGATGAACCAGACTTGGCTGATTTCTTTTGATTTTCCCATGATGTCAAGCAAAGAGGCACTGTGTTTGAAGGTAGGCCTTGAAATACATCCACAGGTACACTTCCAATTGACTCAAAAGATGTCAATTAGCCTATCAGAAGCTTCTAAAGCCATGACATCATTTTCTGGAATTTTCCAAGCTGTTTAAAGGCACAGTCAACTTAGTATATATAAACTTCCGATCCACTGGAATTGTGATACAGTGAGTTGTAAGTGAAATAATCTCTGTAAACAGTTGTTGGGAAAATGACTTGTGTCATGCACAAAGTAGATGTCCTAACCGACTTGCCAAAACTATAGTTTGTTAATTGGTTGAAAGACGAGTTTTAATGACTCCAACCTAAGTGTATGTAAACTTCAGACTTCAACTGTAAATATCTTTCTGTAATTATCTTTGTCAGGTACATGCTTTGTTAGGTGAATGCTATATATAAAAGTATTTATGTAGTATGTAAAATGTAATATGTAAGATGTATATTTAACTAAAAATCTGTATAAACAAAAAAAGCAATATTTGTCCTCCGAAGACGATGAGTTGATTTTTTTTTAATGTTTTTTTTTTACTGTCAGATGAAGCTTTTAACTTACCATCGCTGGCCCTGAACTTTGCTGTAATGTACTCGTCTCCAGGAAACCTGCTTCTCTTCTTATTAGCAGAGGCTCTGGGACAACCAGAGAGACTAGGAGCAACAGAAGAGAAAAAGAGAAATGAGGCTGGTGATGGAGCGCTGCTAGAATAGGGCCAATGTAACTAACTACTAGTTTGTTTATTTTATTTGAATATGCTATCAGTTCTCTTTCCACAATATGTTTTGCCATGCTTTAGAAACCTGTCAAGATGTCAAAATCGGCCTAGAGCGGTCCATCTGATCAAACCCGGGCAAGAAGGACCTTGGTCAGGGAGGTGACCAAGAACCCAGTGACCACTCTGACATAACTACAGAGTTCCTTCTGACATAACTACAGAGTTCCTCCCATCCTGAGATGGGATAACCTGCCAGAAGGAAAACAGTCTCTACAGCACTTTACTAGTCTGGGCTTTATGGGAAAGTGGCCAAACGGAGAAAAATGCTCATGACCACATGCCTGGAGTTTGCAAAAAGACACGTGAAAGACTGAAAGCATAAGGAAAAAGATGATGTAATAGAACTCTTTGGCCTGAATGCAAAGCACTGTCTGGAAAAAAAACAGGCACAGCTCATCACCCGTCTAACACCATCCCTACTGTGAAGCATGGTGGTGACATCATGCTATGGGGATGCTTTTCAGTGGCAGGGAGTTGGATAGGAGCCGTGCTCTCACAGCGCTCGGGTACGCCATCGAAACTCCGCCCCTGTGCTTTCTTCTCGAAGAGGCTCAGCCCGGCGGAGCCTAACTATGATGTGGGGGACCGGGAGCTGTTGGCTGTGGTTAAAGCGTTGAAGGTGTGGAGACATTGGCTTGAGGGGGCTAAACACCATTTCCTCATCTGGACTGACCACCGCAACCTGGAGTACATACGGGCAGCGAGGAGACTGAATCCTCGTCAGGCAAGGTGGGACATGTTCTTTACCCGTTTTGTGTTTACCCTGTCCTACAGACCAGGTTCCCAGAATATGAAGGCAGACGCACTGTCCCGGCTGTATGACACAGAGGAGCGGCCCATGGATCAGACTCCCATACTCCCGGCCTCCTGCCTGGTAGCGCCGGTCATGTGGGAGCTGGACGCGGACATTGAGCAGGCGTTACGTACAGAGCCCGCTCCCCTCCAGTGTCCCGTCGGGCGTATGTACGTTCCGTCTGCTGTCCGTGACCAGTTGATCTATTGGGCCCACACGTCACCCTCCTCTGGTCATCCGGGGATCGGTCGGACAGTGCGCTGTCTGACTGGGAAGTACTGGTGGCCCACCTTGGCAAAGGACGTAAGGGTTTATGTTTCCTCCTGCTCGGTGTGTGCCCAGTGTAAGGCTTCGAGACACCTGCCCAGAGGTAAGCTACATCCCTTACCCTTTCCACAACGACCTTGGTCACACCTGTCGGTAGATTTTTTAACCGATCTTCCTCTTTCACAGGGAAACACTACGATCCTGGTCGTTGTGGATCGTTTCTCTAAGTCCTGTCGTCTCCTCCCTCTGCCCGGTCTTCCTACGGCCCTGTTTACTCACGTCTTCCGGCACTACGGGGTGCCTGAGGATATAGTGTCTGATCGGGGTCCCCAGTTCACATCGAGAGTCTGGAAGACATTCATGGAACGTCTGGGTGTCCCGAGAGTAACGGGCAGGCAGAGAGAGTCAACCAGGATGTGGGCAGGTTTCTGCTGCCAAAAGACCAGCGCGGAACATCATCGCAGTGAGGCCCCGGTGTTCGCACCGGGGGACCGGGTCTGGCTCTCGACCCGAAACCTGCCCCTCCACCTGCCCTGCCGGAAGCTGGGTCTGCGGTTTGTGGGGCCATTCAAAGTCCTGAGGAGGGTGAACGAGGTGTGTTACAGGTTACAGCTTCCCTCCGATTACCGTATTAACCCCTCGTTTCATGTGTCTCTCCTCAGGCCGGTGGTGGCTGGTCCGCTCCAGGAATCTGAGGTGCGAGAGGTTCCTCCGCCCCCTCTGGACATCGAGGGGGTCCCGGCGTTCCATCCTGGATTTGAGGCATCGGGCGGGGGGCCTTCAGTACCTCGTGGAGTGGGAGGGGTAGGAGAGGTGCTGGGTCCCGGTTGCGGATGTTTTGGACCCTGAACTGCTGCGGGACTTTCACCGTCGCCGGCCGGATTGCCCTGCGCCTCGCCCTCCGGGTCGTCCCCGAGGCTGGTGTCGGCGTGACGCAGGAGCCGCGCGTCAAGGGGGGGGTACTGTCATGACTTCCGCCGAAGTCGGATACTCTCCTTGTTCGGGCGGCGTTTGGCGATCGACGTCACCGGCTTTCTAGCCATCGCCGCTCCATTTTTTATATTTCCATTTGTTTTGTCTTGTTCCATACACACCTGGTTTTCATTCCCTAATCACACTGCATGTATTTAGTCCTCTGTTCCCCTCCATGTCTTTGTGTGAAATTGTATTTATGTTATGTGGGTATTGTTATGCGCCATACTTTTTGTCTATTGTTCCGTGTTTGGGCACATTTATGTACTTTTGTGCTTTCGTTGGACCGGAATAAAAAGTGCGCCTGTTCACTACACTCTGCTCTCCTGCACCTGACTTCGCCTCCAGTACACACCCTTAACAGTAAGAACACAAACAAAAACCTTTATTTGAATTTGATTGAGTGTAATACCTGCGGTGTGTGAGGAAGCTGCCATTGGCGTGTCCTGATCCGTCACAGCCGGGGGTGGGACAGGTGGGTCCCTCAGTCTTAAAGGCCTTCCAGGAGAAAGGAGAGCCGTTGAGGAGCCCCTCCTTCTGACGCCGCGCTGCCAGGGGGCACCCGTAGGCACTGCGGTGGGTGGCATACTTCCCACTGATGTGGCCCAGGCTGTCACAGCCGGGCACCGGGCATCTACTAATGGAGGTGGGGAAGCCAGGGTCGACAGTGAAGGAAAGGAGAGCGAGAGAGAGAGAGGAAAGCAATCAGTATTTCATTTGAGAGCTAGAGGGCCGAATAAAGGGCAATCCATTGTGTGGATCGTGAAGAAAAGAAAACAAATGGTTTGTTGTGGACCAACCTTAAAAGCTCAGAGTCTTCCTTGTCGTCCTTGGTGGGTGTTGTCTTGACAGCACCTTTCTTTGCACGAGGGCATCCAGACAAACTGACAGAGACATAGAGAGAAAAATAAGGATTCAAATACAGTCACTTTTAGACTATCTTGCAGTAGGATTGTCTAGGATGAAATAAAAATAGAAACAAAAGCAATAAACTATCTGTGTGTACCTTCTATGGGAGGCGTAGTTTCCAGTGATGTGACCTGATCCATCGCATCCAGGGGTCGGACACCTGGGGGTCAACCAGACAGAGGTCAGCACAAGTCATGTGAGCATAGCATAGCAAATGTAAAGAACATATGAAAGCGTTACTCATAAAAGTAGCTAACACTCTTTCTCTATAGGATAGCAATTTGTTTGATATAGGAGATCGCAGCAGAGGAAGACACATCCCTGCACATTGTGGTGACAATACAAAGATCAGCAGGGTTCAGTCATGTCAGTATAAAGTAGGGTTAGAACAGGGATAGGGATCTCTGGTCCAGGAGGGCCACAGTGTGTGCAGACTTTTATTTCAGCCCAGCACTAACACACCTAATTCAAATCCTTGACTAACCATGATCTTCAAGTCAGACAACAGTTAGGTTTGTAGATGTGTTGGAGCTGAACTGGAACCAATACCTGCACACACATGCAACACTCCATGAGCAGAGTTACCCCTGGGTTGGAAGGAAGGAAGGAAGGAAGGACGGAAGGGGGAATACAAGCACAGACATACTTAAGTTCAGCAGAGTGGGCTGCCATGAGGGTCCGAAGAGACTTATCAGCAAGAGGACAGCCTGACAGACTGGAAGATACGGAAAATATAGAGAGAGAGAGAGGGAAGGAGAGCGATGGAGAGGATATTGTGAAGTCATTTAATAAGGGGCAGAACAAAGGAAAGGGCTCGATCCCAATCATAACAATGAATATTGTTTACAGGATTCATCGTAGCACAGGATAAGAGAGCAATAGAGTATAGTCATTATTGAAAGTTCTGGATTTGTAATGCAGATGTGTAGATTAGTTGACATTCAGAATCAGTGCCTGGAAAACACTATAAATGCAGTTGTATGTCGTTGTAAGACGGAAAATGTGAAACAGCGCTACCGACTGCATTGGTTGAAATGCAGGGGAGTGGGGCTGTGTCATACCTCCGATGTGAAGCGTAGTTTCCAGTGATGTGCCCACTGCCATCACAACCTGGGGTGGGACATCTGGAGATAATTGGAAATTAATTAATTAATTGAAAACATAGTGAGGGTGGATGGCAGTACTACTTTGAACTATGTCCTTTATAATAGTTATGTGTCAGCCTTGAGATTAGAGTTCTCCATAGATAGAAATTTTAAGATTAAAATTGGGATGCTTTTTCTCTTATAATGTTGTTATGAATGCTGGATTGAAGTTATTTTAGAGCAGACTTACAGTAGAACCTCTTTCTTGCAGTCTTTGGGCGAGAACTGGACCTTGAAGCTGGACGTGGTGACCTCGCCTGGGTACTTCCTGTCCTCCATGCTCTCCTGAGCGATGTCATCATCCTCTGCATCAGAGGAGGTGTAGGAGTGGGCCACAAAGTCCACCTGGGGGAAGGTCAAACAAACACAGGTAAGGATGGAGAGAGATTATAGTTTATCATTTCATCCATCCCTGATTCATTACCAGGATGTTCCATTGAGACAAAAAGGCAATTTTACAAAGATTGCAGCTCCAGCATAAAAGAATCATGCAATCAGAACATAGTCACACAAGTCTCGCCTCACCATATTTCCAATTCTTGTTCATCACTGGAAGCTGGGGCTAGAACACACACCACCCACTGGGCACATCACATAATTTGAACGTGGAGAATTAGGTAATAGTTGGTAGATATGTTGATCAATGAGATTCCAACATATTTTCACCCACTCAAAAAGACAGCCACAAGTTTGTTGAATTCCCAATGTGTTATCACTATGCTTTCAACCATCTAAAAGCACACCAAAGTTCAAATGGGAATACAATGTCAGATATTTTGTTTATTTAAACAACAACAATCTGTTACCACTGTGCATCATCTAATAGCACAACTAAATGACCTGGATTGTAGTTAGTTGAGATTACATTAAAGTACATGGTGCAAGTGATCAATGCCTTTTGAAATTCTGTGCAGATTATTATAGCAATTGTGAAGATTTCCACAGACCTGCAACCCTGAACATGCACACTTTCTATGTTTACATAGGAAGTAATTTATTGTTACAGTAAGCTGAAAATGTGGCTATGGATGTTACACATTTTAAGGTTGAATAAATACTGTTACATTAGTTTGTAAGATAGTAAATAGCCTAATGGGCTGTCTTACAAAAGTAATATTGAATTGTGTTTGGTTGACAACGCACCCAAATATCAACTTTTGAAGCAGATGTATCTTCTGCTTGGATACAGTGCATTCAGAAAGTATTCAGACCCCTTGACTTTTTCCACATTATAGCCTTATTCTAAAATGGATTAAATATGTTTTTCCCCCTCATCAATCTACACACAATACCCCATAATGACAAAGCAATAACAGGTTTTTAGAAATGTTTGCAAATGTCTTAAAAATACAAATCATAAATACCTTTTTCACATAAGTATTCAGACCCTTTGCTATGAGACTCGAAATTGAGCTCAGGTGCATCCTATTTCCATTGATCATCCTTGAGATGTATCTACAACTTGATTGTGGTCTACCTGTGGTAAATTCAATTGATTGGACATGATTTGGAAAGGCACACAACTGTCTATATAAGGGCCCACAGTTGACAGTGCATATCAGATTAACAACCAAGCCATGAGGTCGAAGGAATTGTCCATAGAGCTCCGTGACAGGATTGTGCCAAGGCACAGATCTGGGGAAGAGTACCAAAACATTTCTGCAGCATTGAAGGTCCCCCAAGAACACAGTGGCCTCCATCATTCTTAAATGGAAGAAGTTTGGAACCACCAAGACTCTTCCTAGAGCTGGCCACCCGGCCAAACTGAGCAATCGGGGGAGAAGGAGCTTGGTCAGGGAGGTGACCAAGAACCCAATGGTCACTCTGACAGAGCTCCAGAGTTCCTCTGTGAAGATGTGAGAACCTTCCAGGACAACCATCTCTGATTGGTGGTGGAAAACCACCACCAATCAGGCCTTTATGGTAGAGTGACCAGACGGAAGCCACTCCTCAGTAAAAAGCATAGGATAGCCCGCTTGGAGTTTGCCAAAAGGCACCTAAAGGACTCTCAGACCATGAGAAACAAGATTCTCTGATCTGATGAAACCAAGATTGGCCTGAATGCCAAACGTCACGCCTGGAGGAAACCTGGAATCATCCCTACAGTGAAGCATGGTGGAGGCAGCATCATGCTGTGGGGATGTTTTTCAGCGGCAGGGACTGGGAGACTAGTCAGGATCAAGGGAAAGATGAATGGAGCAAAGTACAGAGAGATCCTTAATGAAAATCAGCTCCAGAGCGTCAGGACCTCAGACTGGGGCGACGGTTCACCTTCCAACAGGACAACGACCCTAAGCATACAGCCAAGACTACGCAGGAGTGGCTTCGGGACAAGTCTCTGAATGTCCTTGAGTGGCCCAGCCAGAGCCCGGACTTGAACCCGATCGAACATCTCTGGAGAGACCTGAAAATAGCAGTGCAGCGACGCTCCCCATCCAACCTGACAGAGCTTGAAAGGATCAGCAGAGAAGAATGGAAGAAACTCCCCAAATACAGGGGTGCAAAGCTTGTAGCGTCATTCCCAAGAAGACTCAAGGTTGTAATCGCTGCCAAAGGTGCTTCAACACAGTACTGAGTAAAGGGTCTGATGCTCTTTAATTATTTGTTACTTTTATTTCTTATTTTTCTTTAGGTATTTTTCTTAAAACTGCATTGTTGGTTCAGGGCTTGTAAGTAAGCATTTCACTGTAAGGTTGTATTTGTATTTGGCGCATGTGTCAAATAAAATTTGGTTTTGATTTGGATTACTTATGTAAATGTGATATTTCATAAAAATAAAAAAAAATTGCACAAATTATTTTTTTTACCTGTTTTTGCTTTGTCATTATGGTTATTGTGTGTAGATTGATGAGGGAAAAAAGATTTAATACATTTTAAAATAAGGCTGTAAAGTAACAAAAGGTGGAAAAGGTCTGAATATTTTCCGAATCCATCTGTGCCACTGAGTCTGGCTTAATTCCAGTTTGTCTATATATTAATAATTTACATGTTGGATTCAGGTCTCCATTTCAACCAGAAATCTAAGTTAAAGAATAGGACTAAAACAAATCAAACTTTAAATGCAGTTTGATTTGATTCAATCAAATTCTTTAACTTTTGTTTTTGGTTGAGAAGGAGACGTGAATACAACATATTTATTATCAACTTTTAGATTCCATTTGAAATTAACCAAACTCTAGGCCTATATGTAGTTGTTGATTACTTCACAAATACTATACAGGCCTAAATAGCATCATTGATGATGTATGATTGATAAAGTATGGTTACACTTTATTTGCTGTTGAACCTACCCTATGGAATGACTTCGATAATCATTCTCACGATAGCACAACACAATAGCAACAATTATTCTCATGATAGCACATTGGTACTAGTCGGTGACAAAATCTAAGCTAAGCAGGGTTGGGCTTTGTTCAAATCCTGGATGGGAGACTGAAAGGATGGCTGTAGATGGATCAACTCTCCAGCAGGAGGTGCTGCCCAGCCTATAGGTTTTTCTTATAGTGCATATTACCTTGAAGATCTGACGTTCTTTCAAAGGTACAACTTCAACATATTTAATACAAGGTTTGTCTATGTTGAAAATTGGTTACCATGATGACATAATCCTGTGGTTTAAAATGTTTTCCTCAAAAGCAGCATACCACCCTGCATCCTGATGCTGGCTTTCCTCTGAAGCTAAGCAGGGTTGGTCCTGGTCAGTCCCTGGATGGGAGACCAGATGCTGCTGGAAGTGGTGTTGGAGGGCCAGTAGGAGGTACTCTTTCTTCTGGTCTAAATAAAATATCCCTTTCCCCCAGGGCAGTGATTGGGGACATTGCCCTGTGTAGGGTGCTGTCTTTTGGATGGGAAGTTAAACGCGTGTCCTCTCTGTGTTCACAAAAGATCCCACGGTACTTATCGTAAGAGTAGGGGTGTTAACCCCGGTGTACTGGCTAAATTCCCAATCTGGCCCTCATACCATCATGGCCGTCTAATCATCCCCAGCTTCCAAATGACTCATTCATCCACCTTCCTCTCCCCTGTAACTATTCCCCAGGTCGTTGCTGTAAATGTGAACGTGTTCTCAGTCAACTTACCTTGTAAAATAAGGGTAAAAAAAAAAGGTTGATAGCTTTTTTCAAATCCAATGTATTTTCCACATCACAATACGTTGACAGATTACGTTGAAACAACGTTGATTTAACCAGTTTGTGCCCAGTGGGTAACCTCTCTCAAGACTATAACATTATTATAATTCCAATGGTTTGGTGTTATTTGCAGACTTGGCGTTATGCGGTTACCTCATCTTGCTCCTCCTCCTCTTTGGGACAGTTGGGCTTGGTGAAGTCCAGAGGCCCTTCCCACTCCTCCTGCAGGTGGGCCTGGGACAAGGGAACACCTCCCGGGTGCTGCGAGGAAGAGGAGGAGGATAAAGATGGGTCTGGTGATTGCATCCCTTCCCTCTTGATGGGCTTCTTCATGCTCAGGTCCAGTGTCCCATTCTCATCCACTTCAATATCTATGTCCTGAAGGTACAAGGACTATGTTAGCATGTGTGTGAGTGTGCGTGTGTGTGTGTACCAGTGGAGACTGCTGAGGGGAGGACCGCTCATAATAATGTCTGGACTGGAGTAAATAGAATGGCATCAAACACATGGAATCCATGATATCCATGATCAAACACATGGAATCCATGTGTTTGATGCATTTGATACCATTCCACTGATTCCACCCCAGCCATTACCATGAGCCTATCCTCCCCAATTAAGGTACCACCAACCTCCTCTAGTGTGTACAGATGTAGGATCCTAATCTGATCACTATTTTGTTAATGAGACTTTTTCTGGGCTTCTCGCAGAAGCTCAGTAAAATTCCTGCAGATGAGCTTCTGATTTACATAAATTCACACAAAAGAAACACTAATACATGGTTATATTAAAAGTATTGAACTTTTCATGTAGCCTACTTTTGGCCAGCTAAGAGCCTAACCACAGATCAAGCAACATTATGGACTAAACGTTCAAATCCTGTTGCTGCAGGATAATTCTGCTGTGACAATATAGGTCAAATTTAGATCCTACACCTGTATATTTATGTACATTGATGACAAAAGTTAGAAGTACTCAAGATCAGGTTGATTCGCCAGAAAGTGCATGGTCAAGTAATGCAGTGTGTCCAATAAATATTTTCAAGAGGGAAAGACTTTGTAAAGTCAACTACCAACACCAAAAGGATAGGATGGCTGGGTAGCAAAGAGGCCTACCTTGCCAGCTGCGTCCTGCTGTTTGGTGCTAAGGTTCTCTGGCCTTTCCCAGCAGCGCGTGGACAGGTTCAGGATGGCAGTGGCAGCCATGTGAGCAGCCTCAGCATCATGGGAGTAATCGTAGCCGCTGGAGGATGAGGAGGAGCTGCTCTTTGCATATCCTCCTGACAAGCTATGGCTCGGGGACGAGGCCTTAGGGAATGGTTTAGCTGTGGAGGAGAGAGAGGGTGGGAGTCCAAATGAGAATTCATCCTCCCAGTTGAACATGCACCAAGCTACCATTACAGTTCTCCCTATAACCAACCAATTTCTCTCATGAGCACTGACGTAACAAATGAAAGTTATATTTTGGTAGTTAAGGAATGGTTTCCAACAGAAATTCAACAAATGCCAAGATCATCTTTTTTTATATAGGGGATAGATCACCTATGAAATTAGCAGATAGAATTGGAGTCTCTATCAAATAACATTACTTGCATAATATCTAATCCCCTGGTTGTTGGACTTGGTGGAAAACAATTCTGTATATACAGTGCCTTCGGAAAGTATTCAGACCCCTTGAATTTTTCCACATTTTGTTAAATTACAGCCTTATTCTAAAATTGATTAGAACATTTTTTTCCTCAGCAATCTACACATAATACCCCATGACAAAGCAAAAACAGGTTTTAATTTTTTTTTGCTAATTTATAAAAAAAAAAAAAAACAGAAATACCTTATTTACATAAGTATTGAGACCCTTTGCTATGAGACTCAGGTGCATCCTGTTTCCATTGGTTTCCATTGATCATCCTTGAGATGTTTCTACAACTTGATTGGAGTCCACCTGTGGTAAATTCAATTGATTGGACATGATTTGGAAAGGCATATACATGTCTATATAAGGACCCACAGTTGACAGTGCATGTCAGAGCAAAAACCAAGCCATGGGGTTGAAGAATTTGTCCGTAGAGCTCCGTGACAGGATTGTGTCGAGGAACAGATCTGGGGAAGGGTACCAAAAAATGTCTGCAGCATTGAAGGTCCCCAAGAACACAGTGGCCTCCATCATTCTTAAATGGAAGAAGTTTGGAACCAGCAAGACTCTTCCTAGAGCTGAGCAATCAGGGGAGAAGGGCCTTGTTCAGGGAGGTGACCAAGAACCCAATGGTCACTCTGACAGAGCTCTAGAGTTCCTCTGTGGAGATGGGAGAACCTTCCAGTAGGACAACTATCTCTGCAGCCCTCCACCAATCAGGCCTTTATGGTAGAGTGGCCAGACGGAAGCCACTGCCTTTGCCAAAAGGCACCTAAAGACCCTCAGACCATGAGAAACAAAATTCTCTGATCTGATGAAACCAAGATTGAACTCTTTGGCCTGAATGCCAAGCGTCACGTCTGGAGGAAACCTGGCAACATCCCTACGGTGAAGCATGGTGGTGGCAGCATCATGCTGTGGGGATGTTTGCAGCGGCAGGGACTGGGAGACTAGTCAGGATCGCGGCAAAGATGAACGGAGCAAAGTACAGAGAGATCCTTGATGAAAACCTGCTCCAGAGCGCTCAGGACCTCCGACTGGGGGCGAAGGTTCACCTTCCAACAGGACAACAACCCCTAAGCACACAGCTAAGACAACGCAGGAGTGGCTTCAGGACAAGCCTCTGAATGTCCTTGAGTGGCCACGCCAGAGCCCGGACTTGAACCCGAATGAACATCTCTGGAGAGACTGCTGTGCAGCAACACTTCCCATCTAACCTGACAGAGCATGAGAGGATCTGCAGAGAATGGGAGAAACTCCCCAAATACAGGTGTGCAAAGCTTGTTGCGTCATACTCAAGCAGAATTTAGGCTGTAATCGCTGCCATAGGTGCTTCAACAAAGTACTGAGTAAAGGGTCTGAATGATTATGTAAACTTAATATTTCCATTTTTAATTTTCTATAAAAATAAACATTTCTAAAAATCTGTTTTTGCTTTGTCGGTATGGGGTATTGTGTGTAGATTGATGAGGGGGGAAAAAACTATGTAATACATTTTAGAATAAAGCTGTAATGTACCAAAATGTGGAAAAAGTCAAGGGGTCTGAATACTTTCTGAAAATATTCATACACCTTGCTTTACAGCCTGAATTCAAAATGGATTAGATTGGTTTTTTTTTGTCACCCATCTACACACAATACCTCATAATGACAAAGTGAAAACCTGTATATAGACATTTTTGAAAATGTACATATAGTACCAGTCAAACGTTTGGACACACCTACTCATTCCAGGGTTTTTCTTTATTTTACTATTTTCTACATTGTCGAATAATAGTGAAGACAACACAACTATGAAATAACACATATGGAATCATGTAGTAACCAAAAAAAGTGTTAAACAAATCTAAATATATTTTATGTTTGAGATTCTTCAAAGTAGCCACCCTTTGCCTCGATGACAGCTTTGCAGACTCTTGGCATTCTCTCAACAAGCTTCATGAGGTAGTCCACCAATAAGAGGAAGAGACTTGCTTGGGCCAAGAAACATGAGCAATGGACATTAGACCGGTGGAAATCTGTCCTTTGGTCTGATGAGTCCAAATTTGAGATTTTTGTTTCCAACTGTTGTGTCTTTGTGAGACGCAGAGTAGGTGAACGGATGATCTCTGCATGTGTAGTTCCCACCATGAAGCATAGAGGAGGAGGTGTGATGGTGTGGGGGTGCTTTGCTGGTGACACTCTCTGTGTGATTTATTTAGAATTCAAGGCATACTTAACCAGCACGGCTACCACAGTATTCTGCAGCGATACGCCATCCCATCTGGTTCGCGCTTAGTGGGACTATCATTGCTTTTCAACAGGACAATGACCCGACAAATCAAATAATAATAAAAAATAATTATCACATATTTAGCAGATGTTATTGCGGGTGTAGCGAAATGCTTGTGTTCCTAGCTCCAACAGTGCAGTAATATCTAACAATTCACACCAATACACACAAATCTAAAAGTAAAATAATGGAATTAAGAAATATATAAATATTAGGACGAGCAATGTCGGAGTGGCATTGACTAAAACTGTAACGGTGTTCCTCCTCCTCTTCATCCGAAGAGGAGGAGCAGGGATTGAACCAAAATGCAGCTTTGCGATTTGACATGATATTTATTAAACAAAACAGAAAATACGACGAACACTTGAATAATTACAAAACAACAAACGACGTAGACAGACCTGGACGTAAGAACTTACATGTAACGAAGAACGAACGAACAAGTACTGACTACAAACAAAACGAACGAACGAACGAACGATACAGTCCCGTATGGTGCAACATCGACACAGACACAGGAGACAACCACCCACGACAAACAATGTGACAACACCTACCTTAATATGATTCTCAATCAGAGGAGATGAAAACCACCTGCCTCTAATTGAGAACCATATTAGGTACCCATTAACCAACATAGAAACAGAAAACATAGACTGTCCACCCAAACTCACGTCCTGACCAACTAACACATACAAAAACTAACATAAAACAGGTCAGGAACGTGACAAAAACACAGTAGAATAGAATACAGAATATACATATGAAATTAATAAAGCAGTATGTAAACATTATTAAAATGACTAGTGTTATATTATTAAAGTGACCAGTGATTCCATGTATATGTATATAGGGCAGCAGCCTCTAAGGTGCAGGGTTGAGTAACTGGGTGGTAGCCGGCTAGTGATGGCTATTTAACAGTCTGATGGCCTTGATATAGAAGCTGTTTTTCATTCTCTTGGTCCCAGCTTTGATGCACCTGTACTGACCTTGGCTTCTGGATGATAGCGGGGTGAACAGGCTGTGGCTCAGGTGGTTGATGTCCTTGATGATCTTTTTGGCCTTCATGTGACATCCGGTGCTGTAGGGCAGGCAGTGTGCCCCCGGTGATGTGTTGGGCAGACCGCACCACCTTCTGGAGAGCCCTGCGGTTGCGGGCAGTGCAGTTGCCGTACCAGGCGGTGATACAGCCCAACAGGATGCTCTTAATTGTACATCTGTAAAAGTTTGTGATGGTCTTAGGGGCCAAGCCAAATTTCTTCCGCCTCCTGAGGTTGAAGAGGTGCTATTGTGCCTTCTTCACCACACTGTCTCTGTGGGGGGACCATTTCAGATTGTCAGTGTTTTGTATGCCGAGGAACTTGAAGCTTTCCACCTTCTCCACTGTGGTCCCGTCAATGTGGATAGGGGCGTGCTCCCTCTGCTTTTTCCTGAAGTCCACAATCAGCTCCTTTGTTTTGTTGACGTTGAGGGAGAGGTTATTTTCCTGGCACCACTCCGCCAGGGCCCTCACCTCCTCCCTCGTCATTGTTGGTAATCAGGCCTACAATGGTTGTGTCGTCTGCAAACTTGATGATTGAGTTGGAGTGTGTGGCCACGCAGTCATGGGTGAACAGAGAGTACAGGAGGGGGCTGAGCACGCATCCTTGTGGGGGCCCGTGTGTTGAGGATAAGTGAAGTGGAGGTGTTGTTTCCTAACTTCACCACCTGGAGGCGGCCCGTCAGGAAGTCCAGGACCCAGTTGTACAGGGCAGAGTTCAAACCCAGGTCCCCAAGCTTAATGATGAGCTTGAAGGGTACTATGGTGTTGAAGGCTGACCTATAGTCAATGAACAGCATTCTTACATAGGTATTACTCTTGTCCAGATGGGATAGGGCAGTGTGCAGTGCGATGGCGATTGCATCGTCTGTGGATATATTGGGGTGGTAAGCAAATTGAAGTGGGTCTAGGCTGTCCGGTAAGGTAGAGGTGATATGATCCTTAACTAGCCTCTCAAAGCACTTCATGATGACAGAAGTGAGTGCTATGGGGCGATAGTCATTTAGTTCAGTTACCTTTGCTTTCTTGGGTACAGGAACAATGGTGGACATCTTGAAGCAAGTGGGGACAGCAGACTGGGATAGGGAGAGATTGAATGTCTCCATAAACACTCCAGCCAGCTGGTCTGTACATGCTCTGAGGACAATGCTAGGGATGCCGTCTGGGCCGTCAGCCTTGCGAGGATTAACACGCTTAAATGTCTTACTCATGTCGGCCACGCAGAACGAGAGCCCACAGTCCTTGGTAGGGGGTCTATGGAGAGGTTACAACAGTCTGGGACCAGTCCTGCTATTACTCTGACTGTTTGTAAGGAAACAGTTCAAACTGACCAATGCCAGGAAGGTGGCAGGACCTATGGATTCAGACTCCGGGTGCTCAAGGACTGTGCAACAACATCCAGTCCCATCTTCTAGCCCGCCAACTCCAGGTCATGCAGTTACATCCTTCCACCATCACCTGGGTCATGGACTACCTCACTGACAGGCCGCAGTGGGTCAGACTACAGAACCACTCGGTCTCAGACCACATCATCACTAACACAGGTGCCCCACAAGGGACGGTTTTGTCACCATTCCTCTTCACCCTCTACACAGCAGACGGCTGGCACGCCCAAGCCTCCTGTCACCTACAAATGTTTTCAGACGATTCAGCCATTGTAGGCTGCATTACAAAGGATGATGATTCCCTATACAGGGAGGAAATATCTTAATTTGTGGCATGGTGCAGCTGAAACCACCTGGAGCTGAATGGGTCTAAAACCAATGAGCTGGTGATAGACTTCAGGAGGAAGGAGAGTGCGTCTGCTGTGGTCACCAATGGGGTCACTGTGGAAAGGGTGGGCTTGTACAAATACCTGGGGGTGGTGATTGACGATAAGCTACAGTGGAAAGAGAACACCTCTATTGTTTTTAAAAACAATCTAGAGCCCACCCTAGATAAGCGGAACCTCAAGAAGCTCAGGAGTATAGAGGCCAACACTAGCTACAGTACCTGGCTGGAGCATCGCAGTGAGATGGCAGACAGATATTTTTTTCCTAAAACAGAGCGTTTCCACGGATCCTTTTTACCATATGCTATGAGGCTTTTTATTTATTTATTTTTTCTTTATTTAACTACGCAAGTCAGTTAAGAACAAATTCTTATTTTCAATGACGGCCTAGAAACAGTGGGTTAACTGCCTTGTTCAGGGGCAGAACAAAAGATTTGTACCTTGTCAGCTCGGGGATTCGAACTTGCAACCTTTCGGTTACTAGTCCAACACTCTAACCACTAGGCTTCCCTGCCGCTTTTAACATGAACACTTCAGTTTTTATATCCATTGATGATGTGTTGCTTTTAATGTCTGTGTGTCTTTTGTTGTGTTTTTATGGCATATTTATTGATAATGTATGTATTGGCTGGTGCAATCAAATTTCTCCTCTGGGGGATTAATAAAGTACTATCTTATCTTATCTTAAGGCCCTTCAAGGTTGAAGATTGAGAACTCGAGAACTTTTGTCTCTAATCCATACATTTTTAGCCCCTTAATGTTATCAGATCTGATGACTGTTCAATTACCATAATAAACAACCTTGTTATTAATGTGCTATAAAGATTATACCTGCTTTCCCTGCATTCTCATAGTTTTTAAATATTTCTGCCAAGATCATCTTACATTTGATGGCTTTGGGTGAGGATTGACTGGTGACGGGTATCTTTGGAACCAGCATAGGCTTCCCAAACACCTGGACGTCGAAGCTTGCATAGTCGAAGGAGACCTTGGAGTATTTCTCCAGCTCTTTGGCCAAGTTGGCGCGGGGTGTAGCAGGCACCATGTTGGGTCTGTAGCCGTACTGAGGGATCTCCAGCTGCTTCACAAAACACATTGGTCTGTTGGAGCGAGAGAGAGAGAGAGTCAGAACATTATGTGCAAGAGAAAGGGTAAAATATGAGTAAAATGCATCAGAGACGGACAGCTATTTAAGTAAGGGGAGAAAGGGAGGAGGAGAGAGGGCTCACCTGAGAACTCTGTCTGAGTGGGGGCTCCCAGTTTGGGGCTCGCTGACTGAAGGCTGGGGGTGACTGAGGGTGACTTGGCCCCCCTTGGCGAGCTTCTCTGCAGCTGCGATGGGACAACCGGACAGACTGAGACAGACAAAGAGAGATAGTGATAATTAATCAATTGTTTCACTTTTGATTGACTAACTTTGTGACTAGAACTACAGCTTATCAACAGCTCATTTACCATACACTCAATGATAGTCTTTAAGTGTAGGGATAAAAGGTAAATGTGAGGTTATAATCGTTGGACAGTATAATACCTTCGGTGCGTGTTGCGATTGCTGTTGACGTGCCCTTGGCCTGTGCATCCTGGAGTTGGACACTTCAGCACGTTCTCGTGCATGGCCAGGACTAGGGAAATGGAGGCAAAGAGACATAGACAGAGAGATGTATGTATGTGTGACAAGTCTGCATATTGTTCAAAGGAGTAATGTTTCCTGTTAGCACTTTGGTAGTACTGTATTACTATTATTATTATTATTGTATTACTACAAACAAAAGTACTCACTCTCAGGTGGGATCCTGTCTTTGTGAGGGCACCCAGAGAGGCTGCGGTGGTGGGGGTACAGCCCAGTCACATGGCCCGTCCCATCACACCCAGGGGTGGGGCATTTCACCTCTTTCTTGTCTGGATGGAAAGGGGAGAGAAGTTGAGTGAGCAGGATAATAATTGGAAGATGAACCTATGGTGGGTTAAAAGACATCCTGATAAACCATAAACTGTCCTACCTTTGCTGTGGTGTCCTCTGTGTCGCATGGCTTGGTCCATGGCTTTGCTGGCCCTGTCGTCGGGGCTGTGGTAGTGCTGGTGCTCTGGAGACTGTTGGTCGACGTGCGGCCCTCTCACCTGCTCGGCCTTCAGGGCGATGGCTTGCTCCAGCAGTCCCAAGTTCCCCCGGGTCATATCCCAGGTCTCTGAGTCATCTGTCACACCCGAACCCTGTGAGAGACAGTCATCTTCCTCCTCCTCTTCCTCCTCATCTTCCTCTTCCTCAGATCGTATCTCAATGGCCACTGTGGTAGGTGGGGCTTTGTGAGAGTCGTGGTCCTCTTCTTCCACCTCCCCTGCTTCTGTTTCCTCCTCTTCTTCCTCCTCCTCTTCCTCCTCTTCAGTCAACGGGGAACCAATCTTTACCTCCCCCGCTGCCACTTCTGTATCCTCACATTCCTGAGCAGGAGTACTAGGGGCAAGAGGGATGGCAGGCTCCATGTAGACCACCTCATCCTCCTCTTCCTCCTTTTCTTCCTCTACCTCCTCTTCCACCTCCTCCTCTTCCTCCTCCTCCTCCTTTTCCTCTCCCTTCTTCTCTTCTTCCTCATCTCCCTCCTCTTTTGCCGGATGCCTGCTATAGTCGCCACTGGAATACTGGTGATCTGAGATCTCCTGACTCACAAATTGCCTCTCCTCCTCTTTCTCTTCCTCCCCTCCTCCCTCCTCCTCCTCCTCCTCTCCTGCCACCTCCTTTTGCTTCTCCTCACTCTCTGCTCTCCCTGTTTCATTGTCGCCTTTGGGCTGCTCTATTGTTCTGTATACATCAACTGTATCCTCATCTTCCTCCTCCTCCTCCTCCTCAGCGGCCTGTATCTCTGCCACTACTTGCACCTCCTCTTCGCGTCTGTCTGTCGCTGTCTCTGCCTCTGTTTCTGCTTCTGCCTCTGTGAAAGCCTGCTGTTGGGTTGTGGTGGCTGCCTCTGTGTCCTCCTGCAGAGCCTCTGCTTCAGGTGCAGCTATGGTGACGAACTCGACAGACGTCTTTTTTTCTGTGTCTTCGGGTAACACCTGTGCGCAATTGTCTGTGTACAGTGCAGAGTTGATAGGTTATTGCTAAAGAGAAAGCTGTTCCCTATATTTGTCTTTCCATCATTACTTACTTTAGTATCATTATAAATATGTACCACTGTAATAGCTAATAACAATCCATGATAAATGTAATATTTTCCTTGGATCCTGGTCTTCTCTTGACTCACCTTTCATCGACTCCAGTGGGTTTGGCGTTTTGTTATTTTCTTTCTCTTTCTGTTCCTCATCCTCTGACTCCTCCTCCTCCTCCTCATGCTCCGCCTCACTGCCAGCATCACTGTCTGCTGCGTTGAAACCCTCGTCCATGGCCAACTTCAGGGACGGGGACTTTTTCTTAGGGGCGGGCTGATTCTCTTCTGCCTCTGCTTCCGCCTCCGCAAGTTTCCTCTTCTTCACTATTGGGCATCCGAGAACGCTGTGGGTGCAAGGTGAGGAGATGGTAAGAGACTATTGAATTCCCCTTCAAATGTATATTTTACACTATACGTTGAATTTGTTATGGCTCTTTTAAAAAAACTGTGTTAGCATAGGAATTTGAGTGCTAAGAGTTAGTGGTAGTTAGTATAGTTAGTATATCATACCTTTTGTGTCGTGAATATCTCCCACTGACATGGCCTGAACCATCACATCCAGGGGTGGGGCAGCTACTTAGTGATACAAACAGGAAACAAACATTTGTTTTCTTCATGTTGCGCAATGGATACGTTCAAACTCTGTATGTGCTTTCCAGTTCATCACCAGCCCAGTTTCTTTGCTCTGAATATCTGCATGCTCTGGTTTAAGTGCACTGGGCCGGTCTAAACCAATATTACATTTATCAGGACTGGGCTACATGTATACAGTAATAGGAAAACTGTGTCTGTGAATTTAATACCGTAGCATAAAACATCGTCCTCTCTCACCTTAACTCTGTTCCCACGAGTTCACTGGGTACTGTGGAGTAAAAAGACAAACAGTGAACATCAAAACACTCACTTATCCTAAATGCACTCCAAATTAAGCTGTTTCAATTAGTGTCATGCGTTTGTGCGTGCATGTGTGTGGCCCCAGCTCACCTCTAATACCTTTTGAGCGGGTCCGTGTTCTTGTTTCTGCTGCTTCCTGACTCATCTGAAACACAAAGTGTCATGACAGTGCACTCACTACCCCTCTCTCTCTCTC
>NC_036847.1:8237411-8280486 GCF_002910315.2 Salvelinus sp. IW2-2015
TGCTTCCGTCATGATCCTGATCTGAGCTAGTGTCAGAAACAGTGACCCTCCCATTTCACACAAATCTATCTCACTCTGCCTCTCTCCTCCCCGCTCTCTTCCTTCCTCCCTAAACGGAAGGAGATCATACATTTTTCCGTTTAAAAGCTTTTATTAGAGTTGATAAGGACTCTGCTTTTGTAACAGATCTTGCTCCATTGAGGATGAGGGGAGGTTCCACCTCAATTTGAAATCAGTATGAATGTTATGTGTATGTGTTTGGATATGGGTGTATCTGTGCTTTAAAATACTTGTATGTGGGAAGAGAAGACAGGGGGAAGATAAATTGATACTGCTATGGTACTTGCAATGAGGTACTGTATGGATTGATGATGTAGAATAATTGTAAGAGAAGTCACTCAAAAAGTGAAGCTGGTGTGTGTGTGTGTGTGTGTGTGTGTTGTGTGTGTGTGTGTGTGTGTGTGTGTGTGTGTGTGTGTTGTGTGTGTGTGTGTGTGTGCGCGCGTCCGTGTGTGTATGAGCATCAATATGTGTACCTGTGTGCCTATGTAGTATGTGTGTTTATGTGTGTTTTGTGTGTGTGTGTGTGTGTGTGTGACTGACAGACCCTCTGAACTCATTTTCTATTGGAGAGGAGAGACATTGGACACAAAGTCATGGTTATACATCACCAGCATAAAGCATAAATACTTAGACAGGCCTGTACTGTCTGCACTGGTGACATCCTAACCCGTTACGTACTATATTTTTTCCATGTATGGCAAGTTCATTTCATTACATAATGTAAATTTGATTGGCGGTGTTGTTTGTTGTTGAACTTATTTGTGTACAAAATGTTTTTTTTAAAACATGTACACAAAATGATAATTGTAAAGCACCCCAGAAGTCATCTCATGTTCAATCTGGGCAGAGCTATAGGTTAAAAAAAGGTGGATGGTTCATAAGAGGGTGATAAATGTCACGGTTCATGAATCCACTGCCTCTCTCTCTCTTTCTCTTTCTCTTTTTCTCTCTCTCTCTCTCTCTCTCTCTCTCTCTCCCGTGTTTGTGTGGGCGTGGTTCCCAATCTCGGCCTGATTGTCTGCGCCAGCTGGAATCACTTATCTTCCCTTTATATGTTCTGTAACCAGTGTTTCTTGTTGTCAGATCGTTGTTACTTCCCTGAGGTTGTGTCGTGTGTCCGTGCTCATTCTCTCGCCGCCCTTGTGTGGATTATCTTCTGTGCTCCTTCCTACCCATCCGGACACACTCCTCTGGATTTCTCAGCACGCTATCATCGGAAGATGCGCCCTAGTCCCTGGGTCGGATTCCGTCTGAGTACAGTCTGTCTGTCCTGTTGCTGCTGTAAACTGTATTCATTAAACCATCGTTGCTTGCATCTTGCATCCGCCTCTGTATTGTCACAGATAAATAACCATGACTCTTATTAAATTATTATTATTGTTATTGCACCCACTAGGCTATAGAACGATATTCTAATTCTACGATGACACAGCGTTACACCTGTGAACAATGTACAAAAACCAGTCAAAAGTTTGGACACACCTACTCATTCAAGGGATTTTCTTTATTTTACATTGTAGAATAATAGGAAGACATCAAAACTATGAAATAACACATGGAATCATGTGGTAACCAAAAAGTTATTAAACAAAAAATTGAGATTCCTCAAAGTAGCCACTCTTTGCCTTGATGACATCTTTGCACACTCTTGACATTCTCTCAACCAGCTTCACCTGGAATGCTTTTTCCCACCAGTCTTGAAGGAGTTCCCACATATGCTGAGCACTTGTTGGCTGCTTTTCCTTCACTCTGCGGTCCAACTCATCCCAAACCATCTCAATTTGGTTGAGGTCAGGTGATTGTGGAGGCCAGGTCATCTGATGCAGCACTCCATCACTCCCCTTCTTGGTCAAATAGTCCTTACACAGCCTGGAGGTGTGTTTTTGGTCCTTGTCCTGTTGAAAAACAAATGATAGTCCCACTAAGCGCAAACTAGATGGGATGGTGAATCACTGCAGAATGCTGTGATAGCCATGCTGGTTAAGTGTGCCTTGAATAATAAATAAATCACTGACAGTGTCACCAGCAAAGCACCCCCACACCATCACACATTCTCTTCCATGCTTCATGGTGGGAACCACACGTGCGGACAGATTTCCACTGATCTAATGTCCATTGCTTGTGGTTCTTGGAGCAAGCAAGTCTCTTCTTATTATTGGTGTCCTTTATTAGTGGTTTCTTTGCAAGGCCTGATTCATGCAGTCTCCTCTGAACAGTTGATGTTGAGATGTGTCTGTTACTTGAACTCTGTGAAGCATTTATTTGGCCTGCAATTTCTGAGCCTGGTAAATCTAATGAACTTATCCTCTGCAGCAGAGGTAACTCTGGGTCTTCCTCTCCTGTGGCGGTCCTCATGAGAGCCAGTTTCATCGTAGCGCTTGATGGTTTTTGTGACTACACTTGAAGAAACATTCAAAGTTCTTGAAATTTTTCGGATTGACTGACCTTCATATCTTCAAGTAATGATGGACTGTCGTTTCTCTTTTCTTATTTGAGCTGTTCGTTCTTGTCATAATATGGACTTGGTCTTTTACCAAATAGGGCTATCTTGTGTATACCACCCCTACCTTGTCACAACACAACTGATTGGCTCAAATGCATTAAGAAGGAAAGAAATTCCTCAAATGAACTTTCAACAAGGCACACCTGTTAATTGAAATGCATTCCAGGTGACTGCCTCATGAAGCTGGTTGAGAGAATGCCAAGAGTGTGCAAAGCTGTCATCAAGGCAAAGGGTGGCTACTTTGAAGAATCACAAAAATTAAATATATTTTGATTTGTTTAAAACTTTTTTGGTTACTACATGATTCCATATGTGTTATTTCATAGTTTTGATGTCTTCACTATAATTCTACAATGTAGAAAATAGTAAAAATGTAAGAAAAACCCTGGAATGAGTAGGTGTGTCCAAACTTTTGACTGGTGCTGTATAGCATGGGCACTCGACCCAGCTGTTTCATTTTAGGCCTATTATACATTACGAACTACATCCACACAGCTATTGCCTCATGTGGGCACCTGGTACCTTAGAGCTCCTCATACATTAGGACTCTTCAACCCTGTGCCTGGAGAGCTACCATCAAGTAGGTTTTCGCTCCAACCCTAATCTAGCGCACCTATTTCTAATAATTAGCTGGCTGATAAACGAAATCAGGTTAATTAAATCTGTTATTTACAACCGTGTGGCTCAGTTGGTAGAGCATGCAGCTTGCAACGTCAGAGTTGTGCTTTGGATTCCCACGGGGGACCAGTACCTGAAAGTACGAAAAATGTATGCATTTACTACTGTAAATCGCGTCTGATAAATTAAAAAATGTCTAACCTACAGGAGGGTAGCTCTCCGCGAACAGGGTTGGGCTGTGTGTGGGATTCTCCCAGAGAAATATAAGAGAACAATACAGAAGGCCTGCACGTGTGTTATCACTAGAGCTCTCAGTTAATCACTGATATTGAGGGATCGCCTACAGTGTTCTAAGATCATGTTGCGTAAAACATGCAGCAATGTGCAAAACAACATGTATAATTTTATACCATATTAGGCCTACCTATGATTACGCCTGCTATATGGATGGACGGTTAGCCCTGTAACTGGTGGTAATTGTGTTATTTGAGGAATAGCCTTTCATAAACCGGCCATGAAGCATATATGCTAAAATATTTAACTGTACAACGGAAATGCATATCCGCTTACCAGAGCAGCTAACCTACCCAAAGCATAGCCCTCGACCATGCTATTTTTCTTCTGTATTGCACATAATGGAATTAGACCTAAAAGCATACTGTAGGACACATTTGAATAGATTTAAAAAAATATGATTGTGGGTTTAAAGAGAACGGGGCTTCGTGTCTTTGTTTATCGTTATTGAACAAAAACACCACGGCGCTCGCTGTCCATGGTGCTAACACGACCTAACACACTCACTCTGTATGAGAGGCTATGGCACCACGCCTTCGATTTAATCAGTCCTTGCTGTAGAGAGAGAGCGAGAGAGCCTTCAAATATCAAGCTTGGGTGGGTTTTTCTAGTGCTACTATATTAATAAACTCGTTATAAATGGCACTCCGAGCGCACTTAGCCCCGGGAGATGGTGACATTTGAGGGGCGCATCGGCTCTCGGAAATGTAGCTCCACCTCCCCCGTCTCCTACCGACACACTTTACAGTCATCGACACACAACCTCCTGCGAGCCGAGTAGCAAAGCACTAGGCAAATTATATAGTAACGCAGCAAGTAGGCCCATTGCAAAGCCACTTTGTAACAAAATAACATGCAGGTTTGGGCCTTAATTGGTCATCGAGTGAACATCCACATACAACTGAACTACAAAGACAAAAAACTGAAGAAGAGATAGGAACAAGAAAAGTAGCGTTTATTAAAGGCCTATGCCTCTCCGGGTTGCAAAAACATAAAGGACTTTCACAATAGCACCCTAAATCGAAACAAATATGCCTAGCTTCAAATAGTATTTCATATCTCCTACTTTTTCTATAGGCTCTTCATAAAGGAAAGAAAGGGTAAACCACAAAATACAATGGCATAGGTTACTGTACAAGGCCTACAGCTTTCAAACTTATCAACATTATGCTTTTCTCCAAGTTTCAGTAACCCTAAGCAACACTAAATCGGCTACAAATCACACATTAATGTTTTTACAAACTGTGAACATTATAGCTTATTCTGAAACTCATATCAAAACGATAAACGTTTTTTTCAAGGGAAATATTCAAAAGAGTTCCGTCATTTGTCCGAATTGACATTCTCTGGTCGTTTGGATTACCTTTGGATTACCTTTGGATTAACATAACTGTGTGTTCTGCTTTTTCAGTCCATAATGTATATGATACTGAAGGTTATGTGAAATAAGATGAGTGTTTTATATAAATGAGCAGCCTAAAGAGACTGCATCTTTAAGAATTATGACCGGGACGTCCATTATAGAAACCAAAATATATTCGCGAAAGGATAGGTTTACAATCTGATTTCAAACGAATTCGGGGAACACAATAATGTAACTATATACTGCAGAATTGTAAACGTAATATGATTTATAAATAGCCTACCATTCTTGAATGGTTCTGGTTGCTTCGTTGTTTTCAAGTAGGCAAAACGGGCTTTCTGATCCCTATTTCAACAACTTCTGCTCAGCATTGGATACAACGTCCACAACATCCCCGCGCCGCCCTCATTGACCGTTAGAGACATCAAACATAATCCGGAGCTGAGTGCTCTTCCGACAGTCTCCAGTTTACAAATGCGGCATTACTCCAACTTTAAATTTAGAATACCCTACTCCAAAATGCATAAGCAAAAAAACATGGCTTCATTTGCCTTTGTCAGCGAGAATACGTAATATTGCCTTACCTTTCGCTCATGGTCCCTTGTTCACCCCTCCCCCATACTCTGACATCACCATAGCAAACCCCACAACATAGGCTAAGAGGGGCAGGGCTTCGGGTACTCCAGTTAATTTTTGATATCACTTATCATGCTGCATCAATCATAAATTATCTTGACACCCTCAATAAACATCAGTATTGAGGCAAATCTAAGCACCGTGCAAGGATCTTGAACAGTTCAGTGTCCCGGATAGCGCTTGGGTGGCGCGTGCCTTAGTTTCAGCACCATGGACAGTAGCTAGACCACTCTGCTAAAACTGCCGTCCATAAACATGACATTTGGTCTTATAAGTGTGATAATTACTCTTACAGCTCAATATAAACCACTTTCCAATGCACACCGATAGAAAACCCTTCAAAGTAAAATTTTTAAAAACATCGGCTTTTGACGTTATCATTTATTTAACTAGGCAAGTCAGTTAAGAACAAATTCTTATTTACAATGACGGCCTACCCCAGCCAAACCCGGGTCAATTGTGCGCCGCCCTATGGGACTCCTAATCACGGCCGGATGTGATGCAGCCTGGATTCGAACCAGGGACTGCAGTGATGCCTCTTGCATTGAGATGCAGTGCCTTAGACCGATGCGCCACTTGTTCATTGAACACGTGATTCGAATTGCATGGGGTCTGTTATAGACAACGTCTTCGTAGCACGTTATGTAGGCATCCAAAGTATCAAAAGAAAAACTTTTGTTTTGATGAAAATAATATAATGTAACAGCAAAAAATACATCAACTTCAGAAGAAGGTTTAAATACATGTTAATAAATGCTAACATAGCCACGAATATATGACAGTAATCTAGGTCTAATCATCAAATCATGCAGCCTATGCCTATACAAATTTAGAAACCCAATCAATAACTTAAACAATACGAATAGGCTAAAATGAATTAGTAGTTTACACTTTGGAGTGCATGTAACTAAATGTTTTTACTTATTGGGCATAGGTCTATAGCCTAGCAGGCCTAGTTTATATCCATCAGACGTCCGGTTGCAAAAATCATCCACATTTTGGCACTGTTAAAAATGAAGTAACTTCGAATGAGTTTTGCATATTTAAAGAGACTCACCTCCTCTTCGGTTACCAGCTGGGGCCTTTTTCTCCCCCATCTAATCTCAGGCACTTCTTAAAGCCCCAGTGCAGATGGACAGCCCTGCTCTGGAATACAATCAGCGTTGGATCTGCTGTGACTAGGACCGGCTGTATAAATATTACATAGGGGGCGACCGACGAGAGGGTAGGCTACACTTTCAACTCCCCACCAACAGATGGACCAATCTGACAGACTCCCCCACCCCGCACAAAACTTTTTTAATACGCCTGCAGCCTGACGTCCCCTATACAGAGTTAAGAGCCACTAATCCCTGAAGGGACACAACTTTCCTTTGTCTAACAAAGTGTCTGGACGGAATGTGAGTTCAGGAAATCTTTGGTCAGCACAAAGGGCCTTGTGTGGTTAGGAGTCAACATTGTTTTTCTGTTGATATAATTTCGGTCATGTAGGCTACAGAAACACTTTTCATAAACAGCTGAAATTCAGCAACTGTGCAATTTAAAAAAAAACTTTTAATTGACCTTGTCGACTAGTTTTATAGAGTGGTGAGGAGACGGAGGAGCTCCGCTGACCCCTCGTGTCCGGAAGTAATTTAGCCATTCATTGTAGTCAATGCACTCTGTCGAGTTGCTATTTTCTCATGTCGATTAACTCGTGAAATTCCTGGATTACTCGTGATATTAATACAGTCCGATTTAATCAACAAATGCGATAGCCAGTTTAAAAAAGGTTAAGGTTACAAGCAGTGGTGTAGTGCGATTTTAATTTATTTATTACATCATAATTTCTCAATCAAAGTTTGTACTGACAGATGTAGCATTGAATATTATTAGCCTATAGAATATGCATAAAATGCATCCTCCAATTGCAATGTCTGCCTATACCCACATATATTGTCTCAAGAAATGTTATATGTTTAAAACCTTTAAACAGCAAGTTCGGCATAGGTCTACTTAATTTCAAAATAGGCCATCATCACTGTCAATGACAATTCTTCACATTTTACCAGTGAATGCCCAAACTGCGTCTGCATGCCAATCATTTGATCTCAATCAGTTTCATGGGAATATGCATTTAGATTACTGTTTCGTGAGCAAGTTAGAGCAGATGGTGTTAACAAACAAATTGAAGCATGTATACATGTATTGTCTATTGGCGCGACCTTGAAAAAGGTGAGGTTCGCGCTCTGGCAGCACTTCATTCCTCAGTACAAGACTGCGTAGGCCTACATTTCAAGCTGTGTTGGCAAAATCACTACATATCCCGTCGAGCCAAGCGGGGAGAGGCTGCCCGTTGCCACAGTTCCAAGAACAGTCAGAAACGTCCAGCTAACCGGCTAAGCCAATAACGCCGGTGGATCTAAAATCTGAACTTGGTTCCGATTTAAGTACCAGTGATATTTATTCGTTTTATTTCATCTTTATTTAACTAGTCAAGTCAGTTAAGAACAAATTCTTATTTACAATGACGGCCTAGGAACAGTGGGTTAACTGCCTTGTTCATGGGCAGAACGACAGCTTTTTACATTGTCAGCTCGAGGATTCGAGCTAGCAACCTTTCGGTTACTGGCCTAACCACTAGGCTACCTTCGCCACTGTCGTTTTACGACAGATATCTCCAACCAATCATGACGCTTCATCAAAACAATACAACAATAAATAATTTAAGTTTATTCCCAGCGATTTTTTTGTTACATGATTGTATAAGTTTATGACGTTTGGAAATTAGAACGAAAACTAGCACAGTTCAGCTAGCCAGCTAGTTTAGCCAGGGAAAACGGTCGTCACTAGTTACCACAGTCATAAACCCCATTTACAATGTATCTTCTTAAAATATGATTTCAAACCTAACCCTAACTTTAACGCTAACCTCACTGCGTGTTAACCTTATACCTAACCCTAACCTTAAATTAAGACCAAAAAGCAAATGTTTTGTTTCCCTGAATGTTTACGATAGAGACAATTTTGATTTTGTAGATGTGGTAAATATTGTAAACGAGGGAAAAGCAGAGAAAAATAGTTCGGGTTTAATGCACAATTCAGGAGACAGATTGTGGTTGTCATGCCCTGATATCTGGAACTGGAGGCGAAAACTTTGATTAAATGATTCAGAGACTGAATTAAATCAGATGACCTATATTTAAGGACAGGGAATCAATATACACTACTGAAATCAGCTGTAACTGTCAATATTACAACAAAGCTTAAAACATGTTTGCGTGAACCCTGAATAGAGAAAATGAATGGTGAAGTCCCTTTCTGACATGGTAGACTCCTCCTCACTACTCTATAGCTGCCATACATTTTGGGTTAAAATTACATTGTGTAAGTAGAGTTCATGAGTTATTGTAAATGAAATACAAAGCAGTCACCTTGACATAATTAGACTGTTTAAATAAAGTGGACGCCACCTGTTTGTGTCTAGTAGGCCTAGTGGCTGGAAGATGCTAGCCAATAGATGGGTTAGCTGACAACTTCACGAAATTGATGTGCGCGCATCCATGGGGCAGAAGTCAGCTTGTTGTGATTCTTGGATGACCAGTTTGCTAGCAGGAATTACAAACTGCCATGTGAGGAATTGGATCGTTTAATCTTGTTCTTGATACCATCATGTCTTGTTTTGAGGTGTTTTGAATGAAATTCGCTAGCTAGCTAAACAACAGCTGTAAAGATGTATTCGAGAGACTACAAGTGCCCATTGTGCAAATGTATTTATGTTTTCAATAAACAGTGGAGACTAAATATTCACTAGTTTACATGTTGGCAACATTCTAAGCCAACCCTGTCTGTATTCTCCCCATTGTTCCGCACGCGTCGGTTTTGTTGCTAAACAACCAACCCGTTTATCTATCCTAGTGATAAACCAATGCAAATACTGACACTTTCCTTACAACCAATAGGCTACTGTGTCTTTAAATTAGTCACTTGGCTATACAGCCTACGAAATTAACAAGTAAGTATTGGATTAAACATCTATAGCCTATATCAAATATTGCAGCATAAACAGACTATAACATAATTCAAATTATTGAATAAAAAACATGCAAGTTTATGCTACAACAAAAGAGCAAGTCCTATCCTAACAGATAAATTAGTGAACGATGCTTAGACCGTCACTTCTGCTCCTAACCTGAGTCCAGTTAGCCATCAACACATATCTTACTGAAGAGAGAGAGAAAAACAGATAATACATAGGCTACTCACGTAAAAACGTTTTACACAGCTTCATCTTTGCGGTGAAATTTCCCTCTGCACACTGCTTCAAAACACAAGCAACTTGACTTCATACTAAATAAAGTTGGTTAGAGAAACTTATCAGTCAGAGAGGGTGTATTGGGCAGCTGTCGGGTTGAACCAATCAGAGGCCACCGGTCCTGTTATTGTTTCCTAAAACAGCCAATGAGAGCGGCGCACACTGTCAGCGTTCCAAAACAATGCTCATTGAAAAGGAACACAAAGGGGTCGCGGACCCCAGCAAGTCACAAGTCTAATCCGACTTCTTCCCTTTCTCTCATTGCAACTCCTTAAATATGCTTTAGCTTTCAAAGTGTTACTGAAAACAGTGGTGTAAAGTACTGAAGTGAAAATACTTTAAAGTACTACTTAAGTCGTTTTTGGGGGTATTTGTACTTATCTACTTATACTTTTGGCAACTTTTACTTTTACTTCACTACATACCAAAAGAAAATGACATACATTTTACCTGACACCCAAAAGTACTTGTTACTATTTGAATGCTTAGCAGGACAGGAAAATGGTCCAATTCACACACTTATCAAGAGAACATCCCTCCCTGGTCATCCCTACTGCCTCTGATCTGGCGGAGTTACTAAACACACATGCTTCGTTTGTAAATTATGTCTGAGTGTTGGAGTGTAGGCCCTGGCTACCCGTAAGTAAATTAAAAAACTAATATAAGGAATTTGAAATTATTTATACATTTACTTATGATACTTAAGTATATTTTAGCAATTACATTTACTTTTGATGCTTAAGTATATTTAAAGCTAAATACTTTTAGACTTTTACTCAAGTATTATTTTACTGGGTGACTTTCACTTTTACTTGAGTCATTTTCTATTAAGGTGTCTTTACTTTTACTCAAGTTTGACAATTGGGTAATTTTTCCACCACTGACTGAAAGTAAGCTTTCATTTCTCAGAATGACTCCCTCAGAATTGTATCAGCAGGTGAAAGCTAGGCACCCTTTTGCTGCAGTATGTAATGAAACTGATTATAATACTCAAGTAGTGTGCAAAAATGCACAATCAGATTAATTTAGTCAATAAAATAATGTTGGTAACACTTGTGGTTATAACATGGCAATTGTGTGGAATAGGTCTAGTAGGCCTACTCATAGGCCCTATCCCCTTACATTCAGTGTAGTTATGTTCTTCTTTCAAGGTAATACACCACATAATGTTGTACTATAGCACTGCAACATGCTACAGAAAGGTGTTGAAATTCACTCAAATAGGGATGAATTTGTCCTTCTTCTGTGAGTTGAGACTGAGTGCCCCCCCTCCCCCCATATACCCCTATGACAGATGGCCTGCAGATATTGATGACTGCAGGCTGCAGCCCCCCTTCCCCCACCTCCTTTCTGACAGGGCTTCTGGTTGTCCTCAAGGCATTCTGCAAGCTCAAACTTTTGAGAGTTGAGACATGTATTGCTGAGACCTGATTATGATTACCTTGAAATTAACTTGTTTTTATTTTGTAGTAAATAAACTGTATTTATGTTTTTCATCAATATACTTTTTTTTATCTGATGTTGTATGGGCCTATGGATGGGAGCTGTGAGGAGGCTTTATGACTGATGGCCAAGTCCTGTTATACTGCACGCACATGCACCCCCTGCCCCCTGCACACACACTCAAGTAAGAGTCTGATTACCATAACAAAGGCTGCTCACACTTTGGGGTGGAGCCAGCAGGATGATTTCCAGGCCATTGAGCATGAGGCTGCTTAATGAGCGTGTGTGTGCCGGGCATGTGTATGTGAATAGTGCTAAAAAGGCCCTTTGCCACAGCTGTCACTCCAGTGTAATATCAGTCTAGTCTATCTAAATGTAATGTAAAAATAAGGACTGCATCAATATCCCTGCAACAATTCAATTATTATTTGAAGATCACATACCCAAAAATAAAACTTTGAGTATTTTAAAAATGTCTGTTTTTGGATTTTGTGCGTATGAATCTATGAAGTGACTCAAAGTCGGAAGACTGTTCTATAAGCTATAGGTTAAAAAGGTACCATGTGGTAAACAGAAACCTACATTCGGATAAGAATATAACAAGAATGACAAATGTTCTGTTGGTAAAAAATGAATCACACTTAAAATAACAAAATATTGATGACATATTTGGTTTTGCTCTCAAAGCTTTAGTAGTGGGTGGATAGTATTCTGCCAAGCCCTGCCAAATAAGCTTAGCAGATGTCCCAAAGTATACTTTTTTGGGGGGGGGGGGGCGTGAATATGGTTGCAAAGGGTCTGAAACTTTTTGGTAAATTTCCAGAATTTTTCTTGAAATTTTCCATGGGAAGTTAAGCCTGGGAATTTTAGGACTTTTGCTTAAATTCATCAACAAAGTTAGCTTATAACAATGAACCTTTTTGTGTGGGATACACATAAGGCAATTCTAGGTCTTGTGGCATATTTTGGTGAAACTATCCCCCAATTCAATGGAATTGCAACCCTCTGCATGCACAGTGCATTCTTCCATCACATGTGCAGTGCACTCTTCCATCACATGTACAGCTGATTCTCAAGATCTTGCACACTAATGAGATGCTATTGAGCCCACACTACTACACTGTCTGAGCCAAGGACTACATGCTTTCTGGTAAGTTTTGATTACAATACTGTGTGGGGTGAATATATTTTACATTGACATACATGATTTTTGTTAACTAGTAAATAGTAGTCTACAGAAAAGTGTGTTTAATCATTTTTAACTTAACAATTTCTGCTAGTTAGTTTTTGCTACCATGTGGGTTTTAGCTTGCTTGAGCCTGCTAACTGAGGAGTGTTAATTCACCTGTTTCAATGCATGTTTCATTTTAAAACATTTATCTTACAAAGGAGTTGTTTAATCTAACTGCTTAACTATTTATCTGTACATGGAATTGTATTTGGGTATTTTTAACTAATTTTTTCCTAATATTTACAGGAAAATGCCACGGGCACTATCTGATGTGTGAATACATTTCACTGCAGCTAATGTAGAAGGAAAAGCTGTGTACATTTGCAAATACTGTGCCAAATCATATGTGAAGAATGCAACAAAGATGCAGAATAATCTGTCCAAGTGCATAAAGTTCCCTCAGCGCTCACAACAAGCAACCTCTGACAAAAGTCCCTCTACTTCTATTCGAGGTGAAAATGATGAATCAAACACCTTATCGATAGCAACAGCTCATGGTCCTCCTGGAACCAGAAGTTTTTTTGATTCAATGGAGGAACGTAGTCAGAGAAATGCTGATGAATGTCTTGCTTGAGCTGTGTATGCAACTGGTTCACCTCTGATGCTCACAGGCAATGTGTATTGGAAGAGATTTCTGAATGTTCTTCGCCCAGCATACACCCCTCCAACCAGACATGCTTTATCTACTCATTTGCTGGATGCAGTTCAACAGAAATCAAGTGAAGGTCAAGAAAATCATAGAGAAAGCAGACTGTATTGCAATCATCTCTGATGAGTTGTCGAATGTTCGTGGGCAAGGAATAATTAACTGCATCATCTCCAACCCTCAACCAGTATTCTACAAGAGCACAGACACAAGGGACAACAGACACACCGGTCTCTACGTTACAGATGAGCTGAAGGCAGTCATCAATGACCTTGGACCACGGAAGGTATTTGCACTGGTGATAGACAATGCTGCAAACATGAAGGCTGCTTGGTCTAAAGTTGAGGAGTCCTACCCTCACATCACACCCATTGGCTGTGCGGCTCATTAATTGAATCTGCTCCTCAAGGACATCATGGCACTGAAAGCAATGGATACACTCTATAAGAGAGCCAAGGAAATGGTTAAGTATGTGAAGGGTCATCAAGTTMTAGCAGCAATCTACCTCACCAAGCAAAGTGAGAAGAATACGAGCACCACATTGAAGCTGCCCAGCAACACCCATTGGGGTGGTGTTGTCATCATGTTTGACAGTCTCCTGGAGGGGAAGGAGTCTCTCCAAGAAATGGTCATATCACAGTCTGCTTATATGGACAGACCCATCAAGAGGATCCTCCTGGATGATGTATTTTGGGAGAGTGTGGTAAGCAGCCTGAAACTCCTGAAACCTATAGCAGTAGCCATTGCAAGGCTTGAGGGAGATAGTGCCATCCTGTCTGATGTTCAGACTCTGCTTGCAGATGTAAGAGAAGAAATCCATACTGCCCTGCCCACTTCACTGTTGCTCCAAGCAGAGGAAACTGCAGTTCTGAAATACATCAAAAGCGTGAAGACTTCTACCTGAAGCCCATACACGCTGCAGCATACATGTCGGACACCAAGTATGCTGGCAAGAGCATCCTGTCTGGTGCAGAGATCAACAAGGCCTATGGTGTCATCACTACCGTGTCTCGCCACCTTGGCCTGGATGAGGGCAAGGTTCTTGACAGTCTGGCGAAGTACACTTCCAAGCAAGGGCTTTGGGATGGAAATGCAATATGTCAACCGTGCCAACATATCTCATCAGCCACCTGGTGGAAGGGGCTTGTGATCTGAGGCTCTATCCCCTGTTTCCTCCAAATCCCACCAACATCAGCCCCCTCAGAGCGCAACTGGTCCTTGTTTGGGAACACACGCACCAAAGCACGCAACAGGCTGACCAATATAAGGGTTGAAATATGGTTGGCCATCCGGGAAAATTTGAGGATTTCTGAGCCTGACAGCGAGCCATCCATCAACAAGGTTGGAAAGTGACAGTGAAGATGAGGCCTCGGAGTCTGATGTTCAAGAGGTGGACATTGAGGAGGTCCAGGGAGAAGACATGGAAGCCTGAGGGGAAGACAACCAAAGCTTTAGATTCTAGACTATCATTTTACAGATGTATGTTGAAAACGTTTTTGGGAGATGCGATGGATCATTGGGGATCATTCAATATTCTCTTTCTTTTGTTGTTCAGTGAAATCATCCCATGTGAAGAGTCAACTCATTTAATTAAAGTTCAATTCGTAACTAAATTGTTTTTTAGTTCTATTGGAAGGATTTAATAATTTGCAATTATGTCTACTTATGATAAGGTAAAAGGTTTATGTTTCTGTCTCCATATGATATAGTAAACATATCCAATGCAAAAAACATCTACATTTAAATGGTATTAATATTAATTTGCATATATTTCTGTTAATTCCCATATATTCCCGTTAATTCCAACGTAAAGTTTTCACCTCTGAATATTCCCCAAAATGTGCAACCCTAGGCGTGAATATGACAATGTGCCAACAGTCCTCTTTTTTTATTCCTCCCTCAGCTTCCCAAGGAGACAATTTGCCTTCTTCTCTAGTCTAGATGTTCATGCCACCTGCCCTCATACACACTTCCCCGACCCCACTTTGCACCCCTATTCACACCTCCCTATTTAAGCACACTCACTTCCTGTTCTGATCATTTTTGTTTCTTTCCCCCGGCAATACAGCTGCCCCCATTCCCCCTCCTTAAAAAATAAAGCCTCTGGAAAAATATCAAATCTACTTGCAGACTGCTCAAGCCCAGACATTATCACTGTTGGACCTGACATCCTCAAAGATTGAGTGACACCGGCCCACCCTCCGAAGAATCCATGGTAATTTGAATAATACATTCCTGTCGCCATGCCACAGGGCCAAAGGACTGGGTGTATAGGCCATCAGGCACCCGTAGATCGGTAACCAGGGGTGCTGATCCCCCCTTCTCATCCAACTAGCTCTGCTGAGTTGGCATCTGTATCCAAATGACTTTAATGGTATATAGATCATGTATGGAGGGTGAGGGGATGTACGGACTCCCCCATACTTATGCACTAAGAGGTCAATTGTGTGAGATTATAACCAGCTTTCTATGGCTGTCATCCAGAGACGCAAAGCCCTTGCAATTGACATTTTTAAGATATCGATTATGAAATTGTTACAAATGAAAAAAATACTTAAAATGAGTAAATCTGTGTACATATTTTGAACAGTAGTTCAAAACTGGCATTTCTATTTATACATTTATTTTGTACTCCTTTTTCTCCCCAATTTCATGGTATCTTGTCCCATCGCTGCAACTCCCATATGGACTCGGGAGAGGCGAAGGTCGAGAGCCGTGCGTCCTCCGAAACACAACCCAGCCAAGCCGCACTGTTTCTTGACACAATGGCCGCTTAACCCGGAAGCCAGCCGCACCAATGTGTCGGAGGAAACACTGTACACCTGGCGACCGTGTCAGCGTGCATTGCGCATGGCCTGCCACAGGAGTCGCTAGTGCGCGATGGGAAAAGAACATCCCTGCTTGAACCTAAACCAGGATCTCTAGTAGCACAGCTAGCACTGCCTTAGACTGCTGCACCACTCGTGAGGCCCAAAATAGGCATTTCTGTGTGTTTGTTATTAATGTTTCGGCAGAAGGTAGCCTAGCGGTTAAGAGCGTCGGGCCAGTAACCGAAAGGTTGCTGGTTTAAATCCCCAAGTCGACTAAGTGAAAAATCTGACGATGTGCCCTTGAGCAAGGCACTTAATCCTAATTGTTCCTGTATGTCGCTTTGGATAAGAACGTCTGCTGAATGACTAAAATATAAATGTTTCCCCATGCATGTTCCAACATTTTTTTTTTACACACAAATCTAACCCCTCAAATAACACAATAAACGCAATAAAAAATATTGCATACAATGTTTTCATATACAGTATTACAATGGGTGGATAAATGTTTATGTCTAGATCGCACAGATTGAGAAAATGTATTAATGCTTTCAAAAATGTTTAACGTTATACAATAATGTAAGATTTGAAACACCGTAGCCTGTCTTCTGATCATAACTCACTTTCCACCATTTCCTGATACAGATTTTCCTCTGGTTTCACCCCTTGAGATCACAGGGAAACAGTACACCTCTGCCAGAGTGCTGGGGGCACTGGGCAGCACTTCCAGGTCATGCTCTGGTCGAGTAGAGAGAAGCAGTGTCACGATGGGCATTCGCACTTGTATTTCTTTGACCCTTGCTTGTCCACACAGAGGTGCATGATAACAGAGGTCGCCACCCCGGGGGGCTCTTTCTCATCCAGTGAGCTCAGGTGTTGGAACAGGGCTGACCTCTTGAAGAGAATGAAAGGGCTGCTTGATTATTTACTGGAGATGAATGTGGCACTTGTGCCTCTCTCCCAAGGGGTGAGGGGAGACACTGCCAACATAGAACACCTCAATTTAACAACCCTAATAATCACACATCGCCTGCTTATAATTTATTACATATTGCATGAGCAACAGGCTTAAACATATATTATCTCAGTATATATTGAATGTATATATGTGCATCTGTGTGAATTTGAAGTATTCTTGACAGGGTTACATGGCCATGTTCCCTCTTACCACTCATTGACAAACTTCTCTCACCAGGAAAGAGGAGGTAAAAGGTGAAACGTGGACTAAACACAGAACAAACAAACATGTGCAAAGGAGTGGGTCTACAGGGCTGACCACCTGGAGGTAAACTCACTAAGAGTCCTATAAAAACCTTCTGCCAGCACAGCAAGCCTTGCACTGTTCCCCCACCAACACAATTATAACAAACACTACTACTGCAGTGAAAAGAGAAACCTGACACAATAGGAGCCTCTAATTAGTAGAGCGCTGCCTAATCTCAGTGACATATGCTCCTAGAATAAGAAGAGATGGAAGAAGAGGATCGGCCCTGGGCATTAAGACAGAAGGCCTGGTGAATTACTCCTGAGACAGAAAAACGACAAAACAAAGAAGGGGAAAACAAACCAATACTGCCCAGGGCTCAAAGAAGGAAAGAGGAGATGAAGGGGGAAATTATATTCCCTCCACTTCTGTATCAGTTTCAATCTAATCTAAAAAAAAAAATGAAAGTCTGAAGCTTACAGTGGTGAACACTGGTATAGAAATGATGCATTTCCAGTAAATTTTGTTAACATACTAACAATATTGTTTTTCATTGTTTCTTAGGTTGGTAGTGCAGTGCACTACTGAGTAGAACATTTAATGCAAAGACATTTCATAATCTGTCATGAAGGGAAAAATTCAGTTTTATTTCAATAAGGGGACATTAACATAGTATCAATAGCATCTAAGACTGAATTATTTGAAACAAATTAAAAATGTTCACTAAAACACAACACACAAGAATTATCCATCAACAAAATGATATCTACACATTTAAAATTATTATTTTCTGGTAAGACCGCCAGTGCTGTCGGTATGGTACACACAGGTAAAATGGTACATACAGGTAACGGTAACATTAGTTACAGCAGTAACTCACAGGTTGAGCAGCCTTGTCATGTAGGGCAGGGATGGGGAACTGGCGGCGCGGCCCAACTTTTGTAGGCCCGTGGACCAATTCCCCCAGACTCAGTCTGGGTCTCAACTTACTGTTGGGAGTTAAAGAAATAGAATACACAAGGGGCAATTTGGAAATTTGGTTGTGGATCAGCAGTTTTTCTTTTGTTTTGTCAGTCACTGACAGTCACTCACACATGTCAGCAAAAAAAAAAGTGATTTGTAAATTAGCCTAGTCAGCTATCTAAACTTGTAGTAATCATGGTCGAATTACCGACTGGGGGCCCCACATTGATTATGTTAGTCACTCTTACTTAGATATCATATTAAAAACTGCAAACATTTCTCTCCACCCTATGGAAACATGTGTAGAATTGCAGGAAATCAGCTGTAAAACAGATAATTTTTCTCTACGCCCCATGGCAAAATGTGTTAGAATTGCAGCAAATGAACTCTTTAACTTCCATTTTTATTTAGAGACCCCAAAAGGCTAGGGCTGGCTCTGATTGCATGTGTGGGTATCAATGCACAGTACCAGTCAAAAGTTTGGACACAATGGTTTTTCTTTATTTGTACTATTTTGTAGAATAATAGTGAATATATCAAAACTAGGAAATAACACATATGAAATCATGTAGTAACCCAAAAAAGTGTTGAACAAAATATTTGAGATTCCTCAAAGTAGCCACCCTTTGCCTTGATGAAAGCTTTGCACACTCTTGGCATTCTCTCAACCAGCTTCATGAGGAATACTTTTCCAACAGTCTTGAAGGAGTTCCCACATATGCTGAGCACTTGTTGGCTGCTTTTCCTTCACTCTGCGGTCCAACTCATCCCAAACCATCTCAATTAGGTTGAGGTCGAGTGATTGTAGAGGCCAGGTCATCTGATGCAGCACACCATCACTCAAGTAACAGACACATCTCAACATCAACTGTTCAGAGGAGACTGCGTGAATCAGGCCTTCATGATCGAATTTCTGCAAAGAAACCACTACTAAAGGACACCAATGAGAAGCAGAGACTTGCTTGGGCCAAGAAACACGAGCAATGGACATTAGGACGGTGGTAATCTGTCCTTTGAGATTTTTGGTTCCAACCGCCGTGTCTTCGTGAGACGCAGAGTAGGTGAACAGATTATCTCCGCATGTGTGGTTCCCACCGTGAGGCATGGAGGAGGAGGTGTGGCGGTGCTTTGCTGGTCACACTGTCAGTGATTTATTTAGAATTCAAGGCACACTTTACCAGCATGGCTACCACAGCATTCTGCAGCGATACGCCTTCCCATCTGGTTTGCACTTAGTGGGACTATCATTTGTTTTTCAACAGGACAATGTAAAGTCACCTTGTCCTAGAGAGATTTACACGGTTATCAAAACTTCATGCCAGGGTAAGCCTACATGAAACAGCCTTTATTTTAAGTGTTTCTACAATCCCCAATGGAAAAATGAATGGTGGAAAAACAGAAATAACAAAAGATGCCAAAAAGCTGCTGTGTTGTTCAATGTGAAAAATCCTGACCTATGGTTCGCAATGCTCCCACATAGGGAAATAGAGCCTGAGAGAAGAGCCCTGTGGCTTCAGGCTATTCGGCATGGGAGAGTGGGGACCTGGTGTCCAAGTAGGTTACAAGTAGCTATGTGTGTGAAAAAGATTTAATCACAGGTAGGACATTTAACTTGTTTAGTATAGTCTGTTTGTAACTCCACTCACTACTTGTAGCTGTAGAGTCTGTTTGTGTTGTTGGTCTTGGCTAACTTAATGTTCAGGTCAGTAGCCAGTTGGTAGCACTCACTCACGTGGCTGCTAGCACCATCACGAAAAGGGGCATGAGGAGAGCCTGCAGTGTTGAAAAGTTAACTTTTGTTGTACAACCGCAGACCATGTGTATGGCGTCGTGTGGGCGAGCGGTTTGCTGATGTCAACGTTGTGAACAGAGTGCCCCATGGTGGCGAGGGGGTTATGGTATGGGAAGGCATAAGCTACAGACAACGAGCACAATTGCATTTTATCAATGGCAATTTGAATGCACAAAAATATCATGACGAGATCCTGAGGCCCATTTTTTTTTAAAGGTATCTGTGACCAACAGATGCATATCTGTATTCCTGTCATGTGAAATCCATATATTAGGGCATAATGAATTTATTTAAATTGACTGATTTCCTCATATGAACTGTAACAGTAAAATAAACAAAATTGTTGCATGTTGTGTTTATATTTTTGTTCAGTTTAATACCGACTGGGATGGGAAGATCAACAGGTGCAGCCAATGGACAGGTGAGGGTGGCGAACTTGACGACTTGCGGCAATGGGTTCTGAACAACAATAACAAAAAATGTTTATAAAACCTTTTTTGGGGGGGAAATTATACCGTACTATTGTTTGTACAGATGAACGTGGTACCTTCAGGCGTTTGGAAATTGCTCCCAAGGATGAACCAGACTTGTGGTCTACAATTTTTTTTCTGAGGTCTTGGCTGATTTCTTTTGATTTTCCCATGATGTCAAGCAAAGAGGCACTGTGTTTGAAGGTAGGCCTTGAAATACATCCACAGGTACACCTCCAATTGACTCAAATGATGTCAATTAGCCTATCAGAAGCTTCTAAAGCCATGACATAATTTTCTGGAATTTTCCAAGCTGTTTAAAGGCACAGTCAACTTAGTGTATGTAACCTTCTGACCCACTGGAATTGTGATACGCGTGAATATAAGTTGAAATAATCTGTCTGTAAACAATTGTTGGAAAAATGACTTGTGTCATGCGCAAAGTAGATGTCCTAACCTAACCGACTTGCCTTAACTATAGTTTGTCAACAATAAATTGTGGAGTGGTTGAAAAACAAGTTTTTAAGACTCCAACCTAAGTGTACGTACACTTCCGACTACAACTGTATATATGAAGACAAACTTGAAAGGGTGAAATATGAAACGTAATTGTTGCTGAACTGATCAATTCTGATATCGAACTGATGGGGATTATAGATTGAATAACCGATCACTAATTAAATTATTTGTATTATTCTTCTCATGATTATGATGAATAGTTACGAGCCTAAATGACTCAAGGATGATTCCTATTGACTTCTTATTGAACTGAATTTCTGAATACCTAATTACGTTAATAATGAATGTGTAACGATCTCTTCATCTGATGAACAGGATAGATCGGACCTAAACGCAGCGTGGCAAGTGTCCATGTTAATTTATTATAACTGAACACGAAAATACAAAATAACAAAGTGAAAACAACGAAAATCGAAACAGTCCTGAAAGGTGAAACAACACAAAACAGGAAACAACTACCCACAAACACCAGGTGGGAAAAGGCTACCTAAGTATGGTTCTCAATCAGAGCCAACGATAGACAGCTGCCTCTGATTGGGAACCATACCAGGCCAAACACATAGAAAAGAAAAAATAGAAAAAAAACATAGAATGCCCACCCCAACTCACGCCCTGACCAAACCAAAATAGAGACATAAAAAAGGAACTAAGGTCAGGGTGTGACAGAATGACTGTTATGATTTGATCTTGGTGATTATGAATTTGATTGGATATATGTTATTCGGTTTCCTTTTATGTAGCACAGACTACCCAGTAAATATACCACTTTATGGTTAAAGGAATTCCTGCCTCAGTCTCATCCATTCCTCTGTCACCTGACCCGTGATCACCTGTTCACCTTCACTGTCAGTCATCCTACCTGTCCAGCTACCCACACAGATTCCACTAATCTTTCAGTGGAAAAAGGATGCCAATACTATTGCTGTCTCGCCAATTTGTAGTCCTAAAACCCGGAAATTAGTTACCTCTGATTCGTTCAGCCATTTCTATGATGACAATCAATGACTACGTATTCCGAATAGTAGCTCGTATTTTTTCTTTCAGCATCTCCTGAGAAAATGGGTATAAGCGTGTAATGTGTTATCTTTGACACTGTTATGCAAGCAGATAGTACTTCAACCACACAACATGTGCACCCAAGATGAACTAAAGTCTTATCAGAAATATGTTTCATGGTTTTCTCAGCTTTTCATTTCCTTAAAATGGTCAAACTGATGACATTTGGACATTTGCATCGGACCAATCTCTCTGCGTTTTATCCCCGGTCCCTAAACAAAACAGACAACTTTACCAGTGTTAACTAGATTACTAATGCATTCGTACTATCGATTTAAGACATTATTCTGTTGATCACTACTTTATTTAGTCTTCTGGGGCAACAAGTTATGACAGAATAGAAGCTGCATGTATTAAACTATAGTTGACAAGCAAATGGCCTACCAAATGTCGGAAATTACAAGCAGAAACTTAATTTAAATGATAGTAAATGAATTATAGTAGGCTAAATTATTATGGTGGATCGAACTGCACAGGTAACTACTTTTTGAAGTGATTTGTTTGACAATCAGATGAAAACATCATCACACAAGATCCATATATGCAAAACTGAGCCTGTGCAGACTGCAAAAACAGTAAACAGGGATTCAGTTCATTTGCATGGCAAAGAGGGACTTTGAAATTAATTGCAATTCATCTGATCACTCGTCATAACATTCTGGAGTATATGCAAATTGCCATCATACAAACTGAGGCAGCAGACTTTGTGAAAATTAATATTTGTGTCATTCTCAAAACTTTTGGCCACGACTGTACATAAATGCTTCAAAATTCACAAAAAGTGAAGTTAGCTGATGAAGATTCTCATAGAACAAAACATTTACGATCTCCTAAGCCTGTGTTTACCAAATATCTTATTTTCAGAGTTTAATAAAACTAGTGATGCACTGATATGACATTTTTGGCCGATACCGATATCCGTTATTTTCCTTGCCAAAAGAAACGATACCGATAACCGATATTTAACATTTTAGCAGCCTTTTAAGCATTCTAGTACAGTTAAATAGTTAACACACACACATGGATATAGCGGCCTAAAGCACTGCATCTCAGTGCAGGAGGCATCACTACAGTCCCTGGTTCGAATCCAGGCTGTATCACATCCGGCCGTGATTGGGAGTCCCATAGGGTGGCGCACAATTGGCCCAGCTTCGTCCGGGCTTGGCCGAGGTAGGCTGTCATTGTAAATAAGAATTTATTCTTAACTGACTTACCTAGTTAAATAAATGTTACCAAAACACACACACACACACACACACACACACACACACACACACACACACACACACACACACACACAGCACACCGACCCAAAATGTATTTTGTTGGCATTTACGTGTGTCCCCATTACCAGTAAAACATAATCAAAACCTATTTCTTTCACTTACTTGCTGTGTTGTTTCGTTGTTCATTTGTTCAGTCGTTTCATTCTCAACTAGGATTTCATCATACATGTCAAGCAGTGAAGTTTCAGCTCTGTCTGTCCGTGGCCTCTCTTCCTCGGTGCGCACTGTAACTGTGTCCGTTTCCATCTTGTCCAGCTATGTATGTAACATTTCACGTATACCCTGTTTCTTGTCTGCATCGAAGTAGCGTTCCTTGTACATAGCATCGAACATGGTGGCAACATAGTAAAGAGAGAATGCCACCGAATTGCTTGTTCATAGCCTGTGTCGGCAGTTTTGTTGAGCAGGCGTTTCAATGCCATGACAGAGGGTATCACGTCTGCTGCAGGCGCAGTTTATGAGCTTATTTCTTGAGTCAGTTGTTCGAATGGACCTAGCTAGTGTGTTCATGTTTCCAAGTTTCAAACATGTTCTCAAATGCCATTGAAATGGCAGCAGCGGTATGACAACCAGCACATTCATGAGCATGCTATACGACTTTCCTCAGTACAAAATCCTTGACGACCCACTGTGCTGTCAGACTCAGCATGCTCATGGGGCTGATATCGCTGGTCCAAATGTCAGTCGTGAAGCTAATCGCACACAACATCTGAAAAATCGCACACAACATCTGAAAAATAGCGCACTTGGTAGTGTATACCGGTGCTCGACCAGTCAGCGAAAGCCGACCTCACCCACGACAGAGAACGGTTGATTGTCAAGGGCAATGAATTCCATTATCTTGCCATTAATGGATTTTGTCTTTGAGTTGTCTCGCTGAAATGTTCTTACTCTTTCAAATGAGTTGTCTCGCTGAAATATTCTTACTCTTTCAAATGAGTTGTCTCGCTGAAATGTTCTTACTCTTTCAAATGACTGCTCAACTTGTTGACTGCTCTATCCACACAGCAGACGTTGTGGGCTAGGTTAGGAATGCTGTGTTGCACGTGTAGCGCAAAATTTTACATGGCGTCATTACGTCATGTTCCTACTCATGTACCTACGTTATATAGGTATGCACATCAGCTTTAACATCGGCTTTGCACATCGCTGTTAAACTAGACATCGGGCTGATATCAATGTTGGCATTTTTAGCCGATGTTGGCTTTTTTAGCTAAAATAGTCAGATTCCGATATGTTCACTGATATATCATGCATCCCTAAATTAAACCCTACAAAACTCTATTCATTTTCCCATAGGCTTTGTCCAACTAACCATGGAGGAGTTAGTGCCTACAAAAATGGAGGTGTGCCTTATTATATACCACGTGCATTTGTTTGTCTGATTTTGAGACACATGTAACAGATGAAATACCTCCCAAATTAAATGTTTAACTGTTACTGAGGATTATATATTGTGCAACGAAAGGGGGACTTGTTCATTTGAATGCATGCTCGTTTTATTCTTTAAAATTGGAACATGAATTGCATCATTCAAGTCACGACTGAAGTTTGAGTTTATTGATCCCTTCGAGATGTTTGATGCCCTCGCCACTCTCTTGAAGTCACCCTCAGTTTCGTTGGCAACACGTGACAACGGAGGGCCCTCCGAGCGAGTTGGTAGGGACGGTTTGGGATTTAAAAACCTTTTTGCTGTTCTATAATTTGTGACGTACTGTCCCATGTTGGACAGTGTAGCCAGTGTACGGTAAACAAATGTTTTTCAAGGTGATGCTTTGCATAATTTCAAAACATGTTTTTGAAGATATTTATTATAAAATTGCTTCGTGTTCAGTAGACGAGTGAGCGCGGACATTGCTGTCGTAGTAATATATATAGGCTACAGGGCGAGTACGACGCGTATCAGACAAGTGAAAACATTTCAGGTGAGCTCTGGCTGGCTTGCTAACCTAGCATTCCACTGCGTCTGCATGTTTTATAGTCAATCGCTAGCCACGTTAGACAACTCATTCAAGTTTAAAGTTAAGTTAATGTTGGCGTGTTTTTTTTTTAAACACGTGTTCAGATATCGAGTGTTGGCACGAGTAAATCTCTACTAGCTAGGTTACGTTACTTTTCAATGGGTTGCTGCCTCTGCCTTGCAACATTATCTCGAGAAATATGCTGCAAGTCAGAGAAAGTTTGCTATTTTTGCCAACCCCGCAACCACTGACATAACAGCAAAAAACCTAGAACTTCTTTGGGATAGGGGGGCGCTGTTTTCACTTTGGGAAAAAAAAATCCTTTCCAAATTTTAAACTGCCTCGTACTCAATTCTTTGCTCGTAACACATTATGACATTTTATTATTACTATTGGATAGAAAACACTCTCAAGTTTCTAAAACCGGTTGAATTATATCTGTGAGTAAAACAGAACTTCATATTGCAGCAAACTCCTGTTCAGGAAGTGAAAAATCTGAAATCGAGGCTCTGTTCCAGGGCCTTCCTATTCATTTGCTTGAAATCTATGTATATACATGGACTTCATACGCCTTCCACTAGATGTGTCAAGAGCAGTGAGAGGTGGAATGGGGTGTCTAGCTTGATCTGAGGTCGAATAAGCAGCCTCTTGGCAATGGACGTGACACTATATTCCTTTTGTTCAGCCAAGGCGCGGGAAAGGAACCCTGCGATTGCCTCTCCTGAAAAGCTTTCGTTATTTAGCATGGCTAATATCTCCGGGCTTTTATTTTATTTGATACATGTGATAATATTCATCGTAAAGTATGTTTTTTTCAATATAGTTTTATCAGATATTGAAAGTTTATCGGGCGAGTTTTGGCTTTTTCCTGTTCTCTGCGTTTGGGTGATGATGGACAGCTTCGCGCCACTTGGCTAGCTTTGGTTGCTAATTCGACAGGAGAAAAGGACATTCTAAAACCAAAACAACGATTGTTCTGGACAAAGGACCCCTCTGTACAAGATTCTGATGGAAGCTCAGCAAAAGTAGGAACCATTTATGATGTTATTTCGTATTTCTGTGGAAAATGTTTAGTACTATTTTCCGCCTCATTGCAGGCGCTGTTCTCACTATAACGTAAGCCTGTATGTCGTACTAAAGCTTATTAGATTGCATTAAGGACTAGAGTGTATCTTTCATTTGCTGTACAACATGTATTTTTTTTAGAAGTTTATGATGCAGTTTATTTGGTCAGATTAGGTGAGTGTCAAAATATAATCCGAGATTCTGGATTCTGGGAGTTCTTGGGAAAAGTTGCTACGTCTTTTCACAATGTATAACCACGGATTTCAGCTCTAGAATATGCACATTTTCGAACAAAGCATAAGTGTATTGTATAACCTATGTTATAGGACTGTCATCTGATGAAGTTGTTCAAGGTTAGTGAAAAATTATATATATTTGCCTGTTTTTTTTCCGATCCGCTAACTTTTCTGCTGATAAATGGGTTGTGTTTTTGGCTATTGTGGTAAGCTAATATAATGCTTTATTGTGTTTTTCGCTGTAAAACACTTAAAAAATCTGAAATATTGGCTGGATTCACAAGATGTTTATCTTTCATTTGCTGTACACACCATGTATTTCTCATAAATGTTTTATGATGAGTATTAGGTATTTCACGTTGGTCTCTGTAATTGTTCTAGCTGCTTCGGTGCTATTTGTGATTGTAGCTGCAATGTAAAACTATGATTTTATACCTGAAATATTCACATTTTTCGAACAAAACATAGATTTATTGTATAACATGTTATAAGACTGTCATCTGATGAAGTTGTTTCTTGGTTAGTGAACTAATTCTATCTCTATTTGGGGGTTTTGTGCAAGCTACCTGTGCTGTGAAAGAAATGTCTGTGCTTTTTTGTATTTGGTGGTGAGCTAACATAAATATACGTGGTGTTTTCGCTGTAAAACATTTAAAAAATCGGACATGTTGGCTGGATTCACAAGATGTTTATCTTTCATTTGCTGTATTGGACTTGTTCATGTGTGAAAGTTAAATATTTCTAAAAAATATTTTTTGAATTTCGCGCGCTGCCTTTTCAGTGGAATGTGGGGGGGGGTTCCGCTAGTGGAACCCCGGGGCTAGACAGGTTAAAAATGACCACGTTTTTAGAGGAACAATCTTTTCATTTCAACAGTTTGACCCTGACACTTTTGTAACAGGAATGTGGCTGGGAAAATTGACTCGCATTGTACATTATTGACAACACAAAAACATGATTATACAACCTAGGGGCAGTTGTGTTTTTTAATAAAAAATGTATTTCACCTTTATTTAACCAGGTAGGCCAGTTGAGAACAAGTTCTCATTTACAACTGCGACCTGGCCAAGATAAAGCAAAGCAGTGCGACAAAAACAACACAGAGTTACACATAAACAAACGTACAGTCAATAAAACAAAATAAAAATAGAAAAATGTATGTACATTGTGTGCAAATGTAGAAGAGTAGGCCCTAGAGGCGAAAATAATTACAATTTAACATTAATACTGGAGTGATAGATGTGCAAGTAGAGATACTGGGGTGCAAGAGGGTAAGTAATAATTTGGGGATGAGGTATCTTGCCTAATAGATCAGACTGTGCTACCAATTATCTACCGGTTGGGTTGTCTGTGCGGTTGGTCCTTCAGCTGTTTGAAATGTTAGACAAAATATCCACAGGAAATTATAATTTAACCAATTTTTCAGAGTGCCGGTACTGCGGTTAAAATGTCTATCACCTGGCACATGTGCAAAACCATGTAAAGACTTCGGTTTGTATGCATGCGTCGCGTACATGTACTTCTCTTTTGCACATGCCTTAGGTTATGAGCAAACACATCGTGATTGCCACACACAGAGACCCATGTTTTGAATTCGGTTTAATAATACTTTCCTATGTATATTTTGTTTAAAATTTCAACCAGCTGAAGGACCCACCCCACGGGACAATCGGCAGAGTAAGTTCAAATATAACTTTATTCAGCATTTGTGACAGACAAGGGACTTTTTGTTTTTTTTCTATGTAAATGCATGGATATGCTGTATACAATGGAAAGAATTGCCACATTTTGGGACTATACCAACTTATAATGCATAATAAGTTATACGCAAGAAAGCCAGGGCATTAATTGAAATTACATTGACTATTGAACAGTAGGAAATCTTACACTTTATTTTTTATTTAACCTTTATTTTTTATTTAACCTTTTATTTAACTAGGGAAGTCAGTTAAGAACAAATTCTTATTTACAATGACGACCCACACCGGCCAAACCCGGATGACGCTGGAACAATTGTGCGCCGCCCTATGGGACTCCAATCACGGCCAGTTGTGATACAGTCTGGATTTGAACCAGAGTGTCTGTAGTGACGCCTCTTGCACTGAGATGCATGGCCTTAAACCGCTGTGCCATATTGTGACTTTAACATTGATCACTCACTTACAGCTACATTGTTTTCATGTTTCTCCAGTGAGAGCCAGGCATAGTTGAGGCTACACCATGGAGTTCAGCAGGATAGAGTTCTTCCAAGAGCTAGGGGAGAGCTGTGTTCTGCCTACGTCCCAGGTCTGGAACAGGTCTGGCAGCTTCTGCTCCTCTGCCTGCTCTGTCGACTTCTCTGTAGGCTGGGTGAGTTCACTTGACCAATAACATGATACACAACATGACCAAAAGTATGTGGACAGCTGCACGTCGAACATCTCATTCTAAAATTATGGGCATTAATATGGAGTTGGTCCCCCCCCCCTTGCTGCTATAACAGCCTCCACTCTTCTGAGGCAGTTTGGAACTCGGTAGTAAGCTCTGCAACCAAGGACAGAGGCCTTTTACGCACTTCAGCATTTGGCGGTCCTGTTCTGTGAGCTGTGGCCTACCACTTCGCGGCTGAGCCGTTGTTGCTCCTAGACGTTTCCACTTGTCAATAACCGCACTTACAGTTGATTAGGGCAGCTCTAGCATGGCAGAAATTTGATGAGCTGACTTGTTGGAAAATTGGCATCCTATGACGGTGCCACGTTGAAAGTCACTGAGCTCTTTAGTAAGGCCATTCTACTGACAATGTCTATGGAGATTGTGCTCGATTTTATACACCCGTCAGTAACGGGTGTGACTGTAATAGGGGGATAACACAGATGATATGCCCAACTTTGGGAATACAGTTCAAGCCCAGGCATTGCTGACGCACGCATGCCAGATTTTACAACGCCTGGATAGGATGTGTTTAGCTGATAAATAAAATACCTATGTTGTAGCAGTCTGGTGCCCAACGGCTCAGTAAATGAAGTGGCACGTGACCATTGGTTGACGCATGCAACATCTGAGCAGGGGGAACACGGCCAAAGACTGAGTCATGTAATTTATACTTTGCCATGAAGCCATCTTCTGTGTATGGGACACATGTAATGATGACAGATAAAGAAGTCCCATACCTAGACCTATAAGCAGCCCAATTTCTACAAAAACCTTTGGTGCAGGCCTGGTATACCTGTATTTAGTATTGCCTGTCCCCCAGTAGGTCTCTCGTCCTCTGTGAAACAGCTGGGCTCAGTGGCAGCAGGTCGATATGCTCTCTACCTGTTCTTTGAGCAGTCCATGGTGTGGGTGTTACTGCTCCGCTACTCTGCCTTGTTCCTCAACCGCTACTTCAGCAGCCGAGGAATCTTCCTCTCCGCCACCATCCTCATCTATCTACTCATGGGGTAATGAATAATTAACTCCATCTATAGTTAATACTGTATGATAGGCATTGGTGCTGGCACCATCCTCCACTTAACTGTTTTCTCATATTGTTTTCTTACAGAGAGCTACATATGATTGACACAGTGACCTGGCATAAAATTAGAGGTAAATGTCCTGCAAAGACCATATTTGTCCCAAAATCAGAACTTATTTTCAAGAATTTCTATGAAGCATTACATTTGATAACACACTTTAATATATTGAATGATTGGATGGCAAGGCAGTGTGAGACAAGTATGATTTATAGTTTCAGCCACAGGCATCCTCCTGTAGCATTGAATTCGAGACCTTACTGATGGAACCACTGTGCATGCTTTGCCTGTCATCTGCAATTCCCCAGGTTCTCAGATGGTGGTGGCCATGAAGGGCATTTCTCTGGCTTTTGACCTGGACAGAGGCACCATGCCTGCTGTTCCCAATCCTCTGGAGTTCACAGGCTACATTCTCTTTGTGGGCACTGTCATCTTTGGGCCCTGGGTCAGCTACTCAAGCTACAAAGAGGCCATTGAGAGCCACAAGCTGGTAAGCCACAGCTGAAGAGGTGAAAAAATGTGTTCTCAGTGAACTTGTTGAAAGAAAGCTAACTAGATGCCTGGATAGTACCTGAGTTTACGTTTCACATATAGGCTTATAACATATTGGTCCATATTTACTAATTGTTTGTGCTTGTGCAAAAAGATGACACCACTTTTCACTATATTTAGATCAATATAGCTGCTTAAGTCAAAATGGCTGCTAAAATCTGTCATTTTTTACATGGTCTTTCTGTCGCCTAGAGTTTGGCCTGGCTCCAGAAGTTTTCAGTGAGCTGGGTCAAATGCCAGGTGTGCTTGGTGATATCCAACTGCATCGCCCCATACCTCTTCCCCTACTTCATTCCAATCCACGGGGGCGGAGGACTGCGCACGTGAGTGCACATTTCTCTGAGCAATTCCTTGGTCATGCCATCTCTGTCAGGGCTGTTTCGACATGTGAATGTAGAACAACTTTGTTAGTGATTTCCATTTTATTTTACTTTCTCTGCTTCCAAGAGGCACAAAAGCAAGGTAAGGGTTATCGTGACAAAGAAAGTTCTTTAGACAAACACTGGCCGTAGTTAAGTCCTAGCCTAGTAGATCGCACTTCAAGATGGCGTCAGTGCATAATGCTGAAATGAGAAAAGGCTAAAAACAGTATCTTAGAGTTATCTTGTCTGTTTTTCCCCTGTGTGCAGGTGGCTCCACGCCTATGAGAATGCTGTATCCTTCCACTTCAGTAACTACTTTGTAGGCCACCTTAGCGAAAGTACAACTGTGCTAGCAGGAGTAGGTTTTACTGAAGACAATGACAATGTTAAATGGTGAGTTCAATACATAAAATCTATGGTTCAGTCAGTATATTATCAATTTGCCCTTTTAACTAAGGGTATGTTTATAATTGCAATATTGTGATTGGATAGTAACGCAATGTGTATGTGCCTATTATAATATTAGTTTAGGTAAGTAATGTGAAAATAATGTGTGTGCTTGCATGTGCATATCCATGCATGCACAAAATGTGTCTTTAGGGATCTGAAAGTGGTTAAGCCTCTCAATGTGGAGTTGCCCAGGTCCATGGGGCTAGTGGTGACCTCCTGGAACATCCCCATGTCTCGCTGGCTCAACATATGTAAGCATTATTACAACTCAATTTATTATAAACAGACTAGAGGGCGACCAATTTATTTTTCAACGCCGATACAGATTATTGGAGGACCAAAAAAAGATTAATCGTATGATTTTTATTTATTTATATATGTCTGTGTGTAATAATGACAATTACAACAATACTGAATGAACACTTTTAATTTAACTTAATATAATACATCAATAAAGATCAATTTAGCCTCAAATAAATAATGAATGTTTGGTTTAAATAATGCAAGAACAGTGTTGGAGAAGAAAGTAGAAATGCAATATGTGTCATGTAAAAAAGCTAACGCTTAAGTTCCTTGCTCAGAACATGAGAACATATGAAAGCTGGTGGTTCCTTTTAACATGAGTCTTCAATATTCCCAGGTAAGAAGTTTTAGGTTGTAGTCCTATAATAACTATTTCTCTCTATACCATTTGTATTTCATATACAGTGGGGAGAACAAGTATTTGATACACTGCCGATTTTGCAGGTTTTCCTACTTACAAAGCATGTAGAGGTCTGTAATATTTATCATAGGTACACTTCAACTGTGAGAGACGGAATCTAAAACAAAAATCCAGAAAATCACATTGTATGATTTTTAAGTAATTAATTTGCATTTTATTGCGATGACATAGTATTTGATACATCAGAAAAGCAGCACTTAATATTTGGTACAGAAACCTTTGTTTGCAATTACAGAGATCATACGTTTCCTGGAGTTCTTGACCAGGTTTGCACACACTGCAGCAGGGATTTTGTCCCACTCCTCCATACAGACCTTCTCCAGATCCTTCAGGTTTCGGGGCTGTCGCTGGGCAATACGGACTTTCAGCGCACTCCAAAGATTTTCTATTGGGTTCAGGTCTGGGACTGGCTAGGCCACTCCAGGACCTTGAGATGCTTCTTACGGAGCCACTCCTTAGTTTCCTGGCTGTGTGTTTCGGGTCGTTGTCATGCTGGAAGACCCAGCCACGACCATCTTCAATGCTCTTACTGAGGGAAGGAGGTTGTTGGCCAAGATCTCGCGATACATGGCCCCATCCATCCTCCCCTCAATACGGTGCAGTCGTCCTGTCCCCTTTGCAGAAAAGCATCCCCAAAGAATGATTTCCACCTCCATGCTTCACGGTTGGGATGGTGTTCTTGGGTGTTGTACTCATCCTTCTTCTTCCTCCAACACGTCGAGTGGAGTTTAGACCAAAAAGCTCAATTTTTGTCTCATCAGACCACATGACCTTCTCCCATTCTTCCTCTGGATCATCCAGATGGTCATTGGCAAACTCAGACGGGCCTGGACATGCCCTGGCTTGAGCAGAGGACCTTGCGTGCGCTGCAGTATTTTAATCCATGACGGCATAGTGTGTTACTAATGGTTTTCTTTGAGACTGTGGTCCCAGCTCTCTTCAGGTCATTGACCAGGTCCTGCCGTGTAGTTCTGGGCTGATCCCTCACCTTCCTCATGATCATTGATGCCCCACGAGGTGAGATCTTGCATGGAGCCCCAGACCGAGGATGATTGACCGTCATCTTGAACTTCTTCCATTTTCTATAATTGCGCCAACAGTTGTTGCCTTCTCACCAAGCTGCTTGCCTATTGTCCTGTAGCCCATCCCAGCCTTGTGCAGGTCTACAATTTTATCCCTGATGTCTTACACAGCTCTCTGGTCTTGGCCATTGTGGAGAGGTTGGAGTCTGTTTGATTGAGTGTGTGGACAGGTGTCTTTTATACAGGTAACGAGTTCAAACAGGTGCAGTTAATACAGGTAATGAGTGGAGAAACGGAGGGCTTAAAGAAAACTAACAGGTCTGTGAGAGCCGGAATTTTAATGGTTGGAGAGGTGATTAAACACTTATGTCTTGCAATAAATGCAAATTAATTACTTAAAAATCATACAATGTGATTTTCTGGATTTTTGTTTTAGATTCCGTCTCTCACAATTGAAGTGTACCTATGAATAAAATTACAGACCTCTACATGCTTTGTAAGTAGGAAAACCTGCAAAATCGGCAGTGTATCAAATATTTGTTCTCCCCACTGTACCTTTGACTATTGGATGTTCTTATAGGCACTATAGTATTTCCAGCCTAATCTCGGAGTTGATAGGCTTGAAATCATAAACAGCACTGTGCTTCAAGCATTGCGAAGAGCTGCTGGCAAACGCAGGAAAGTGCTGTTTGAATGAATGCTTACGAGCCTGCTGCTGCCTACCACCTCTCAGTCAGACTGCTCTATCAAATATCAAATCATAGACTTAGTTATAATATAATAAACACACAGAAATACGAGACTTAGGTCATTAATATGGTAAAATCCGGAAATGATCATTTCAAAAACAAAAAGTTTATTCTTTCAGTGAAATACGGAACTGTTCCGTATTTTATCGAATGGTGCATCCATAAGTCTAAATATTGCTGTTACATTGCACCAACCTTCAATGTTATGTAATAATTATGTAAAATTCTGGCAAATTAATTACGGTCTTTGTTAGGAAGAATGGTATTCACACAGACCGCAACGAGCCAGGCGGCATATACCCTGACTATGCTTTCGCAGAACGCAAGAAAGGTAACACAATTTCCCTAGTTAATATTGCCTGCTAACATGAATTTCTTTTAACTAAATATGCAGGTTTAAAAATATACTCTTGTGTATTGATTTTAAGAAAGGCATTGATGTTTATGGTTAGGTACATTGGTGCAACGACAGTGTTTTTTTTGCGAATGCGCTTGGTAAATCGTCACCCGTTTGGCGAAGTAGGCTGTGATTCGATGATAAATTAACAGGCACCGCATTGAGTATTTGCAACGCAGGACAAGCTAGTTAAACTAGTAATATCATCAACCATATGTAGTTAACTAGTGATTATGTTAAGATAAGTTTAATGCTAGCTAGCAACTTACCTTGGCTCCTTGCTGCACTCACGTAACAGGTGGTCAGCCTGCCACGCAATCTCCTCGTGGAGTTGTCGTGGCAATTTCCTGTATTACCAAATGAGGAGAGTTACAAACCACACACCAGTCAGAGTTATACTTAAACTTCATCTTTAATAATATGAGCTTTACAATAGCCCTTTGAATAGCCCTTACAATAGCCCTTCCCTACAGAAGAATACAAAGATCTTTTATAGCCAAGATACACCCCTCTCAACTTACATGACGAACCACAGATCTTAGGAACAGTTCACAAAGAAAGACTTTTACTTGAGAGAGGAGTATCTCATAGCCAGATAGCATTCGCTATAAAATATCGTTCACTTTGGTCTCTAAGACGAGGTTCTAATCTCGTTCCTGGTACTTCATAGTACAAAAACATTACCTCATCCAAGGCATAACTCAATTGTCAACTCTAGATACTCCCATCTCAAGTAAACCCCATCTTGACTCCACTCCTAGACAAGCTCACTGAGGGGAGTGACTTGCGCACAGACATAGAGGAGACAAGTAATTGGTTCCCCCTTAATCACGCCATCCCTTCACATGGTTTAACAGATACATTCACCAATGAAGACAATGTTCCATCCTGTCCTCTTCCCTTTCTGATATTCTGCATAGCACCAGAGACATGTAAAAGACAAGCCTGACCTCTCCCCTCTCTGGGCCCCAAATGACTGAGCCCCAGCTAAGAAAAAAGTGCAACTGCCAACACTATAGTCCAAAAGGATACATTCTAATGACAAGTATCTCACATAAGCATATTATGCAGATAAAACATCTTATTTATCTATGTTACCCAACTAATTCTGATTCATCCGCCACAGAGTGCAATGTAATTGGCCATAATCGGCGTCCAAAAATGCCCATTACCTATTGTTATGAAAACTGGAAATCGGCCCGAATTAATCGGCCATGCCGATTTAATTGGTCGGCCTCTAGATTAGATAGAAATGTTAAAACTATAGGCCCTGTTTAACCAAACCAGGTTAGAATGTTTTTGCGATATTAAAATGTCAACTGTTTACTGTGTCTTTCCCCCATTTTGTTATACAGATGTTTTCAAAATGCGTTGAAACTTGGCACATTTCCATCCATCATTGTGACTTACACAGCCAGTGCCTTGCTACATGTGAGTATGAGTCAACCAACTCAGTGAATTCATCTTATGTGATGACTCAAAGGTCACCATCCCACTTGAATACTGCTCTGTGTTTTTAGTAAGATTTTATCCGATTTTGAAAATGTCCCTGCCTGATCCCTCTGGCTGAAGCCAAAGTGAAGTGTTGGTTGAGCTGCTTCCTCTGTTGTGAAGCCAATCTGACATTTTGTTTCTTCTAGGGCCTGAGTTTCCATCTTGGGGCCATGCTGCTGTCTCTGGGCTTCATCACTTATGTGGAACATGGTAAAGTTACTTCTCCTATCTGCTTTTCACATTCACCTGCTCACTGGTTTTGCATTGGCATCACCTTAGTTGTCTTGCCATCTTCTGTCAGTTCTGAGGGAGAGGCTGGCAGCCATTTTTAGTGCCTGTATCCTGTCCAAACAGTGTCCCACCGATTGCCGCCATCAGCACCAGAAGGTACATGCTTGTCACATCCAGGACTGTTTAACACCCATGTTTGTATTTCATATTTTGACAGTGCATTCCATAAGAGACCCTATTGTTAATTGCATATTCAAATCAAACTTTATTTCCAACATGTGCTAAATACAACAAGTGTAGACTTGACCGTGACATGCTTACTTACAAGCCCTTAACCAACAGTGCAGTTCAAGAAGAAAAAAGATTTACCAAGTATGCTGTAATACAATAAGAATAACAATAACGAGGCTATAATAAGGGGGCACCGGTACCGAGTCAGTGTGCAGGGGTACAGGCTAGTTGAGGTAATCTGTACATGTTGTAACGGTTTTGACTTGAGGTTATTTATAGGGGTGCCAGGTAGGTTGTGCCTACCAGAGAAAGCATGGGTTTCTCCTTTTAGTTTGGGAGGGAATGAGTCATCAGATTCTAGAAGGAGAGGCTGGCAGCCATTTTTAGTGCCTGTATCCTGTCCAAACAGTGTCCCACCGATTGCCGCCATCAGCACCAGAAGGTACATGCTTGTCACATCCAGGACTGTTTAACACCCATGTTTGTATTTCATATTTTGACAGTGCATTCCATAAGAGGACCCTATTGTTAATTGCATATTCAAATCAAACTTTATTTCCAACATGTGCTAAATACAACAAGTGTAGACTTGACCGTGACATGCTTACTTACAAGCCCTTAACCAACAGTGCAGTCAAGAAGAAAAAAGATTTACCAAGTATGCTGTAATACAATAAGAAAACAATAACGAGGCTATAATAAGGGGGCACCGGTACCGAGTCAGTGTGCAGGGTACAGGCTAGTGAGGTAATCTGTACATGTTGTAACGGTTTGACTTGAGGTTATTTATAGGGGTGCCAGGTAGGTTGTGCCTACCAGAGAAAGCATGGGTTTCTCCTTTTAGTTTGGAGGGAATGAGTACCATCTGGTCCGTCAAGTCACACCAATACAAAGGACTTATATAAAAGTCAAGATGGAAATATACTTTTCATAAACCCCTTAAAACATTGGAAAGAACTTCAAACAAGTGTATTCTTTGCGTAGTTGTATTAACAACATAAATGATCACACACCCCCACACACAATATAACAAATCAATGCACTTATGTTCATTTAGAAATGTCCTGTACCTCGGGCATAAAAAGAGTCCAGCCCGGGAAATAAGTTCAGTGACTCAAGTGACCTTAGTCACGCAACGTTTGTCCGTAGCGTAAACCCAGTATATTCATACACTCAAATTACACTTATTTTGCAACACAACATAAAGCGTATCAAAGACTAATCAAAGAATAATACGTCTTAACAACTAGATAAATCACAGTATACATCACCCCAAACAAATGAAATACCGTGTACAAAAAGTTGTAGTCAGTCGGTCAGTCAGATAATCCGCCAACAGATCTCCAGCGGAGAAAGGCCACGAAAACCAACGGAGAGTTGTAGTCCACAAGACGCACAGAGTGGATCCAATCCTGGTACTCTGTTTAACTACACAAAACACACTGTAAGCAACAAACAAACGTAATAGCGAAGCTTCATGACCTGAAGGTAGTACACATCCTCATTCATGTCTCAATCACAACTTTACCTTTGCGCAGCTGATGCTGGCTATTTAATGGGGAATTAAAGGGGAAGCACTGAGACGGTTCAGAAATATTCAGGGCCGTCACACACCCCCTCCCTGGAAAAAGCCGACCATTGCCGGGAAGGCACCTCTTGGTCGGGAAACCGAAAAAGGTCTCCTCATCACTTTCCTCTACAAAAATATTCATTACTTTGTGGCCGCTCACGCTCCTCAGCTGAGGGGTCACAGCCATTAGCGTGAGACTTCTGCGGTCTGGGATCCGAGAAAAGTCTCCTCACTTTCCTCTTCAAACGATATCAAGGACCTTGTGGTGGCCTCAACTCCTCAATTCCTCAGCCGAGGGGTAACAGGCCTTAAGCGAGTGACATGGAACAACGCGCATATCTTCACCTGTGTCCTCTTTCACCACTCGGAGTTCAAAGGGCCCATCTGCTCCACAATCCTATATGTCCTTGCCATTAGGAGCGAGCTTGGCCGAGAAGAATTGGTTTAGCTTTCGAGTAAGATGAGAGCGAAAGCCACACCGATCACGAAGCTGGAACTGCATGTCGCGTCTGTTCTTATCATAGTTTCTCTCTGCTTGAGTCGAGCCTGGATCATGTTCTTCGAGACAAGAGCTCTCAAGTCGTGGAGATGGACTACCTGGTCATAGCAAGCAGCGTCTGGAGTAAGCTGCTGGGGCTGTAGCACCATATCCAAGGGTCCTCGGAGGGACGACTTAGGTTCAGCTCTGCAGGGTTGTGACCCAGTAGGGACTCTTGCACAGACAACGTAATATCAGGGCAAATCGAAGAGCGTCTCGAAAGGGTCGCCTCGCAGTTGTTTGTGCAGAGGTCCCTACATAGCGGCAAACCAATGTCTCGGTCCAAGTTCGATTCATCTCTCAGTCAAGGATTAGGTCTGTGGACGGTGATAGAAAGCCGTGATCACTTCTGTCTTCAGGTTCCATCTTGGCAGGTCTCCTCAAAGAGATCAGAGGACAAATTGGCGAACCTCGCCATCAGACAGGCCATGTCCTCAAGGACATTCTCGCGCGCAGCGAGTCAGAATCTCCCTTTCAGCCTAAGGAATGGCGTTCGAGCAACTTTCTCCTCTGTGGCCCACCGAACGCAGCGCCAAGACAAAGACCGCATACCATCGCCACTCCATGCGAATAATAGTGAAATCAGTACAGAAAACAAAGCATGTACATCGATCTGATGGATCTTCGGTAGGCACAGTGAGACCCCAGATACACAGGAAGCGCGGCGACACAGACACACGATGCCGACTCCAACCGTAAATCAATTTCCACCAGACGGTCACGTCCACACCACAAGTTTGCTGCAACTGGCCTATGCAGGTTTTTCTACCTATCAATAGGTGTGTACATTTGACAAACCTGACAGTTTCGGAATAGGTGACTTCACAATCCGTGATGCCTCAAAGATGGCCAAGAGTACTTCGAAAGCTCCTAAAGCCTCCTGGCCAGCAGGCGGCCCTGATAAGGGCCTTTGAAGCGCTGGCCAAGAGAGCGCAGCCTGAGATGGTACTTGCATGGAATCCGATGGTGAGAGTCGTAAGTTCGATTGCAGTACAACAGGTAGCAAATCTCAAGGTCAGTGTACTAGTGTGTAGGAGCTGGTTCGTGTAAGGGAGTTGACTAACAATCGGTGCCCAGACTTTTGTCAATTCATGATGTCAGGCTTATCCATATGTCCAATAATTGCGGAGGGTGTGAGTAGGGTTAGACCCCATCTTACTCATACCCAGTCTTCCAAAGTGACAGTAGTCGATAAGGCGAATAAACGACGAAATCAGGTACCTGATACTGCCGACACTGTCTACACCTCCATGTTAAGGCGCATTGCCGAGGAAAACTGACCTCAATCAGAGTATTGGTACTAATGTGCTCACGATGGAAACAAGACCCTTTCGTTTGTGGGAATGCCTAAACGTCCATCCTAACCTACACAGAACCCAAGTAGGCCACATGTATCAACGATGAGGTCCACCCATTACCACCGAAGCCGAGAACTCCGAAACAATATGCCCATCAATGGAACAAGTGCGTGTTGAGTTACCGGTTCCACTTTACCTGCCTGTATTCTAACTGCAACACAAGGTGAACGCTTCGCACCTAAATGCCGCATCTAAGTATGATACCCTGATCGCTGGATATATCGTAATGCCCGTCCTGCAATACACCCACATCAGAGTGAGATATGGTACAGTGACCACACGATGAATTTGGTCTGCCACCCAGGTTATGTAAAACGCTCTCACACATTTCTCACAAGCCCAGAGAAACTGCACCACTCTTGCTCCGGTGTTCGTGTAGAGTAATATAGCCGGCGTGCCTGTGCTCCTAGTCAATGTCCGGTACATGGCGTAACGCTAGCACTTGCTTCTCAAGTACCAAGTCCAAGCTGCTCGTTGAGACTAGGACCTGGAGCCCCAAGCTTCCAAACATCACCACTATGCACCAGAGGTACGTAAAAAGCAATAGCTCGCACACAGAGGCGCAACTCTCACTATGATAGTGACACATACACATCGCCAGTAGGGGTGCTGAACGTTACGCTTTGCGGTTTTTCCAAGGTTTTTCAAAAGTCGAATGGTCTCCGATGAGAGCACTCTGCCACGTGTCCCCATTCTCGCCGCATATTCTCGTCTCCACTTTTCGCTTCAACGCGTTGAGGGGTGCTTTCCACCTGGGAGAAGTTCCACACAAAAACGATATCCCTCCGTTACCACTCTTCAATTGCATCCAAGAACCGTTGAAGGGCCTTGAGTGTGGTTGGAAGGGTAGTTCAGATCGTTGATCAGAGCGCGAGTTAGGTGACTTCCTCATGGAGGAGTGTCCACATGAAATGCCGTCAAAAAACACAATCGGCCAAAGTGAGACTCTCAATGTGAAGGAATTTGCCCAGATAGTCCTTAGCCATCCCTTTGCGTTGCAAATAATTACAGCATGTGCAAGCTGAACGCTAGCCTTCTCTCTGAGTCTCCCAACACTAGCTTTAACATCGTTTAAATAGTGTTGCTGCTAACGTCTTTCTCCCGGCTCCGGGATTTGTGGGCATATTACCATGGTAGATTCAGTACCACGTGACTAGAAATCTAGCCTGAAGGATCAATATCTCTTCCCTGTTGATAGCAGCTCTCTATACTTCTACACGGTGCATAGTAAACTCCATCAGACGTTAATGCCACTCAGCTTGGATACAGCCAAGAGAGAGTTATGCTGTTTTGGACACCCAGTCAGTGCAATGAATTGGGAATCCCATGGCTAAAAAACGTCATTGGCTTTATCCAATAGTGATCATCCAACACGTTATAGAGTGACCGCAACCGGAACCAAAGTCCTGAACGCACTCACAAGATCATTCCATGACAACACAGCACTAGTCACTTGTCGTACACAAGCCCACCATAGACTGTCTCACTAGCGTTCGTCTACTCTCCAGCTGACAAACCTGCGCATATTAGTCAGCCCCACTATTAGAGTCAAGAGGTGAGTCTGCAAACACAACAAGCTGCGCAGAACATGATTGACATCCAGAGATCTCATTAGAGATGTGGAAGAGGAAGTCAACGTGCATCAGCGTTCGCGTGCCTAATAACCTGCGGATTGTCTGCTCGCCGTTCTTTGCCTACCTATCATTCTCCACCAAAACTAAAAAGGACCACCGGAAATCTTTTTATGGAACCGCATAGAGGGGACATACCTAGGATGACGATTTCAGTGTCCCAGGGAGAGGAGGAGACTGTTCTTATTTATATCTGTGTGTCAACATATCATTAATGAGTCCCTTTTGGATGATTAGCTTCGCTGGGGACAAACGATATGGCTTTTGCTTGATCGGCATTTCCTGTGTAAGGAATATTTGTGCTTCAGGAGTCCGGTGCGTCCTAGCTTTGAAGTACACACATCAGCATTATTCTGCAGCTGTTCCAACAGCCTTAACTCCTCTGGCTGTTCCAGCTGAGCTCTTCTACAGCCTGTAAAAGGAATCATCAGAAGGATTACCCAGGGTAGTGGTACCGGAGAGCAACGGCAGAGAAGACTGCCACACATCTTTCCAGATCCATTAGCGGATCAGGACTGTCATCCTTTTTCCCCAAAGGTGGGAAATTGCAATTTAATGGGCATCGCTCCCACATGACGTCTACTCAAATCACCATGAACAAAAGAGTTAGGAGGGATTGATGAAGTAGAGGTGAAGGATTATCGGACCATGAAAAAGAACACCAGGATGCATGGTGGATTGCATCCTGCAAGGGGTGGCTGCAGCATAGCCTTGTCTTGGCTGTTCTGAGGTGCCAGCTTGGCCCTCAGTGTCTGAACAGAAGTGGACACCAGAGAAGCTCTGTGCAAGGAGTGGTGCCTAATGGAGGCCATGTCAACAGACACATCATCCAACATTTTTAACACAATTAGAGAGCGCTGTCTGCAAGTGGTCTACAGTGTTTACCAGGGGAGAAAAAACAGAATTGACGTCCTTGAGGACCTCAGTTGATGATGTGCAGGCGCCACTGGAGAGTGGCAGTGAGTTGGCTTTTGTTGGTAGTCAAACTGCTTGTCCATGGCACCAGTAACATCCCGTCTTCCACTCTCACTGAGCTCTGTCAGAGTGTGGGTTAGAGTACTCAGTGAGTTTCTGAATTCCATGGCACTCTGTTGTTGCTCTTCACTCAGACATTTGAATTTATTGTGGATTAGAGTTTGGAGGTGTTGTTGAGTCCGACGAATATCAAGGATGTCACCTTGAAGTTGTAAGACTACAACCTCTGGAGATAAACCAGACAATGGAGGAAGGTTGGCGTCAGAGGAAGGGCTAGCTCAGTACTTCCACACAGATCCATGTCAATAATGAGTTACTAGTTAGACCTCCTGTGTCCTGTGGTCCAGACCGAGCATTCAGATTCCCAAGGCTCTGGCCCAAATCAACTCCATTATTTCCATTCACATTATGATTTGTATTGTTGGCTCGGTGGTCAGAATGGCCCTGTGTATTCCCATTGACAGGTAGAATATGGATGATAGCACATTTTCTTGGGGTGAATCCATTGTTTTAATTCCACACAAAAGATTTGCTTGGGTTAGTTCTCAATGGTTGAGGTCCCATCTGGGGTGCCATTTTTATGTAACGTTTTGACTTGAGGTTATTTATAGGGGTGCCAGGTAGGTTGTGCCTACCAGAGAAAGCATGGGTTTCTCCTTTAGTTTGGGAGGGAATGAGTCCCATCTGGTCCGTCAAGTCACACCAATACAAAGGACTTATATAAAAGTCAAGATGGAAATATACTTTTCATAAACCCCTTAAAACATTGAAAGAACTTCAAACAAGTGTATTCTTTTGCGTAGTTTGTATTAACAACATAAATGATCACACACCCCCACACACAATT
>NC_036847.1:8280511-8422566 GCF_002910315.2 Salvelinus sp. IW2-2015
GGAATGAGTACCATCTGTCCGTCAAGTCACACCAATACAAAGGACTTATATAAAAGTCAAGATGGAAATATACTTTTCATAAACCCCTTAAAACATTGGAAAGAACTTCAAACAAGTGTATTCTTTTGCGTAGTTGTATTAACAACATAAATGATCACACACCTCCCCACCCAATAACACTCCCACTTCAAAATGTAAAATTTCCAGATGACACTATGTAAAAGTGGCCGTTCCCACTGGAAATTGTCAATAAGGTGAACCAATGCAACCGATTATGTAATGTCCCTTCTAGATTAAGTGAGCGTCTGCCATAATGATGCACTTACTAATGTGAAATTAATATGCTAGTAATAACACTGGTCCTGAGATCCCAACTCATGGTGCTTCGTTAATAACACGTATAGGCATGCTTCACATCGATCTTGTATTAGGTGCTAGTTAATACAAACTTCCCCCTGACACATCTCGTGGATGTGGCTAGTAATAAACTGTCTGAACATCTCTATGGTGAGCTATGTAATAAACCTGAGTCAAAAAAAAGCATAACGATCTCTCCTATGGTGGGCCTAGTAACACTGGTGCTGAACATCATCTATGGTGGTAGTAATAAACTGCGCCGAAACATCTCTATGGTTTTGGCTCAGTACATTTACCACTGGTCCTGAACATCTCTTAGTGGGGCCTTAGTAAATAAACTGGTCCTGAAACATCTTCTATGTGAGCTAGTAAAGTAAATCCTCGGTCCCAACAATTGCTTCTATGGTGATCGTAAGTAATAAACACTTGTTCGATACCTGAACATTTCACTATGGTGGCTAGTAATTAAACTGGTCCTGAAAACATCTCCTATGTTGGCTAGTAATAAAAACTGGTCCTGAAACAATCTCTATGGTGGCCATAGGTAATTTACAGACCCGTGGTCCTGCCATATCAGTCATCTATGGTGGCTAGGTAATACCACTGGTCCTAACATCTCTATGGTGGCTAGTAATTAAACTGCTCTCTTCCAACATCTCTATGGTGCTAGTAATCCCCGAGGCTGGTCCCCGAACCAGATCTGCTATTGGTTGGTCGCTAGTAATAGAACTGGTCCTGATAATCTCTATGGTGGCTAGTAATACACTTAGTGCGCCCTACATCTTCGTATGGTGGCTAGTAAAATAAAAACTGCGTCCTGAACATCTCTATGTGGCTAGTAATTAAACTGGTCCTGAACATCTCTACCGCTTGACGTCAGTATAAAACTGGTCCTGAACATCTTGTATTTGGGCTAGTAATACAACTCGTCCTGAACCATTCTTCTATATTCATACACTCCAATTTACCACTAATTGGTGGTGCTAGTAATACACTGGGCCGACACATCTCTATGGGCTCGTAATACACTGGTCCTGAACATCTGTGTGGCTAGAATAAACCATGGATCCACTGACAATCTATTATGAGTGCCCCTAGTAAATATAATGGTACACTGACATCTCTGAGTTGGTGGCTAGTTGAATAAACTTCCTGAAACATCCTCTATGGTGGCTAGCTAATAGCACTGTCCTTGAACATCCCCGTATGGGCTAGCTAATATAACACAAGGTCCGAAATGCATCTATGAATAATGGTCCTAGTGAATAGAGAACATTGTACCTAACATCTTTCTATTGGTAGTGATAACTGGTCCGGAACAATCTCTATGGTGGCTATAGTCATAAAAGCTGTGACCTGAAAATCTCTATGAGTGGCTAGATCGACTAAACTGCGTCCATGAACATCTCTATGCGTGGCTATAATAAACTTGCGTCCGAAACATCTCTATGTGGCTAGTGATTAATACAACATTCGTGCCACTCGAACATCTCTATGTCCTCTAAAGACTAAACTACTGGCCTGAACTATGTCACTATGGTGGTAGTAATAAAAAACTGGTCCTGAACATCTTGATGGTGGCCTAGTTGATTAAACTGGTCCTGAACATCATCTATGGTGGCTAGTATAAATGGTCCATGAACATCTCTTATGAGTGGCTCAGGTAATAAACTGGTCCTGACATCTCTATGGTGGCTATGTGATAAGAAAACGGTCCTGAAAAGGTCTTGGTTACAAAAATAGGGTGCTGAGTTAATACACTGTCCCCTGAACATCTCCTAAAACTAAAAGCATTGTATTTAGTACAAAAATCATTGCCTAAGCTCTAGACCTCAGCTGAAAAGCTGGAAATGAATGGTGTGGCTGTTGACAAGTGATGGTGTCTAATTATCGTATGCTAGTTACCTTTAGTCTTGAAACTGTCATAGTCAAAACATAAGATTCAATGGTTGTAAAGGAGTGGGTAGACTGTTCTCAGCGTCAAGTATATAGAGAAGTTATATCTCCGCTTTTTTGACACCACACTTCCCCAACAAAGCAAAGTCCTGCGGGCATTCTCTATCTTCTCTCTATTCTTGATTTTTGTCCAGCCAGTGTCCGGTGCAGGCTGAGAGAACTACTAAGTTAATGCTGCAGCTGGCCCAGAAAAGACAAAAGACAGGCATGAGGGAGATATAAAGTATACGGCCACGTGTCAAACTCATCTGAGATTATGAAACCACCTATTCATCGGAGTTGAACTGTGGCATGCCCATATTTGGGGCATTTCCTGGCGGGAAATGATCACGTGGTTTATGTCCCACTATATGGCATCCTGCTTCCTGTTGCTCGTGCCTTAGAAGCGAGGCGGTACGCAATAGATATAGTAATTGCCCCGATACATTCATGATGATTTTGAGTGTCTAGGACCTACTCTGTCAACGGGAGGGGGATGGAACATATTGTCAAAAGAGTATGGCCACCCCCATCTCCCTGTCATTGAGAAAATCCTTAGCGGTTGTTGTCTCATGTGAAACACGAATGTGTCCTGCGTATTGGAAAATAGGCAGTATCGCGTCTTTATATATATAAGCCACAGAACGAAGACTATGCAGCAACAAATGAAATATAGCGGAACTTTACATTAAAAAAAATTGTTGTCAATCGGTGTAAACATCATATATCCAATGTTTAATTAAAATATCCCTAATATCAAACAATCCCCGCATCCAAATCTATATATATATTGGTCACGAACTCTCCCGAAAGATCCATTAGGAGGGATTCATAGATTATCTTTAAATGTTCAAGTCCGATAACTGATTCAGAACAATAAGCTCGAGCCATAGCTGGTTGGAGCTGCCTAAAGGGTGCTAACAGAAGGATTAGTTGTCACAGGACTCCCGTTTGGAGAAAGTGTCCGGCTATGTTGCGCGTGCAAAAGCGGAGAAAATACGGAAGATGCGTTTACTTTGCGGGCATTGGGTATACGATCTTTCAGTCGACTTTCGCTGATGCAAACAACCGGTATATTTGGTTTAGATTAGCTTATAAGTTTGTGATTTCAACAACAGGGGTGTCCAACAGTAACAGGCCCCTTGATCCTTACAACACCTACCCCTTCAATTCAGGCTTCAATCACAACTTTACCTTTGCGCCAGCTTTGATGCTATGCTGGCTATTAATGGGAATTAAAGGGATCTGGGATTTATGTAGGATGTCCATGTAAATTAAACGGTGGGGCACCGTTAGTAGATCGCTGACTCTGAAATTTTATCCAATTGGATTTAAACCCCTGGGGTCGGTCTAGACATAGTGTATTCTTCCTGGGTTGTTTGACTTAGCCCCCACCCTCTGGACTTGAGATAAATAGGAATCTAAAGGCATAGGTGTTTAATCGAACGAAAGATCCCCATTTTTAGAGACGCCGACACAACTTGAGGGGGTAGCAGATATCTATAACATACCGATATTGCATAGATAGTGGCAAACTCATTCGTTTGCAAAGACGATCCCCTGAACAGAGAGAGAAGGATCCTTGACGCAGATCGCCTGGCCATGGCCACACAACCCTTCCCTTGTTTTTTTGAAACACACATCCACATACACGCTAGCATTGATTCTTGTATCCTCACAACAAAAATCTGCAAGAGCTTTCATTGATTTTTTATGCCCAAATATTCAAATTTGTTGGTGGCAAGACATTCTAACTATCATAATCTCTTTCAGCTTGACAATTCACGCGCTACGAGAGGTGTGATAAATACTTAGTTTATACTAAAATAATAATCCAACATACAACACCAGATAGTACCAATAGAGAATACAAAAACGGGACATCAAAAATCTCTTCCCCAAGACTATCTGTTGCAATTCTGAATATGGCACAGTTGTCAGCATCCTGTTCCCCAAATAAACACGGCATACTTTCCTATATATGCTATTTTTTTATTCCTTCCGCTCACGTTTCTGAGCCTTATATTGGCGACACGCACCCAGTTCCCTACCTCCTCCCAGCTGCCACGCCCCCCTCCAATTTTGGCAAATGCTGTAATCAAATTGTTACTCTTGGATGAGCAGACCTTCCCATACAATTATGATAACGTTCATGAAGAACATACTCCACCACTCACGATATTACAACTATCAGTTAAAAACAAAAAATACCCTTTTCAAACATCTTTCCCATAAATACAGTATTTTATCAACCAGCACAGTTGATTCACCATAATATTTTTTAATACTTGTCATTTTTCAGGGATGAAATGAAATGGTACCAGGACTGCAATGCTTGTTTGAAAAAGACAGATACTTGAAAAAGTATGATTTTCAATTAATTCGAAAATAAGACAATGCCAATCGCACAAAATCGCAAAAGCCATTTAAACAATCGGCATGGCCTTCCTATTATTACTCTTTAAACCACTTTCTAGAAAAAACTTTCAATGAGTGAAGCTTATAAGAACGCTTCCAGTTGCTTTATATTAATAAACTCAACCCACCAAATATTCATATCCGTTATAATAGCTATTTATATATACTGTAATTACGTCCCAGATAAAGTGAAATTTTTTGTCTCATATGATTTGAAAAAACTGAGATAGTGACTAAGATTTATCAGGCTATCTTTCTCCATAAAACAGTATACTTTACTCTCTTCCCGTTGCATGATTCTTGTCTCTATACTTTACAAAGATTTCTAAATTAAATTCATTGGAGAGAGCTTTCATTATTTATAACTTTTTATATGTGTGGAATACCGAGTATGTCCTACTTCCCATCATCCCACTCTTATGAAGTAACTGGCAGCTTACTGTAACAAATCTAATTTTTTAAGATCCAATATGTAATATTGTGTCACGCCCTATATAATTATATATGCTTTCCTTTATATTTTGGTTAGTCAGGTTGACAAGGGTGGCTTGTTAGTTTTGTATGTCTAGTTTTTGTTATCTATGGATTTTGAATGTCTTCTCTTTCTTGATAGGGTTGTAGGTTTAGTGCACTGAATGGGTTCGCCAATCAGAGACAAGCTGTTTATCTTGTCCTGATTGGGAAGCCTATTAGTTGCCATGTTCCATGTTTCTGGTTCTGTGGAACGTTCCATGTTTATTGCCTGTGAGCACTCACGTTGCCGTCACAGGTTCAGGAGGCCTCGTCGGTCGCTTCGGTTCGGTCGGTCGATCGTGGTTGGTGTTATTTTTTGTTGCGACATCGTAAATAAACAAAGTTGTAAACGCTGCGCCTTGCGTCCACTCCTTTAAGAACGGCGGGACTATGACACTTTTTCATCGTAATTAGGTTTTATCCAGAGAGTACAAGAAAAACTTTCTAGATCTTTAAGAACCATTCAGATTCAGCTGCCGAGATTTAACATAAAACTTGAGTCATCGGTTTCTGGGGAACAATCCGATGCCACCCTTGTTTTATAAGCCTTAGAATTTCTAATCCTCTAAGTTTGTTATTGCGTGATCTGATTTTACATAGCCTAGACATTTCCATAGCCATAATAATTCCATATGGTGACACGGACACTCTTTGTCAAACACCTCTTGACAAATTCAAAACTCTCTGATAGTAAGCCGATTCTAATGTACTATACTTACATCCCTGGTCTATACATTATTTCTGGTACCCCATTTATAAGCAGAAATTACTGAAATTGAAAAAAATCAGCATTATAATAAAAATTCCAGTCTTATCAAATGCCTTTCAAAAAACGCATAAAGATCCATCTCGCTTCTTATTTATTTTCATATTTCTATAATTTCTAGTGTGTCGGTATATTGTCTCCAACGTAGTTGTCAGGTAAAACAAACATGTCTGATCAGATGAACCATCACCTGGTATCTCTCTAAAACCCATATCCTCATTAGCTGGTCTATGCATTTGCTTAGGTATTTTTGCATCACAACATTGAAATGCTACAGTAACAAATCAATGCACTTATGTTCATTTAGAAATGTCCTGTACCTCGGGCATAAAAAGAGTCCAGCCCGGTAAATAAGTTCAGTGACTCAAGTGACCTTAGTCACGCAACGTTTGTCCGTAGCRTAAACCCAGTATATTCATACACTCAAAATTACACTTATTTTGCAACACAACTATAAAGCGTATCAAAGACTAATCAAAGAATAATACGTCTTAACAACTAGATAAATCACAGTATACATCACCCCAAACAAATGAAATACCGTGTACAAAAAGTTGTAGTCAGTCGGTCAGTCAGAHAATCCGCCAACAGATCTCCAGCGGAGAAAAGGCCACGAAAACCAACGGAGAGTTGTAGTCCACAGACGCACAGAGTGGATCCAATCCTGGGTAAACTCGTTTTAAGGCTACAAAACACACTGTAAGGCAACAAACAAACGTAATAGCGAAGCTTCATGACCTGAAGGTAGTACACATCCTCATTCATGTCTCAATCACAACTTTACCTTTGCGCAGCTGATGCTGGCTATTTAATGGGGAATTAAAGAGGAAGCACTGAGACGGTTCAGAAATATTCAGGGCCGTCACAATGTAGGTGGGGGCAAAGTGACTATGCATAGGTAACAAACAGCGAGTAGCAGCAGTGGGCGGGGGGTGTCAATGTAAATTTTCCTGTGGCAATTTTTATAAATTGTTCAACAGTCTAATGGCTTGGGGGTAGAAGCTGTTGAGGATCCTTTTGATCCTAGACTTGCTGCTCTGTTGCTGTGTGGTAGCAGAGAAAACAGTCTATAACTTGGGTGACTGGAGTCTCTGACAAATGTATGGGCTTTCCTCTGACACTGCCTATTATATAGGTCCTGGATGGCAGGAAGCTTGGCCCCAGTGATGTACTGGGCCGTTCGCACTACCCTCTGTAGCGCCTTACGGTCAGATGCCGAGCAGTTGCCATACCAGGCGGTGATGCAACCGGTCAGGATGCTCTCGATGGTGCAGCTGTAGAACCTTTTGAGGATCTGGGGGCCCATGCCAAATCTTTTCAGTCTCATGAGGGGGAAAAGGTTTTGTCGTGCCCTCTTCACGACTGTCTTGGTATGTTTGGACCATGATAGTTTGTTGGTGATGTGGACACCCAACGAAGTTGTGTTTGTCACATCCAGGACTTTGGAGTCGTGTTTGGCCACGCAGTCGTGGGTGAACAGGGAATACAGGAGGGGACTAAGTACACACCCCTGAGGGGCTCCAGTGTTAAGGATCAGCATGGCAGACATGTTGTTGCCTACTCTTACCACCTGGGGGCGGACCGTCAGGAAGTCCAGGATCCAGTTGCAGAGGGAGGTGTTTAGTCTCAGAGTCCTTAGCTTAGTGATGAGCTTTGTGGGCACTATGGTGTTGAACGCTGAGCTGTAGTCGATGAACAGCATTCTCACATGGGTGTTCCTTTTGTCCAGGTGAGAAAGGTCGGTGTGGAGTGCGATTGAGATCGCGTCATCTGTGGATCTGTTGGGGCGGTATGCGAATTGGAGTGGGTCTAGGGTTTCCCGGGAGGATGCTGTTGTGAGCCATGACCATCCTTTCAAAGCACTTCATGGCTACCGACGTGAGTGCCACGGGGCGGTAATCATTTAGGCAGGTTACCTTCGCTTTCTTGGGCACAGGGAGGGACTATGGTGGTCTGCTTGAAACATGTAGGTATAACAGACTCGGTCAGGGAGAGGTTGAAAATGTCAGTGAAGACACTTGACAGTTGGTCCGCGCATGCTTTGAGTACACGTCCTGGTAATCCTTCTGGCCCAGCGGCTTTGTGAATGTTGAGCTGTTTAAAGGTTTTGTTCACATTGGCTACTGAGAGCGTGACCATACAGTCATCCAGAACAGCAGGTGCTCTCGTGCATGCTTCAATGTTGCTTGCCTCGAAGCGAGCATAAAAGGCATTTAGCTCGTCTGGTAGGGTTGCGTCACTGGGCAGCTCGCGTCTGGGTTTCCCGTTGTAGTCCGTAATAGTTTTCAAGCCCTTCCACGTCCGACGAGCGTCAGAGCCGGTGTAGTAGGATTCAATCTTAATTCTGTATTGACACTTTGCTTGTTTGATGGTTCGTCTGAGGGATTAGTCTCCCGCTCCTTGAAAGCGGCAGCTCTAGCCTTTAGCTCGATGCGGATGTTGCCTGTAATCCATGGCTTCTGGTTGGGATATGTACGTACAGTCACTGTGGGAACGACGTCATCGATGCACTTATTGATGAAGCCGATGCCATTGGATGAATCCTGGAACATATTCCAGTCTGTGCTAGCAAAACAGTCCTGTAGTGTAGCATCCGCGTCATCTGACCACTTCCGTATTGAGCGAGTCACTGGTACTTCCTGCTTTAGTTTTTGCTTGTAAGCAGGAATCAGGAGGATAGAATTGTGGTCAGATTTGCCAAATGGAGGGCGGGGGACAGCTTTGTATGCATCTGTGTGTGGAGTTTTTTTGTTTTTGTTCCCTGGTTGCACGTGGCATGCTGGTAAAACTGATTTTAAGTTTGCCTGCATTAAACTCCCCGGCCACTAGGAGCACCGCTTCTGGTAAGAATTTTCTTCTTTGCTTATGGCCTTATAGAGTTGGTTGAGAGCGGTCTTAGTGCCAGCTTCGCTTTATGGTGGTAAATAGACGGCTACGAGTAATACAGATGAGAACTCTCTTGGTAGATTGTGTGGTCGACAGCTTATCATAAGGTACTCTACCTCAGGCGAGCAATACCTTGACTTCTTTAATATTAGACATCGCGCACCAGCTTTTATTGACAAAAAGACACACACCCCTACCCCTCGTCTTACCAGAGGTAGCGTCTCTGTTCTGCCGGGGCATTGAAAATTCTGCGAGCTCTATATTGTCAGTTTATTTGTTCAGCCACGTCTCGGCGAAACATAAGATGTTACAGTTTAATGTCCCGTTGGTAGGATAATCTTAATAGTAGGTCATCAATTTTATTTTCTAACGATTGCACGTTAGCAAGGAGAATGGAAGGCATTCGCTTGCCTCCGGATTCTCAGAAGGATCCCCGATCTGCGTCCCCTTTTCCAGCGTCTTTTCTTCACGCAAAAGGCGTGGATCTGGGCCTGTTCCAGTGAAAGCAGGATATCCTTCTCGTCGGACTTGTTAAAGAAAGAAGTTTCTTCCAGTCCGCGATGAGTAATCGCTTTTCTGATGTCCAGAAGTTATTTTCGGTCATAAGAGACGGTAGCAGCAAAATTATGTACACAAGTTAAAAAAATAAGTTACAGAAAACACAAAAAAATAACAAATTGCACAATTGGTTTGGAGATTGTAAAACGTCAGCCGTATTCTTAGGCACCATCGTATCATTTATATTGAATTGGTCCAAGTGGGGGGAGTGAGCTAGCTAGTGCACATAGCATGGAGAAAGTTGGGGATTCAGAACACCGCCCTGGTGTAGTGAATGGTCTGCTTCTCTTGTAGGAGCTATGGGTGTATGGGATCAACATGACCTTCAGTGCCATGGCCATCTTCCATCTGACATACCTTGGCTCCCTGTTAGACGCTGACATAGAAAACTTGGCTGCAGAGGAGGTAAGACACACCAAAGAACTGCTACTGCTGCCTGGGGCCAAGTTAACGGAGAACATAATAATTAACAGTGAACTGCATGAATGTATTACTCATACAAATGTACTCACCATTGTCGTCCTCTTCCTCCTCAGGGTTATGTGGCCAACCACACCATTCAGAAGTGGTCAGAGTTGAGCTGGGCCAGCCACTGGCTGGTCTTCGCCTGCTGGTTATTCTACCGCCTCATTCAGTGATCTCATTTGACAGAAGGTCTGGACTGAACAGAAGACTGGTTCAAAAAGAACCCTTAGCTCACGGGTGGGCCATCTTACCTGGTATGGGCTGGTGTGGGTGAAGACTTAATGGACACGGAGTAGCTTAGTGTGGGGCCAGGATGATTGTCCCACTCCATCATGATTGGAAGAATGCTGCTTTGTTTACCGGGGTCTTGCTGTATTCGTTTGTTTGGTAAACACTAAAGAACCAGTCAATCACTAGTTCAATGTTATGATGTATCACACTGTTGAGATTGAGAACCAGCGGTAGGCTGAAGATTCATCAGTGGTTTCTGTAAAGGCTACTGTTCTTTCAAGGCTTTGTAGTTTGATCACACACAATGCTATAGGAATATGTATGTGTCTGTGTATATCAGTAGCACAATGAAATATATATTTTTTCATTATACAGTATATTTGGCCAGTGATGTTTATATAATCCATTATGTTCTCAATGGAGGTACTTTTTTCTACTGTATCTGTTTTTCTACTAAAGGCAATTTTTTGAATAAATGAAGGGTTTATTTGATGATGGGTGGTAAAACACACCTCCTAGTTGCAGCATTTATTCATCAAGGCTCAGGCAGATTGCATAGTATTGGACAGTCTTTTGCTGCAAATTGAATAATTTAAAATGCCACATGAATATTATGGTTAGTACATCGAGAAGATGAAGCTGCACTGCAGAAATGGCTCTGCCATTTCCTGGTTGCTCAAATTTGATTAGTTCACCTAATTTCAGGTTGTGACAAAACAAGCACATATAGCGTAGATAATCATTGTACCATCTAAACCGCTGTGAAATATCTTCCATAACCATTTTTTTTAATTTTCAGCTGTTGGAAGCTTGTGTACAAAACTGAAAGTAAAAGACGCAAAAACGAAAGACAGAAGCATAGAAATAAAACAGTTCTACAGCTTCTTAGACTTTCTTTCAATGAGAAGGACAGATCTATAACTCACATTTCTGTGTGAATTTGGTCGGGTTGCCCAAAATATGACATATTGCAGCTTTAATCTTAAGTATTTAAAAGAGTACTATGCTTATAACAATTAAGTGTCACGCACAAAGACTATTTACTATAATTTCTTGTCTCAGACAATATTTTCACCACGTAGCTTGTTTGGATCCCCCTCATGGTCGGTTCAGAAACAACAGAAGTTGACACATTCCAGAGTGGACTTGGCTCCCTACCTGTCGGTTTCCTGTGTTTAGCCAATCATTACTCACTGCTATCGGAAAGGAATCGTTCAGACAATGATACCACCTCAACACGGAACTGACAAGACACTCACCAAGTGTCCGTCTTCGGAGAACAGAAAAACAATCAGTCTTTCTATAGGAGGTCAGTTTGTTCAAATCTAATTGTCCCTCCTAAAATGTGACGGATATCTGGTTTTATAGAAAGCCTACTCTGGATTCTGTTATATTCATAAGTCTGGCGTGTGTGATGTTTGTTGGTAGTAAGAACTGTACTCCCTGAGAAGATGAGAGGAGACAATTGCAGCTGGTTAGGAGCAGAGATCCCACTGTCATGGGAGTTGTTCAGTGGTAAGACCAGCATTTATGCATTCACAAAAACTATATGGGTTATGTTATTGACTGGCCAGAGATTATTTTATTTATTTTTGTTCATTGGATCTGACACCTTAGTGTGATAGGTCTGTGCTTGAAGGCACCAGAAAGTGAAAAAATGCCCAAAACTGCGCAATGCTTTTTTTAATGCTTTGTCTATGTGCAATATTAGTGTTTGCCATCTTAGATTCTGAGTAATAACTTAGTCATCCTCTGCTACACCAGCCCTCCTAGTCTGTGTTGTATATGATCTGTCCCACCACTAGACCATGTATTGTGTGTTTGTCCTCAGTGGTTAAGGATGAGCTCTGGTTGTTTATCATTCCTGCCGGTTTTGCTGTGATCATTCTGGCCCTGTTCCTAGAAGAGGTGGGCTTCTTCCTGCGTCATGTGCCCTCCTCCAGACGCCGGTGCCTCTACCTGTGGATACTGGGCATGTACCCGGTAAAGGGACACCTCCTTTTTGCCACACATGTTTTTTTTAAATCGGATAAGTATTTGTAAATTTTGTCCAACTTCACTCATTCTCTTTCGGTCAGGTCTTTGGCTTAACCTCCATCATTGCGCTGTATGTTCCTCGCTCCTCCTCACTTTGTAATTTCATAGCTTCTTTGTAAGTATCGAGTACAACCAATTTTTCACCATCACTATGTTTGCGTACAAACTTAAAGTTGACGGAAACATTATTCACGTCATTCTGTGCTAAAACCTCCAGTAAAACAAACTAGCTCTTCGTCTGTCTGTTTCTCTCTCTCAAGGTACCACTCAATCACTCTGCTAAAGTTTATGGGGCTCATCACAGACTTCTTTGGGGGAAAGGCCCGCATGCTGGAGATCTTAGCTGGAGAGCAGGTGTCTCCAGATCCATTCCCATGTTGCTGCTGCTGTTGCCTCCCTATGATAGCGATCAACAGGTACTTTACCAATGGATGTCCTCCTCCCCAGTGTGCACATCTATATCGCGATAATGTTAGATTCATAAGATATTGCTGTACCGTGATAATGATATACACAATATATTGCTGTAGCTGCCCCATATCGCAATATTGGTAAATGCACAATATAGTTGCCATTATCGGCTGTATCGTATTAATGATAAATACACAATATATCGCCGTAATCGCCCCACCCCACTACCCCTCCATAGGACCAGCCTGGGATGGATGATGGCTGCTGTGCTTCAACTGTCTGTGGTCAGAACCATCCTGTTCTTTGTCACTCTGGTCCTCTGGACAGATGAGCAGTATGACTATGGACATGTGAGTGGCAAGCATATACTGCAATACATATTTGCATTATAACCATTCTGTTTGTCCTTAATTTAACCAGGTGAGTCCGTGGTTAATAAGTCAATGAGTTAATTATACAAGTAGATGCTGCTGTTTGTTAAACCATACCCGTGTCATTTTTCACAGGTGGATTCTGTCAATCCCAATGTGTACGTGAATGCCATCATAAGCGTGTCTACCTTCCTGTCTTTCTATGGCCACTTGCTGTTTTACAAGGCCACCAAAAAGGCTCTGCCTGGCTATGGGCTGAGGGCCAAGTTTGTCTGTATCATTGTAGTGTTGGTGCTGTGTGGCCTTCAGAATGGAATCCTGGAGACCATGGGGGCCCTGGAGGTGGTGCCCTGCTCCCCTCCCTTCTCTGTTCTCATGCGTTCCCAGTGTAAGTGCACCGTGATGGAATTTATCCCCCATACATCTCCCTCCCAATATCATCTCCATGTCAATATTGTAACAGTGGAGAGAAATGCATATTAGGAAATTGTCAATGTGACATGTATTGGTGGTAACCTCATCTTTTTTATTCTCTTCCTCTGTCAGTAATTTACCACTACTCTGTGATTGTGGAGATGTTCTGCATATGCCTCTTTGCCCGCCACACGTTCCGTAAGGTGGAGCCCAGTCCGGAGGAGGCCTTTGGGTTGGAGGAGAGGCCCCACAGAGGCATACTGGAGAAGGCAGTTCAGACTGAGGACGTGGTGCCACTCAGGGAGAACCCCTGGCCTGGCTGGTGTGGCGCTGGTGTCTCCAATCCCGACTATAACAGTGACAGCAGTGAGGACAGCCTCTGTAAGATCGAACACGCCTCCCTGGATCGCTTCCCTTTCCCTCTTCAACTCAGACGTCAAAAGATGATGCTAGAGAAGGTAACTGATGAAAGTGCCACTTTGGAGCTGTCCAAGCTGACTGTTACTGCTGACATCAACTTTGCGGAGTCTAGGGATGTTACTGTTGTTTGACAATATGGAATGGACTGTCCTGGAATCTCCTAACAGGAGAGCAACATGGGTCCCCTCCAGGAAATGGAAGAGAGATACCACACCGCTTGAGGGAGTACCTTGCCCAGTTTTTATTTTTATGTATATTGACTGAGATCATGCATTTATTCATTCCTCAGCTGAATGAAGATGGTAGCTAATGGTGTGGTAGGATATTTTTTTTCTACCCATAATGCTTGCCTACATTTTATATCGAGCATGCTCAGTACATTTTGTTTTGCAATGTTATCTCAAAAAGCCAATAAATTTTTTTAAAGCCTATTGCACAATACTTTCAGAGGTATTCATCAGTCTCTCATGCCTTCTCTCAAAACTTACAACAAACCTTTGGAGTTTGAAATGAATTTGATTACCTTAATGGGTACATTTCATCTAATATTGAATACAAAGTAAACACTAATAGAATCTGTTCCTTGGAGTAGATGGTATTTGCTCCATGAGCTTCTCAAACCACACACACAATACGCCTCTGGCCTAGCCTTCCCTCTGAAGTGCATTGATACCAAAGATAGGTCTCATATTGTAAACTACAACAAAAAATATTTTAAGTAGTTAACTCTGGCTCAGTGCTTGACTTGTGCCGGAGCGCTGTACCGGCACTTCAAATTTTTGGGAATTGCATACCGGATCTGCATTGAATAGCAATAGAGTACCACAGTATGAGTCATAATACCCATATCCACGGGAAGTAGGGGTGCTGAGGGTGCCCCCCCCCCCCCCACTATGATAACATTTGCAGAACCCCTATTCACCAAACTAAACTCAAAAATCCAAATAACTTCACAGATCTTGATTTTTAAAGGGTTTAAACACTGTTTCCCATGCTTGTTCAATGAACCATAAACAATTAATGAACATGCACCTGTGGAACAGTTAAGACACTAACAGTTTACAAGACAGTAGGCAATTAAGGTCACAATTATGAAAACTTAGGACACTAAAGAGGCCTTTCTACTGACTCTGGAAAACACCAAAAGAAAGATGCCCAGGGTCCATGCTCATCTGCGTGAATGTGCCTTAGGCATTCTGCAAGGATGAATGAGGACTGCAGATGTGGCCAGGGCAATAAATTGCAATGTCCGTACTGTGAGATGCCTAAGACAGCGCTACAGGGAGACAGGACGGACAGCTGATCGTCCTCGCAGTGGCAGACCACATGTAACAACACCTGCACAGGATCGGTACATCTGAACATCACACCTGTGGGACAGGTACAGGATGGCAACAACAACTGCCCGAGTTACACCAGGAATGCACAATCCCTCCATCAGTACTCAGACTGTCCGCAATAGGCTGAGAAAAGCTGGACTGAGGGCTTGTAGGCCTGTTGTAAGGCAGGTCCTCACCAGACTTCACCGGCAACAACAACGCCTATGGGCACAAACCCACCATCGCTGGACCAGACAGGACTGGCAAAAAGTGCTCTTCGCTGACAAGTCGCGGTTTTGTCTCACCAGGAGTGATAGTCGGATTTGCGTTTATCGTCGAAGGAATGAGCGTTACACCGAGGCCTGTACTCTGGAGCGGGATCGAGGTGGAGGGTCCGTCATGGTCTGGGGTGGTGTGTCACAGCATCGTCGGACTGAGCTTGTCGTCATTGCAGGCAATCTCAACGCTGTGCGTTACAGGAAAGACATCCTCCTCCCTCATGTGGTACCCTTCATGCAGGCTCATCCTGATGTGACCCTCCAGCATGACAATGCCACCAGCCGTACTGCTCGTTCTGTGCGTGATTTCCTGCAAGACAGGAATGTCAGTGTTCTGCCATGGCCAGCGAAGAGCCCGGATCTCAATCCCATTGAGCACGTCTGGGACCTGTTGTTGGATCGGAGGGTGAGGGCTAGGGCCATTCCCCCCAGAAATGTCTGGGAACTTGCAGGTGCCTTGGTGGAAGTGGGGTAACATCTCACAGCAAGAACTGGCAAATCTGGTGCAGTCCATGAGGACATACACTGCAGTACTTAATGCAGCTGGTGGCCACACCAGATACTTACTGTTACTTTTGATTTTGACCCCCCCTTTGTTCAGGGACACATTATTCAATTTCTGTTAGTCACACGTCTGTGGAACTTGTTCAGTTTATGTCTCAGTTGTTGAATCTTGTTATGTTCATACAAATATTTACACGTTTGCTGAAAATGAACGCAGTTGACAGCGAGGACGTTTCTTTTTTTGCTGAGTTTAGTTCTCGCAGCTATGATAACCTAGCGGTCAAACAGGGAAATTGTTCCAATCATTTTTCCACCATTTGTTTTTCCCATAAGGGATTACATTTTTTATGGGTATTATGACACCTCCACTCTGGGGCGCTATGGAGAGTGGGCATTCATTTTCTGATTCGGCTTTGTTCAAGTTTGCTGCTAGGCTGTGAATCTGTGCATGACAGTAGGCTGTTCGAGATTGTGCAGATTGAAAAGGCGCCAACCTGAATGGGCATGATGTGCTGTTCCAGGTTTTCAAATTAGGGCTTGTAAGATTATAAAAAGTAATGGAAATTAGTGTCATACTTTTGTTAATTTAATTCATTTAGACACACTTAAATATTATCAATCACTTAAAAATCTACATATCAACCATTATCGGAATGACTCTTCAGTGCGTATCTGTGTGTGCCAGTGCAAGTGGGCTGTTGCCTGAGAGGAGAGTTCAACATTTCAGCTGCAGGTATAAAATAATGACAGTATCTAGATAGCCAATTCAAAACATAACTTGTAGCAGTTAACTATAGCTAACTAATCATTTAAGTAGTTTTCGCCTTTCCACTGACCTAAATAAATCTGCACCATTGGAAAGCTGTGATTCCCCTCTAAACAATAGTCATAATTGCGACAACGTTAAAAATATTCTACAAATATCATAATTGACAAATAACGTGCTGTGCATAGATCTCCCCTGAAACATTAATATGTTTTGACTTATATATAAATGAGTGAATCATTTTATAAAGATAGCCAAAAATATTTATTGTAATGCAATATTTTATGTCAAGGGTGGCAACCATCCTCCAGGATAGCTACTGGGTGTGCAGGCTTTTGTTCAAGCCCTGCTCTAACGACATTGTAGCCTAAACATAATCTGCTCAACAGGACCTTGATAAGCGAACTTGGGTGTTTCAGGGCTGGATCAAAAGCCAAGCCTGCACACCCAGGAGCTATCCAGATGGAGGGTTGACAACATGTGACTAACAGTGCAGTTCTACTTTGGGGGGGGTTAAGTGCCTTGCTTTGATCAAGGGCACAACAGCAGGAGATGGTAGGCCTACATGGGATCAGACCCAGTAGCCTTCAATGATGCTTACTTTTTCATGTAGGCTATAATAGTCATGAACATTTGGTTAAAAGTCATAAAATGTGTATGAACCCTTAACATTGAATAATCAGAGGGATCTATAGCATAATGTAATTTGCGAATTTCGGTGAACATAGTCTAGACAGACAGACTTGGAAGAAGACAGCTCCTGCACTACTTTCATCCTAAATCAAGCACTGCTCTGGCTACAAACTGAAATGGTCCACCCACACAGAAAGTGAGGTGAAGAAGGTGCAACAAACAGCACCTCTTCAACCTCAGGAGGCTGAAGAAATTTGGCTTGTCACCTAAAACCCTCACAGACTTCTACAGATGCACAATTGAGAGCATCCTGTCGGGCTGTATCACCGCCTGGTACGGTAACTGAACTGCCCACAACCGCAGGGCTCTCCAAAGGGTTGTGCGGTCTGCACAACGCATCACCGGGGGAAAACTACCTGCCCTCCAGAACACCTACAGCACCCGATGTCACAGGAAGGCCAAACAGATCTTCAAGGACAACAACCACCTGAGCCACTGCCTGTTAAACAGCCATCATTAACAGAGAGGCTGCTGCCTACATACAGACTTGAAATCATTGGCCACTTTAATAAATGGATCACTAGTCACTTTAATGTTTACATATATTGCATTACTCATCTCATATGTATATTTTATTCCTTCTATTGCATCATGCCTAAGCCGCTCGGTCATTGCTCATCCATATATTTATATATTCCTATTCCATTCCTTTACTTAGATTTGTGTATATTAGATAATTGTTGTGGAATTGTTAGATTACTTGTTATATATTGCTGCACTGTCGGAACTAGAAGCACAAGCATTTCGCTACACTCGCAATTACATCTGCTAACCATGTGTACATGACCAATAAAATTTGATTTGATTTTTAACTCCCATGTATGTAGTAGAGCCAATTTTGAAATGGTGTGTCTACTGCACCCTCTAGTGTTACACATTTCAAATGATTGAATTAAGAAATAAGGATATGTTTTATTTTTTTACACCAATATTCGCTGAACATTAGTGAGAATATGAGTATTATTTTTCCATACCTTGCTGATCTTGCAAAATGATTACATATTTGCAAAGTTTTGCAGTCACAGAGCTTTTTCTGCTCCAATAGAAATACCGCTAGAATATGCTGCATCCAATCAACAGCATAGAACAGCTGCTTCCTCGAAAGTATTTTCCCCCAATCGAAGGATTGTTCCATTTTGGCGGTGCAGTAAACATGGCGGAAGAGTTGGGAGGTAAGGAGAGTGGGAAGTTAATACGTATATATGTGTTGTGTTTCTTGCTGTTTGAAATTAAAATCTTACACTTAATTCCGCGACCTTTATCACACGCTTGTCGTAGAATACCTAGCCAGGTTAAAGCAAGAACGATGTTGAGTAGGCAATTTTATCTGCGCATGTGGATTGTGTGGTCTTTTTTTAATACTAACAGCTTGAAGTTGATACCGTTAACTTTTAAAACGAATGCATGCGGATATGGAGTAACTACTAGCTAACTAAAGTAGCCCAAGAACTAGCTAGTTAGCAAGCTGCGTGTCATTAGGACGCGTAAATTTTATGAAAATTCGCGTGTTTTTCTGACAGCCCTACTTGCTTGCAAACCTCATTTAGCGCGCCAAAACAGAGACCTTATTCTGTAGAACCACAGTTTCTGAAACCAGAGGCGTAACATCGCGAGACTTCCAGGAACGCTAGCTAAACAGACAAAGTAGACCAGGCTTGGGTTTGAGAAGTGAATAATTCTTCTTTAGTAGTTTATTGTCTCAATCTAAAGACACAACCTAGATTCGAATGAATGTCTTAAGTAGTTGAACATTTTATTAATCTAATCTCGTGACACGCTTTCATTTTCGTCAAATACGACTACATCGAAGGCGTGCCTTTGATTTGAGGGCACGCCTTTGATTTGTTCGGCAGGAAACAACCGTTAGACTCGGTGAGGTGTTTCTGCGCATGAGTTTAACTAGCTAACTTCGCCATGACATCGCCTACATGCGATATCAGGGATTTGTATTGGATGAGCAGTTTCTACCTGTCTTCAAACTGTCTTTTTTGTAGAACTGTCTGGCAGTGTCTGCAATTACAAATAAGAATACTCAAGCTGAATATCTTTTTTTTGTCGTTTATTTGTAACTTAGCTAGCTAAACATGGTGGCTACAATTGCAGGTTGTAGCGTATCCTGCAAGCTGTCTTTGGACGATCTGCAGGCTGTCTGCCGCCGGGAAAGGCTCCATTGTAAACAGCTACGGGTGAACAAGCATAACATCGACGACTATGAGGTTGAGTACCTCTGTGACTACAAGAAGTCTAAGGTGAGTGAATTCATTCTCTAAGGGACTATGAAGGCTGAGGCAAGTCCTGGAGTTATCTCAAGAATTGCAACCTTCAGTTAGTGATTAATTTTAACTTTTGGTTTCTTAAAGCCACAGTCCATAAAGCAGTCCATGGAAACAGATCATCAGTCAGAATTTACAGCTACAGGCATGTGACCATATAATGATGTAATTTAATAGGATCTCTATTAGTGATGGGGGGGAAATCAATAGTTACAAATCAGGATATTATTTTTGATGATATATCATTTTGACAACATTGCAATATTATTTCTGTGCTAGTTGGCTGTACCTGCACCAAAACGCTAGTATTTTTCCTTGTTCTCAGTCTATCTTTTAAATAGGGAGCCAGTTTGTTTTCAACACTTATTGCCATGACTGATCCAAACTCGTTTTATCATGTCTCTATCTTGTCTTTCTGCAGCAGACATATGGTGAGTAATATGTTTGGAACATTGTATCGCAATAAAATAACAATATCGAATTGCAATACATATCGTATCTGCACCTAAGTATCGTGATAATATTGTATTGAGAGTTCCATGGCAATTCCCAGCCCTAATCTGTGTTTGTGTCCAACTGTTAGCCCTTTCATAGACGGTAGCCTAATACTAAACATATACCGTCTATTAACATATCTGCAGTCCGGGGGATATTCCCAGATGCTGTACCGTGCTGTCCCGACGCTCTGTCTGCTAATTACTATTCACCTTTTAACATGGCCCACCACACGGTGATATTTCCAACAGGCGTCCACCTGTTCTAATTAGCTATCTAGGGTCTCTGAACACCTGGGTGTAATGGAAGAAGGATGCCAGAAAAGTGATGTCCTGTTGGCTGCAACTGTTAAAACAGTGTACAATACGTATATATTTTATAAACTATTTTGATGTGTCATAAAAGTAGAGGGCTTTATGGTTCTAGAACAGTATCGCAATTGAGAATAGATTCACATTTAGATGGAGTACTTAGCTGTTTTGGCTGCCAGACCCAGTTTACCTTTGAACATAACATATAAAGGTCCTTGGACATTAAAGGAGTCGGTTAGCCTACACTCCTTAACAGTACATCTTGGGCTAACCAACTGTTAGAAACTTGGAACTGTATATGCAAAAAGCACTTTCAGACCTGCCAAGACATTTTGCGTACCAACTATGAAAATAGTCCATGTATGCAGGTAACAAGATCTGAGTTAAAAGTGCGCAGAAATGAATAGGGCCTGATTTTTATTTTTTTAACATTTTCATAAAAAATAAATCCGCTGAGTAAATCTAACATCCCGTTTCTCGAGCTGCGACACACAGACATGTACGGAGTTTGTGTCAACAGACATGGAGATTAATACATCATTATTCGAAGTAGCTACCCCGTGTCTGCCCCTCTTCCTGTTTGTTGTGATGCTGAGTTTGCAGACTGTCAGCTGTACGTTAACACATGGCCAAATCCCTTTTCGACACCATGTGTTGTGGAAAGGTAAACACTGGTTGTTTAAAGCTAACGTTAGCGAACATAAGATGGACATTCAGTGGGCTCTGAAGTGCCAGCAGTTCACTCGCATTTGCTAGTGAAAGAAATTATATGTAAATACGAAAAATAACTGGTCGCATTTGTGCGAGTGTAATTTACATTTAATTCTGTGTCCCGTTAATTGTATTTTCCACGTAACGTTACGAGGACCTGATAGGCTAACTGTAATTATGATCCACGTCACAAAAAGCATTACAAAAGCATAATCAAAAATAAATATAAACATCTTGGCATTAAATGGAGTCAGGAGTTTAGAAGACTGTGCGATGAAGAATGAGTGAGTGTCTGGTATTAGCTATAGAGGCAATGCTTCTAAAATGCCTTTGCACTAGATTTAAGATTTTATCAGTTTTGAAAATCTGAAATGATGTGTGCGCTGTAAAGAAATACAATAGGCACCTTTTATATACGCTGAAACATCAGACTCTTCTAGCGAACAGCGACTTGAATCTCCAATTTGCTGCTCGGGTCTGCTCTTTTATAAAATATGAACGTTTATACAGTACCAGTCAAAAATGTGGACAGACATAGTCATTAAAGGGTTTTCTTTATTTTTACTATTTTCTGCATTGTAGAATAATAGTGGACATCAAAACTATTAAGTAACACATATGGAATCATGTAGTAACCAAAAAGTGTTACGCAAATCAAAATATATTTTATATTCTTCAAAGTAGCCACCCGTTGCCTTGATGACCGCTTTGCACACTCTTGGCATTCTCTCAACCACCTTTACATGGAATGCTTTTCCAACAGTCTTGAAGGAGTTCCCACATGTGCTGAGCACTTGTTGGCTGCTTTTCCTTCACTTTGCGGTCCAACTCATCCCAAACCATCTCAATTGGTTGAGGTCGGGTGTTCTGATGCAGCACTCCATCACTCTTCTTCTTGGTCAAATAGCCCTTACACAGCCTGGAGGTGTGTTGGGTCGTTGTCCTGTTAAAAAACAAGTGATAGTCCCACTAAGCGCAAACCAGATGGGATGGCGTATTGCTGCAGAATCATTCTGTTTAAGGGTGCCTTGAATTCTAAATAAATCACTGACCGTGTCACCAGCCAAGCACCCCCACACCATCACACCTCCTCCTCTATGCTTCACGGTGGGAACCACACATGCAGAGATCATCCGTGTACCTACTCTGCATCTCACAAAGACAGAGGTTGGAACCAAAAATCGAACATTTGGACTCATCAGACCAAAAAACAGATTTCCACCGGTCTAATATCCATTGCTCGTATTTCTTGGCCCAAGCAAGTCTTCTTTTTGGTGTCCTTTTAGTAGTGGTTTCTTTGCAGCAATTCAACAATTAAGGCCTGATTCATGCAGTCTTCTCTGAACAGTTGATGTTGAGATGTGTCTGTCTCTTGAACTCTGAAGCATTTATTTGGGCTGCAATCCGAGGTGCAGTTAACTATAGTGAACTTGTCCTCTGCAGCAGAGGTAACTCTGGGTCTTCCTTTCCTGTGGCGGTCCTCATGAGAGCCAGTTTCATCACAGCACTTGATGGTTTTTGCGACTGCACTTGAAGAAACTTTCAAAGTTCTTGAAATTTTCCTGATTGACTTGACCTTCATGTCTTCAAGTAATGGTCTGTCATTTCTCATTGCTTTTTTGAGCTGTTCTTGCCATAATATGGACTTGATCTTTTACCAAATAGGGCTATCTTCTGTATACCACCCCTACCTTGTCACAACACAACTGATTGGCTGAAACGCATTCAGAAGCAAAGAAATTCCACAAATTAACTTTTAACAAGGAATACCTGTTAATTTAAATGCATTTCAGGTGACTACCTCAAAAAGCTGGTTGAGAGAATGCCAATAGTGTGCAAAGCTGTCATGTTTTGCATGTTTCAGTGCAAAAAAAGTGTCACTTTTTTGGGCCCTCACCAGTTTGCCTCCCTGCCCTTGACTTTTTTTATTAGGTCACAGCCTTATTCTAAAATGGATAAAATAAAATAAAGTCATCTACACACAATACCCCATAATGACAGAGAAAACACGTTTCTATAATTTTTTTGCAAATGTATTATAAACAAAATACTTTATTTACGTAAGTATTCAGACCCTTTGCTATGAGACTCGAAATTGGGTAAGCTCAGGTGCCTTCTATTTCCATTGATCATCCTTGAGATGTTTCTACAACTTGATTGGGAGTCCACCTGTGGTAAATTCAATTAATTGGACATGGTTTGGAAAGGCTCACAACTTTCTATTTAAGGTCTCACAGTTGACAGTGCATGTCAGAGCAAAAACCAAGCCATGAGGTTGAAGGAATTGTCTGTAGAGCAGCAAAGATCTGGGGAAGGGTACCAAAACATTTCTGCAGCATTGAAGGTCCCTAAGAACACAGTGGCCTCATCATTCTTAAATGGAAGAAGTTTGGAACCACGAAGACTCTGCTCATTTTGGCTGGGCGGCCAGCTCAGGGAAATTGGGGGAAAGTGACCTTGGTCAGGGAGGTAACCAAGAACCAAATGGTCACTCTAACAGAGCTCAAGAGTTCATCTGTTGAGATGGGAGAGCCTTCGAGAAGGACAACCAGCTCTGCAGCACTCCACCAATCAGGCCTTTATGGTAGAGTGGCCAGACGGAAGCCACTCATCAGTAAAAGGCATATGACAGCCTGCTTGGAGTTTGCCAAAAGGCACCTAAAGGACTCTGACCACGAGAGATAAGATTTTCTGGTCTGATGAAACCAAGATTGAACTCTTTGGCCAGAATGCCAAGCGTCATGTCTGGAGGAAACCTGGCACCATCCCTGCGGTGAAGCATATTGGTGGCAGCATCATCCCGTGGGGATGTTTTTCAGCAGCAGGGATTAGGAGACTAGTCAGGATCGAGGGAAAGAGGAACGGAGCAAAGTACCCAGTGCCCAGACTTGAACCTGATCAAACCCCTGAAAATAAACTCGGCAAAAAAAGAAACGCCCCGTTTTCAGGACCCTGTCTCAAAGATAATTCGTAAAAATCAAAATATCTTCATTGTAAAGGGTTTAAAAACTGTTTGCCATGCTTGTTCAATGAGCCATAAACAATTAATGAACTTGCACCTGTGGAACAGTGTGCTAACAGCTTACAGACGGTAGGCAATTAAGGTCACAGTTATGAAAACTTAGGACACTAAAGAGGCCTTTCTACTGACTGAAAAACACCAAAAGAAAGATGCCCAGGGTCCCTGCTCATCTGTGTGAACGTGCCTTATGCATGCTGCAAGGATGCATTAGGACTGCAGATGTGGCCAGGGCAATAAATTGCAATGTCCGTACTGTGAGACGCCTAAGACAGCGCTACAGGGAGACAGGAACGGACAGCTGATCGTCCTCGCAGTGGCAGACCACGTGTAACAACACCTGCACAGGATCGGAACATCACACCTGCAGGACAGGTACAGGATGGCAACAACTACCTGAGTTACACCAGGAATGCACAATCCCTGCATCAGTGCTCAGACTGTCCGCAATAGGCTGAGAGAGGCTGGACTGAGGGCTTGTAGCCCTGTTGTAAGGCAGGTCCTCACCAGACATCACCGGCAACAATATCTCCTATGGGCACAAACCCACCGTCGCTGGACCAGACAGGTCTGGCAAAAAGTGCTCTTCACTGACGAGTCGCGGTTTTGTTTCACCGGGGGGTGATGGTCGGATTTGCGTTTATTGTCAAAGGACTGAGCGTTACACCAAGGTCTGTACTCTGGAGCATGATCGATTTGGAGGTGGAGTTTCCGTCATGGTCTGGGGCAGTATGTCACAGCATCATCGGACTGAGCTTGTTGTCATTGCAGGCAATCTCAACGCTGTGCGTTACAGGGAAGACATCCTCCCTCATGTGGTACCCTTCCTGCAGGCTCATCCTGACGTGACCCTCCAGCATGACAATGCCACCAGCCATACTGCTCGTTCTGTGCGTGATTTCCTGCAAGACAGGAATGTCAGTGTTCTGCCATGGCCAGCGAAGTGCACGGATCTCAATCCCATTGAGCACGTCTGGGAACTGTTGGATCGGAGGGTGGGGGCTGACTTTACACATGTTAAGTTTGCTCACAATAAACACAGTTGACAGTGAGAGGATGTTTCTTTTTTTGCTGAGTTTTTAGCTCTGCAGCAGCACTCCCCATCAAACCTGACAAAGCTTGAGAGGATCTGCAGAGAAGAATGGGAGAAACTCCCCAAATACAGGTGTGCCAGGCTTGTAGCGTCATACCCAAGAAGACTCGAGGCTGTAATCGCTGCCAAAGGTGTTCCAACAAAGTACTGAGTAAAGGGTCTGAATACTTATGTAAATGTGCTTTCTGTTTTTTTATTTTATGAATTTGCAAACAATTCTAAAAATCTGGTTTTGCTTTGTCATTATGAGATCTTGTGTTTAGATTGAGGAAAAATACCAATTTCATCCATTTTAGAATAAGGCTATAACATAACAATGTGGAAGAAGTCAAGGGGTCTGAATACTTTTCGAATGGACTATATGCGTGCATAATGTATAAAATGTTTAATATTTTGTGCCATAATATGCAACCCAAGTCATGTCTCCTTTTGTGAATCAGGAGCAGGAGTTCTACCTGGTTAAATGGAAGGGCTACCCCGAGTCGAGCAACACCTGGGAGCCCCGCAAAAACCTCAAGTGCAGGAAGCTAATGACGCAGTTCCACGAGGACATGGAGCATGAGCTGAGGCGGCAGAAGAGACGGACCACCTGCCCCAAGCGGCTGGACAAGGACGTGGCCTGGACCCTGGTGCAGAAAGCCAAGCTCCGCAAGAGGCTCCAGTGCTGGGAAGCCGACCTGAACAAGACTCGTAACCACCCGGGCCGCATCTTTGTCCTGAACGAGGTGGACCTGGACGGCCCGCCCAGGGACTTCACCTACATCACTAACTATAAGGTGGGCGAGGGCATCGTGCTCAACGAGATGGCCGTGGGCTGTGAGTGTAAGGACTGCTTTAGTGATCCGATCGGCGGCTGCTGCCCCGGGGCCTCCCTCCACCGCCTGGCCTACACTGACAAGGGCCAGGTGCGAGTGCGGGCCGGGGAGCCCATCTATGAGTGTAACGCCCGCTGCAGCTGCGGGCCTGACTGCTCCAACCGCTTGGTCCAGAAGGGCATTCAGTTCGACCTGTGCATCTTCAAGACTGGGAATGGCCGAGGCTGGGGTGTGCGTGCACTACAGCACATCAAAAAGAACACCTTTGTCATGGAGTACGTTGGAGAGGTAAGTAGTATAAAGTATTGGCCAATATTTGGGGGGAAAGTATTGGCCGATCATGTCCGCTGCATTTACCGGAATTAGCTATTCTGTCACGAAGCGAATGTTAAAATTGGATTAAAGTGTGAGGCGTGCCTCCCTAGGGAAGCACCAGCATTTAATATATTTTTAAGGGTTTATAAGGTTATTTTTTACATTTGTCATTTAAAATAAGTTTTGATGGCTACATTTAAAAATAATAATTGATTTCCAGTGCTACAATGTTTATTTCTCAACTTCTAAAATTACACTTGTGGCGCCATAAAAATAAGTTTGGAGCATGCTTTAGGTGCAACTGCGCAACAGATGTCTTAAAGGGGCAATGACATGCCTTGTAAAATAAATCAGATTGCTAGCTATTATAAATATTGGATTGGATGGAGTGGCCAAAAATAGTGGTTCTCTAACAGATTCATTACAACTATTTACAACTGAAAAATAAATAGTTGCGATGGGGGGGGGGCGTTGTCTTGATGTTCTCTGAAGGGTGGCCCATAGTCTCAGACGCCTGGATTAGAGTAATAGACAAAGGACATTAGACAAATGTCTGAGTCTGCTTTTTTAACAGAAGCTTACTTTAACTTTCCATTCAGGGTGTTTGTGAGCAGTTGCTAAAGTGGTGTGTTCGTCTGCCTCCGTCAGATCATCACATCGGATGAGGCGGAGAAGAGAGGACACCTGTACGACCGGCAAGGCGCCACCTACCTGTTTGACCTGGACTACGTGGAGGACGTTTATACGGTGGATGCTGCTAACCATGGCAACATCTCCCACTTTGTCAACCACAGTGTGAGTGGCACATTATCATACGAGTTAACCTTTCAAAAAACATACCTGCAGAATAGCCAAAGCACAATGTCGTACCTTTCGGTAGTAGTATATTTTGGTATTCTACGCGCAAGTGAAAGCAGACGTATCGTAGACACATCAGAATAGAAGCCGTTCAAAATGCCACTTGAGTTCCCATGGACGTGTTCTAGTATTGCACTGTAATATGCTTTCGCATACGGAACAAGAAGTGCACCAAATTTTTCCAACTGAATAAGATTTATAGTGAACAAACATTTTTTTTCTCTCAATGAAAATCATAATATAATTGTGTTTTTGTGGAATGTATTATAAGCGTTTGACTATTCTGAAATATAGCATTGATTGCTGTAGATATGCTTTGACCTTAAACAACTTCTTATGGATCACCTCGACAACTTCCGGTGAAATTGCAGAGCGCCAAAATTAAATTACTATAAATATTTAACCTTCATGAAATCACAAGTGCAATACATCAAAATAAAGCTTAACTTGTTGTTAATGTAGCCGCCTTGTCAGATTTCAAAAAGGCTTTACGGCGATAGCAAACCATGCGATTATCTGAGGACAGCGCTCAGCACACAAAACATTACAAACAGTTAGCAGCCAAGTAGATTATTCACGAAAGTCAGAAATAGCAATAAAGTTAATCACTTACCTTTGATCTTCGTATGGTTGCATTCACAAGACTCCCAGTTACACAATAAATGTTTGTTTTGTTCGATTAAGTCCCTCTTTATATCCAAAAACCTCAATTTTTGTTGGTGCGTTTTGTTCAGTAATCCAATGGCTCAAATGCGGTCACAAGAGGCAGACAAATTCCAAATAGTATCCGTGAAGTTCGTAGAAACATGTCAAATGATGTTTATAATCAAGCCTCAGGTTGTTTATAGCCTAAATAATCAATAATATTTCAACTGGACAATAGCGTTGTCAATATAAAAGAAAAACAATGTAAGGCGTTCTCTCGGGATTGCGCACCAAACAGGTTGGGGACTTTCCACTGGCCTCTCATTGAAACTGCTCATTCTCCCTAATTTTTCAGAATAAAGGCCTGAAACAATGTCTAAAGACTGTTCACAGCTAGTGGAAGCCATAGGGAACGCAATCTTGGTCATAACCATTTATATGGTGGATAGGCTTTCAATGGAAAAACACCCATTTCAAAATAATAGCACTTCCTGGATGGATTTTCCTCAGGTTTTCGCCTGCCAATTCAGTTATGTTATACTCACAGACATTATTTGAACAGTTTTGGAAACTTTGAGCCTGTGGATTACTGAAGAAAACGTGTGAACAAAACAGAGTTTTTTGGATATAAAGAGACTTTATCGAACAAAAGGAACATTTATTGAGTAAATGAATGTCTGCTGAGTGCAACCATATGAAGATCATCAAAGGTAAGGGATTATTTTATCTCTTTCTGACTTGTGTAACTCTTCTACTTGGCTGGTTACAGTTTGTAATGATTTGTCTGCTTGGCTATGTTCTCAAATAATCGTATGGTATGCTTTCGTTGTAAAGCATTTTTTAAATCTTACACCGTGGTTGGATTCACAAGAAGTTAATCTTTAAACCTATGTAAAATATGTTTTGTTTAATGAATTTTTATGAGTATTTCTGTATTTGAATTTGGCGCCCAGCAGTTTCACTGGCTGTTGAAGAGGTGGGACGCTAACGTCTCACGTACCCAAGAGAGGTTAACCTGTCTGACTCTGGCGGAACTCCTCCCACATTCCACTGAAAAGCCAGAGTGCGAAATTCAAAAAATATTTTTTTGAAATATTTAACTTTCACACATTAACAAGTCCAATACAGCAAATGAAAGATACACATCTTGTGAATCCAGCCAACATGTCCGATTTTTAAAATGTTTTACAGCGAAAACACCACATATATTTATGTTAGCTCACCACCAAATACAAAAAAAGACAGACATTTTTCACAGCACAGGTAGCATGCACAAAACCAACAACTAACCAAGATCCAACCAAACTAACCTAGAAACAACTTCATCAGATGACAGTCCTATAACATGTTACACAATAAATAGATGTTTTGTTCGAAAAATGTGCATATTTGAGGTATAAATCAGTTTTACATTGCAGCTACCATCACAGCTACCGTCAAAAATAGCACCGAAGCAGCCAGAGTAATTAGAGACCAACGTGAATTACCTAAATACTCATCATAAAACATTTCTGAAAAATCGATGGTGTACAGCAAATTAAAGACAAACATCTTGTGAATCCAGCCAATATTTCCGATTTTAAGTGTTTTACAGCGAAAACACAATATAGCATTATATTAGCTTACTACAATAGCCTACCACACTACCGCATTCATTCATCAAGGCACGTTAGCGATAGCAATAGGCGCGTTAGCGAATAAACCAGCAAAAGATATTAAATTTCACTAACCTTCATAAACCTTCCTCAGATGACAGTCCTATAACATCAGGTTATACATACACTTATGTTTTGTTCGAAAATGTGCATATTTAGAGCTGAAATCAGTGGTTATACAATGTGCTAACGTAGCATCTTTTTCCCAGAATGTGCGGATATTTCTATTAGACTCTCACCTATTCTGACCAAATAGCTATTCATAAACATTACAAAAAAATACATGTTGTATAGGAAACGATAGATCCATTAGTTCTTAATGCAAGTGTTAGAATTCTAAAAATATCTTCATTACGACATAAGACTTAGTTATGGTAAGGGAATGCCCAAAACCTGAGCGCAAAGCTACTAGTACACAGTTCGACAGATATATGTAATAGCATCACAAAATGGTTCCTACTTTTGGTGATCTTCCATCAGAATGTTGTACAAGGGGTCCTTTGTCCAGAACCGTCTTTGTTTGGTATTAGAACGTTCTTTTTCCCTCTTGAATTAGCAAGCACACTGGCCAAGTGGCGCGAAGCTATCCTTCCTGAATATATGCAGACAAAGCAACACGCCTAACGTCCCGAAAAATGTTCAATAATCTAATTAAACTATATTGAAAAAACATACTTTACGATGATATTGTGACATGTATCAAATAAAATCAAAGCCGGAGATAGTATTCGCCTATAACGACATTTTGTCAGAAGGCAATAACAGGTCCCTCCACGCGCCTTGCAGAAAACAGAAAATGGAGGACACGTTGTTCCAAGAGGATTCATTCCATCTCAGACCGAGATAATCAACTCATTTCTTCTCTCACTTCCTCTTGACATCTAGGGGAAGGTGTATGACGTGCACGTATAGTCATACGTATCATGCCCATTTATAGGCAGGTCCTTGAACAGAACATCGATTTCAGACTTTCCACTTCCTGGTCAGAAAGTGTGCTGCCAAATGAGTTCTGTTTTACCCACAGACAAAGTTCAAACGGTTTTAGAAACTAGAGAGTGTTTTCTATCCAATAGTAATAATAATATGCATATTGTACGAGCAAGAATTGAGTACGAGGCCGTTTAAATTGGGCACGATTTTCCCCCAAAGTGAAAACGGCGCCCTCTGTCCTCATCAGGTTAATGCCCTTTTAGTGTAAAAGCTGTTTGGAAAAGAAAAAAACCACCAGACATTTCTGACTTTGTTGGTGGGATAGAGTTTTGGCCTTCCATGGTGACAACACCGTGTGGTAAATTAGTTTAATAAACCAATAAGAAAGCGTTCTAAACCTCTGCCAATAACGGCAAATTGTCAGTTTTCCCCTCCCAATTCAGACCACTCCCAGACATTCTTAGCTAAATTATTGCTTGAGAAATTGCCCTTTGCTAAGAAACTATTTAGGTTTATTTTTTACTTTTTTTAAATTGAAAACAATCACAGTGAGATACTTAATTGTTACCCAGAAAATATTTGATTTGAGATAAAAAAAAAAAAAATGCTACATTGGACCTTTAAAAAAATTGTTTACCTTTTTAAGTTGTCTTGTCTCTGTTTTGCAGTGCAACCCCAACCTGCAAGTATACAATGTGTTTATAGACAACCTGGATGAGAGGCTCCCGAGGATAGCATTATTTTCAACACGCTCCATCAGGGCAGGAGAAGAGCTCACTTTTGACTACAAGATGCAAAGTAAGTGTGATGTTCCACTGCCTAATATGACCCCAACGTGACATTTTAAACTTTAAAGGGATACTGAGAGATATTGGCAATTAAGCTGTTTTTCTTCTTACCCAGAGTCGGATGAACTCCTGGATACCGTATTTTTTGTCTCTGCTAGCGTATGCTACCGTACCTGTGTACTTTGAAGTCATTGCGCTAACGCTAGTTTGCATTGGCTCAAGAAACCAGCTCTAACTTTCTTCATACTACACTCAAAGACGTATAAATGGTATCCACGAGTTCATTTGACTGGGTAAGTGGAAAAAACAGAATCCTGCAGTTTCCCTTTAAAGGTAGATAATACAGCTGCTGTTACTAATAGTGACTAACAGTTGATATCAACTGAAAGTCACTTGATTTTCAACAGTTGATCACCATGTGGGTGTTTCTTTCGAGCAGCAGGCCCACAGCGTGATAGGTAATGACTTTATCAACCTCCGATACAGCACCGGCAGGAAGCTATTGTGAGCTTCAATTGTCAATCTTGCCTCAATATCGCTGGAGTCCAGCTTTCCTCAAAAAATGTGCATCGCTTTCTTTGCTTTGCACATTTCACCTGGCTCATTTAGGCGTGTCATTTTCCTTCCATTGAAAATTAATGGGCTCCGTCATTTTGGCATCACCCATTGCTGCTAGCAGACATTGCCGTTAACTTACTAGCTACATTGACTAACTACATAGGTGGGTGTGGGCAGTGGACACCAAATGTGTCAAATTACCTACTCAGTCCTTTCAGGGCTAGGTAGGCAAGTGCAATTGGGTAAACCCTCTTGTCTTTGTAGTAACACAGTAACACACCTTGAAATTGTATAATGCAATGGAATCAGTGAGCACTGGAAATTCCAACATTAAACTTTGTTTTGCTTTTTAGTGTTTGATGCTTGGGCAATACTGCTTTTCATATTTGGCTTGTTAAACAGTTTGACAATTATGTGGTGCAGCCAAGATAGCCAACACAACTGAGAAAGGTGTTATGGTTATCTTGGCTGAATTTGGCTTTTGACATTGTCGTTGCAGTTGATCCAGTTGATGCAGAGAGCACAAGGATGGACTCAAATTTCAGTTTAGCGGGACTCCCGAGCTCTCCCAAAAAGCGGATTCGGGTGGAGTGCAGGTGTGGATCTGACACATGTCGAAAGTATCTCTTCTGATATAGATTGGAAACGGAACGTCAAAGCTAGAACAGACACATCATATATTTTGGGGAATTCTGAAAGTTGTACAGCGTTTACATGAATTTTTATTTGTCTACTTTTATTTTACTTTGACTTTTAAGCCACATTGGCGCATGGGTGATATCAAAACTGATATGGTGATTTATTTTTTTATGTCCCTAAACCTATCTAGTATGTTGGTAAACAATTTTAGTGAAACAATGAACATGATCTACATCCACAAATCTGCGTTTAAAAAAATTTCTTCAGAGATTATACACTGCGTGTACAAAACATTAACAACACCTGCTCTTTCCATGACAGACTGACCTGGTGAAGCTATGATACCTTATTGATGTCAATTGTTAAATCCACTTCAATCAGTGTAGATGAAGGGGAGGAGACAGGTTAAAGAAATACTTTTTTAAGCCTTGAGGCAATTGAGATGTGTTTCTGTGCCATTCAGAGGATGAATGGGCAGGACAAAAGATGTAAGTGCCTTTGAACGAGGTATGGTAGTAGGTGCCAGCGTTTCATGCGCAACAGTTTCCTCTGTATATCAAGAATGGTCCACCACCCAAAGGACATCCAGCAAACTTGACACAAAAGTAATGTAATGAATAGGTGTACTTACACGTTCATACTGATATGCTTTCAGTTGCACTTACAATTACCGGTAAGTGCAATTCTTCCACACTTCTTGCAAGTAGTGCTGTATATTCTTGTCTTAAAATAAGGTATGAATTAGTTTACCCCCAAACTGTCCCGGTGCTTGTTGGTTTTCAATCTGCCTACTTTTTCTTAAAGGTGAATGATTCCATTCTGACGCTCCCATTTTGTTGTCTTGCAATTCACGGCAAGCAAGCAGTACCATGAAACCGCTCTCCATGCTTTTAACCTATTTTTGTGTGAAGCAGATGGAAAATATCCTTTGTGTAGTTAGTCATTTTACTTTTCATGTAGCTCTGATAGCCAAAGTAAACACAGTTCTGTTTTTTCACATTACATTATTACATTGATAAAATATAAAGGTTTGCAGCCAGCAAAAACAATGTAAGTAAATGTTTTAATCAGATGTATTGTTCTGGAAAATGTAATGAAAATTTACCCGACGCAAAATGTAGTTGTACTAAAATTATTTTTAGTACAACCACAACACCACTAGATGGTGTAACTGCATTCCTATGACTTTCAGATCAATGCATGATTTTACTGGCGATATCCAACAACTGAAAATGTACACTTTCCTTATATACTTGGCCTGACGTTATGGCTGCGTTTATAAAAAATAAATAAAGTCCAATGCTGTTATTTTTTTCCAGTAATTGGTCTTTTGACCGATCAGCTATTTTGCCAATAATTGGGCAAAATTTTAGAATTGGGCTGCCTGTGGAAATGCAGCGTAAGTATTTGCAACAGCTCTAACGGCAAAAATATGACATGTCTCTGGACATTTAGACAGCAATACCTGTATTATCTTTCAGTTAAGAGTAGTGCTTGTTACTCACTGTATGTTACCCACACACATGACACACACTGTCCGTGTCCCCTCCACTCTGCCTGTTCTCACCTCCCACTCTCTCAGATGAAATCACCAGGCCACAGCTGCCTCTGCTCTTGGCTCAAGGATATGTACCGGAGCTCTTTAGTCATGGCTGCATAGGCAGTAACTGGCATTAGTGAGCATAGCCCCCCCCCCCCCCCCCAACGTCATTGAAATTTTACCAATACACGGCATTTTTTTTAATTGATATGTTAAGAGTCAGGAGGCTGTTCCCTGTTAGTATGATATTCCCTGATAGCTAACGATCTCAGTGCTCTGAGACATTTGCTTTCCTTTGGAGGTCAGATCGTGTGCGGGAGCACCAGAGCCTGGGGTAGCAAAGGACCCGTGGGTGGCAGCGCAAGGGTAGGTTAGATGTATGCTGAGACCCTTATTGAATTCGCTGGATTTATGGACGATCAGCGGCGCTAAGCACAGGCAAAGAAACACGAGGCTAGGGAAATGGAGCATAAGCCAAAGCACCCAGATGGCCCTAGTGTGGAACGGCCATGTGTGAGAACAGGGATTTGATTATATGAGTAGGTTGACTAGAGCGTTTTCAGTTTGCTCATCAACAATGATGATTAATGAGGATATACAGTATAACACATTAATTCTCTGAAGAACCATTAGAAAGATATTAAACTATTTTTTAACTTTGGTCATATTGAAGACAATATATGTATAGGTATGGCGATTTAATCTACAGCATGTGGGATAGCATCAAATTAAAATACACTGAACAAATTTAAATGCCACATGGAATAATTTCAAAGATTTTACTGTGTTACAGTTCATATAAGGGAATCAGTCAATTGAAATAAATTCATTAGGCACTAATCTATAGATTTCACATGATTGGGAATACAGATATGCATCTGTTGGTCACAGATGCCTTTTAAAAAAAAATGGTAGGTCCGTGGATCAGAAAACCAGTCGCTGTTCCACTCCTCTTCAATGGCTGTGCGAAATAGCTGGAGTTTGGTGGGAATTGGAACACGCTGTCGTACATGTCGATCCAGAGCATCCCAAATATGCTCAATGGGTGACATGTCTGGTGGGTATGCAGGCCATGGAAGAACTGGGACATTTTCAGCTTCCAGGAATTGTGTACAGATCCTTGCTGAAACATGAGGTTATGGCGACGGATGAATGGCACGACAATAGGCCTCCGGATCTCGTCACGGTATCTCTATTTAAATTGCCATCGCTAAAATGCAGTTGTGTTCGTTGTTCGTAGCTCATGCCTGCCCATACCATAACCTCACCGCCACCATGGGGCACTCTGTTCACAACTTTGACATCAGCAAAGCGCTCGCCCACATGATGCCATACACGCTGTCTGCCATCTGCCCAGTCAGCTGAAACCAGTATTCATCCGTGACGAGCACACTTCTCCAGCGTGCCAGTGGCCATTAAAGGTGAACATTTTCCCACTGAAGTCTGTTATGAGGCCGAACTGCAATCAGGTCAAGACCCTGGTGAGGACGACGAGCACGCAGATGAGCTTCCCTGAGACGGTTTCGTAGAGTTTGTAGAAATTATTTAGTTGTGCAAACCCACAGTTTCATCAGCTGTCTGGGTGGCGGGTCTCAGACGATCCTGCAGTTGAAGAAGTCAGAGGTTGAGGTCCTGGGCTGGCGGGGTTACACGTGGTCTGCGTTTTTGAGGCCGGTTGGACGTACTGCCAAATTCTGTAAAATGACGGAGGTTGGCTTATGGTAGTCAAATTAACATAAAATTATCTGGCAAGAGCTCAGGTGGACATTCCTGCAGTCACCATGCCAATTGCACGCTCCCTCAACTTGAGACATTTGTGACATTGTGTTGTGTGACAAAACTGCACATTTTAGAGTGGCCTTTTATTGTCCCCAGCACAAGGGGCACCTGTGTAATGATCATGCTATTTAATCAGCTTCTTGATATGCCACACCTGTCAGGTGGATGGATTATCTTGGCAGAGGAGAAATGCTCTAACAGGGATGTAAACAAATTTGTGCATTTTTTGTTGTTGAGAAATAAGCTTTTTGTGTATGAAACCTAGGACCAACACTTTACATGTTGCTTTTAATATTTTTGTTCAGTATACATTTGTGGGGAAGCTTTGCAAGTTTGATGCTGAAAGTTAGTATAAAGGAAAGATGGCATCACAAGTTGAAACTTAATGTTACGGTTCTGCAAGCTGATCATGAGCCTCTTTCCAACCTTTCCACAAGTGAGCTAATCTGGGGCTTTGTAAACTCTTTGCAACTTGGTGACCTTATGAAGTTGGATAACAAGGCATGGGAAAGGAAGACAGTATATTTACTGCCTTTAAATGTATTAACTGTACAAGATGGTATCTTGTAACCCTTTGACATCATACTTTTGGGGTGGGGTTATGTCCTCTTTCTGTTGCGTGGGCTAAAAACAATTGTGTGTCCAATACCCACAATAAATGTTGTCAATAATACCCCAGCTGAGGTGCAACATAAAGGTAACTGCCAAAATAATGGAAACACTTGAGTAAATGAGGGATTCAAAGTGTATTGAAAGCAGGTGCTTCAAAACAGGTGTGGTTCCTGAGTTAATTATTAAGTAATTAACGTCCCATCAGGCTTAGTATAATCATTTATAAAAATACTGGGCAGGCCATTATTTTGGCTATCATGGCAATGCCCTCATTCACAGGGCACGAGTGGTCACTGAATGGTTTGATGAGCATGAAAACAATGTAAACCATATGCCATGGCCGTCTCAGTCACCAGATCTCAACCCAATTGAACACTTATGGGAGATTCTGGAGCAGCACCTGAGACAGTGATTTCCACCACCATCAACAAAACACTCAAATGATTGAATTTGTCGCCTCCCTCCAGTAGAGTTCCAGATACTTGTAGGGTCTATGCCAAGATTCTTTGAAGCTGTTCTTGCTCGTGGTGGACCAACTCTATAAATACACTTTATGTTGGTGTTAACTTTTTATTTTGTTAGTTACCGGTAGCTGACTGTTTTATAACCGGAGTCATGTCTCGATGACTGGTTGGCGAATTTGGTTGTCTTATGTTTGCATTCACAGCATAGAATAACTTTATTACTTGCTCCTAACTTTTAGCGTGTCCTTATCTGCTGCACATAAGGAATGTGTTACGTTTAGTCATTGCAATCTGTCAATAGTTTCAAAGGAAATTAATTTTTCATTACAAAAACCAATGACAAAAATCATAAATGGCCAGAGACATGCTTAACAGCTCAGGCAGTTTTTTTATTTTTTATATAATACAGAAAATATATGGATACCACACCCTCTGACTTCCAAGATATTTAGGGGCCCAAAGACATTTACATAGGTATCCTTCAAACCTCTGCTATTTTAGATTTGATATTCAACTGCAGATTTTTTCGTGAGCTTTGACATTTTGTGGTTCAGCTTAAAGGGTAAAGTCAAAAGCATTTCAGTTCTGAGATTCAGGATTTGTTCCACTATTCAGAGACATACAGGACTATCCTTATGAGTCTGTCTTTTCATAGATTTAATGTATGATAACACTGTGGTTGCACATGTGTCTGAGACAGCTTTTTCTGTCTTTACATTTTTTTTTCATCCATAACATGTAGTCTCTCCACATACAGGGTCATAATAACTACAGCCACACTAAAATCAGTGAGTTATTAAATAAGACATTCAGATGTCAAATTGGGTTTTGGCTGGCTTTGGGCTTTTACAAAGTCAAAACACTACAGAAGAGTCAGAAATTAGAAATACGGAAAGTATTAGAATGTTAGTTCTATGACCAACATAACTCAGTGTATTTCAAATTTAAAACCCAAGCCAAGATCATGTATACAAGTTATTCCTTTCACTGAGACACATTGGAACTTAATAAGAGTGCAATAATCATAGAAGCTATGTGGATAGAACCACTCGCCCCAAGACACAATCTCAAACGGACTTCACCCTTCATATTCCCATACATGTATGCAAGAACAGAATCTCCATTGAGATAGAAGGCTCTGTAGTCCAATTTAGAGGAACTTCATGTGTATAAAATGTTATAGGCTACCTCTTGAGGCTCTGCAGTTGAATGGTTTAAGAAGACACTCGTCTCAGATTTTTGAATGAACCTCATTGGTTTTAGCACATTCAATTCTCTGTATCAGGAACAGGCTGAGGATGAAAAAGACTGAATAAGCATTTGCAGGAGTGACATTTCAAAATGCAAAATTTCTGGCCATTCCTATTTCCCACATGTCCTTTATTTTCATCCCTCTAGCCTCTAAACATACGCACATTCATACTTGCGTACAGAAACACACACACACACGTGTTGTAAAAATGCGATGACCAGGAACCCCCCCCCCCCCCCCCCTCAATTCCAGTCACTCCATTGTCCATATAATACACATTAAATAGTACAGAGGTCACAGTTAATTTACAAAAGGTAGTGTGCCTGAAGCAACAAAAAAAGCACTGTCAGGCATTTCTGCTTATCAAAAAATCACCCCCGGTCTCCCTCCTTCCCTCCCCAACACCAACCAACCCCAAAATTCACACATCTTTTTTCATTCCTTGTTTTCACAGATCAATACACAACACCAGCCTCATCCCCTCCCCCCTCCCACTGATAAGAGAAGAAACAACAACAAAAAGTCTAAAAGAAATACACAATAATCCAGGAAGGGCTTTTGTTAATTCCATTAATTGTCGATGTTGGATTAAAGTTTCCTCTGTCCTTTACACACAATTGCACACTCCTGTGTTACAATTTGGCAAGTGTTTTTTCTTTATTACCATCCTTGTTAAAGTTTTTGACTGGTGTTTTTTTTAAGGTTGCGAGGGGGAGATTACACAGTTTTGTGTTTCCCCATTGGTTGGAATAATCTCTATGTTTATTACATCAACACATAGAGGCATACAGCTGTCAACTCTTTCTTGCATTGGTTATAAACAAACCTTTTTTTTGAGAGAGAGAGCGAAGAGTAAGGCCATAATGCAGATAATAGAAATAACAATTCAGTTATCTGTAGCTTCATTGTTATTGTTAGTTTTTGTTGTTATTGTTTGCAGACAACATTAGAGCATTTTGAAAACTAAAATAAATGTACATTTGTACCCACGAAGGGATAGTATCATGTTCCAGACCTCTGCTTGACATTCACTTAAGATATTACAATCTCTGTGTCCCGGCCTACACTTAGTTAGCATTCTGGTTCAAGTCTAAATCATGTTAAGAAAAAAACAATTGATTTGTCATCAATTACTCAAATGTGTGCAAAAATATGAATGGGCTGAATTTCCCCCCACCTCTCTACAAAGACCTTCATGTGAAGTGATGATGTCATCAAAGATAAATAACTTTATCCTATCTGAAGATCTAAACATTCTGGTTTAGGTTTTATGAAAATTTTCTATCAACTGTCTATCAACAATTTCAGATTGCTGAAAAAGATTTCCAAGGTTCAATCATCTGCAACAATATCACCTACAGCAAAAGGAATTTGGCAAGAGCATGGCGCATTTTCTGTCAATTTATCATAGATTTTTGTGTGGTCTCAAGTTCTCAGTTTGTCACTGATTGGGGCATTGGTCTGTTTAAGTTATCCTCAGAAATCATGTGATTACACATATCAGCTAAACATGCATTTCATAATTCTGTCTGCCTATTAGCACTTCCCAATTATTATCTGCTCATTTCTGTTAAACGCTAATGAACACAAGATCAAACTGTTCTCGATGGCAGCTCTTTTAACGTTTTCCCATATCCAATAGTGTACTCATCTGAAGTGTTAGACCAAATTAGAATGTAAGAAACCCCAAATAAACTCCAAATGAAGCCAACAGTGCCTGAATATGCTATTTGTACAAAACTCATAATTTCTCTGTTTGACTGTATTAATGATGCCTTTGATTCAAGCGGATGAAGGAAGGAAGCAGTGCTAGAACACTCTCCTATTAGTCATTCACTAGCAAATTGTCAGAGGACCATCTGATATTTTTGGTCTGAGAGAACAGACGAGGGAGTGACTGAGAAATATGACCAGGTTGTCCCCACAACCTACAGAAATATTGTCACCCTCACTTCAATCTCTTTCACAATAGCAGGCCCAGAATGATCATTCTCTTGGCCTCGCCTGTTTAAAGACTGCCTACCAGTTTCATTGGTTCCACATTAAAATTAAGAATACAAACATGCATCTGAGAGAGACTGTTTGAGTTGTTGGTTTAGTCTCGTATTCTGTCTGTGTGTAGAAGGAATCCCTCTCTTAAATTTGTTTCCTGACCAAGGCCATTTATAAAAAGGAAATATATATATATTTTTTAAATGTCAGTTAGCAATGTAACTGATCTCAAATGATGCCAAATCTATATGCTGGTGTCAAAGGTGTTTTTGGTTTGATAATAGAATGATGAAATAATACATCCTTCCTATAATAATTTTAGACCAACAATTGGTTTCATTGTTTCTACACTGCAGCAACCACATGCCTGTTACTGTGTGTAATACTCCCTCAATAAGTAATTTTTAAACAATTTATAACATTCCAAATGTGTTGGAAATGCCTCTGCTCGCCTCTGACAAGGAGAAACCCAGATACATCACACGGAGGTGAAATTAAATTCTGAAATTCTCACCACTTCGCAGTTCCCGATTGAACCCACTGCTTTTAAAGCATCTTGCACTGAATCAAAGGCCACAACAACTAAAATGGTCCCTCATGCCATCCTAACCACTCACAGACATCCCTGCCACCGCCCCTCCACACCCTCCCCAGGTAACAACCGCCCACCGTCCCCCTCACATGACAAAGTAAGGCTCTCTGGGCAGATGAGGTTTAGTCCTACAGCAGGCTGGCAGGTGGGCCAGGAGCCCCTTCTTCAGGTCCTTGTTGAGGAAGAAGCAGACGATGGGGTTGACCCCTGCCTGGGCAAAGCTCATCCATACGGTGGTGGAGAGGTATCTGTGCGGTATAGTGCAGGCCTTGACAAACACCCGCCAGTAGCAGGCCACTATGTAGGGCGACCACAGCACCAGGAACAACAGGGTGATCACGTAGAACATCCTGCCAAGCTGCTTCTCTGCCTTGAACTCCTCCATGCCCAGCAGGCGCCGGTTCTGGTTGTGCAAGTTCTGCCGGATGCCCAGCAGGGTGGGTGGCATGGGGCCCCGGCCGAAGCCTGCGATCCAGTTGGCTGCCGCCTGGCCAGTAGCGCCGGGCCCGTGGAAGGTCCAGTTTTGGCTGATGGCTGGCACCATCTGGACAGGCTTCATCTTGCGGTGCTTGTACTCGAAGAGCAGCAGCTTCATGTAGACCACGTGCGTGGCCAGGATCAGCACGGCCAGCATCAGCATAAAGCCCAGTGTGTCGTTTGCCTTAAAGTAGCGGTGCTCGAAGATGCACTGGTCCTCCTCGCGGATGAACTTGTAGGTGCCCACATCAAAGACGGGTGGGAAGGCCATGGCCACTGACAGCGTCCACACCATGCACACCACCGCCACGCACGTCCAGAAGGTCATGCGCTTGGAGTAGAAGCGGTGGTGGGCGATGGCCATGTAACGTGTCACGCTGATGCAAAAGAGCATGAAGGCGGCATGGAAGCAGAAGAGCACGGCCATGAAGGCCACCACCTTGCAGCTGAGCACGCTGTAGGTCCAGGCCGAGCCGTTCTTAATGGACACCAGCACGAAGGGGAAGCAGACAGCCGAGCGGATGGTGTCGGCCAGGCACAGGTCCAACAGGAAGTAGTAGGGGGCCTTGTGCAGGGCCCGGTCCCTGAGGACCAGCAGAGACACCACCAGGTTGCCCACCAGGCTGATGCAGATGATCAGACCCAGTAGGACCAGTTTGATGTATGTGGACACGACCGACGATGGGCCCCCGACTGCCATTCCTCCCGTCGTGGCCACCACTGCAGCCATGGGACCGCCAAGCCCCTCGCTGCTCTCGTTGCCATTGGCCATCCCTTTGGCTCCCGTGTCAAGCCCTCTTTTCTCCTGAAATCCACCCCTCTTCCTTCTCCCTCTCCTCCTCCACCGCCACCTCCTCCTCCTCCAGCTGCCCTTTCGTTCGTCCTCGTGGTTGCCTCTTCTCTGGAGCTCACATGGAACCGGAGTGCTTCACTCTGCATTGCCCCATTTTGCACTGAGCCCCTCGTTTCCTGTAGCGCTACCCCTCGGTGCCTCTTGTTCTTACAGCGTCAGCTCCTGTAAACAGGAAGTATGAAGAATAAGCATTAAGTTTGGATGGGCATCCTGGTCTGACATCACTGGGGGATAATACAGTGTAAGCATTTGCAGGGAATATACCGTATAAGGTTAAATATGAGAGGTGTGACTTCACGTGTGTGACTTGAGGCTTTTCTAATATTACAATACATTGCTTTTATGATTCCAGCATTAGCCTTAGCTGAATTGCAAAAAGCAGCAGTTGTTTTTTTTATCAGAAAGCATTTCCAGGAAGTGGTGGTTATTATATCCAGTGATTACCTAACTGCGCTAGGCCAATATGCAGTTAGGTAAGAGTATGAAATGTGAAAGAAATGTGACCATTCTCCCCAACCATGTAACTACCTATAATTACAGACAAAGTACATGGTAATAAGAACATGTGTTTTTCACATAAAGATGAAAAATTTGTTAAGTCTATCCCATCTGGGTTTATCCCAAAATAAAGTTCTGACTGTTGTTAACAACATGAATACATTGTACTAAAGCCCCTATCTTCAAACGTAATACAGAATCCATTGTCATAATAGTGGAGAAAGACGTTCAAGTCTGAAAACATCATCCTCAGTATTACACAAATAATTTGTCCCACGGAATCAATCAATTGTTTTTCCAATGGGCGAAACAGGGCTCACATAGGCATCTGCTGTAGCATGCTGTGGAACATCTTCTCCTTCCCCCTTAGCACCAATCAGATCAGCTGTTTTCTCCACACGCTACATGGCATGCCAGCAACTAGTCTGTCACGGTAATTACCTCGCTTGTTGCTAGGCTACAACACCTTATATCATTTTTCTGTGTGTGTGTGTGTGTGTGTGTGTGTGGGGAGGGGGTTCTCTGTGTGTATGAGGGTTGGTGTGTGTGAAGCAGATTGGGGAGGAAAAGCTAACGGGATTTGCTTGCTGAGGCCTCATAGGTGCAGTCACTTTGGGGACCACTGACCGGGCATTTCCAAAAGAGGTTGCATTGCACAGTGACACATGAGATATACAGTATGTCTGATAGCTCAGTAGTGTGCATGCGTAGGTGTGTGTGTGCGCGTTTGTATATGAGTGTGTGTGTGTGAGGGGAGTCGATCTGTATTGACCATGCCACCACCCTCATTTGTATTGATGAACGCTTCGAGAGTGATCGGGGAATGTACAGGTGATGATTATGGAGTATGAGCCAAAAAGAGAGAAGGGCTCAGGCCCATTGTTTCAGCGCAGGCATACTAATGTATTTCTGTCACAGTAATTACAGCAGCTTGTTGCTAAGCTACAGGACTACTCTGCCTTATGCTGTGCGTGCGTTTGTGTGTGTATAAGACTGTAAGGACTGTTGTGAGGAATGGTGGGGGCATTGGAAAGTTTCAGATATGATCAGCAACAAATAAGACACCCACCAACACAGTCCTTCCAGCAATGACATACTGACACTAAACTTAGTGTCGGTTTCCCAGACACAGTTTAAGCCTAGTCCAGGACTAAAACGTGAATTAAATGGAGATTCCGGAGTGAGCATGCTTTTAAGTCAAGGACTAGGCTTAAACTTTGTCTGGGAAACCGGCCCAAAATGTCTAGAAGATTGTGTGGAGAATACTGATGGTTTCATTTTATCTGAGGCACGCATACAATATGAGAAGGCCAATGAAAGTAACACACGATAAACTGAGTTGTGTTCCGTTATTAGTGGAGAATATGAATCGGAGCAGAAACATGTTGTATTAGCTACTCTGTACACATTGCACATGTCTCCAAAGGTACAATAAGGTTAGAGGTCAGGTATGAATGTGTATAAGCCTGCTGTATGTATTTATTATTATTATATACCCCCTGTATGCGTTTATGTAGAGTATGGTGTGTCATGCTCATAGTTCACTGATGATAACAAAGACGAATTTCAATCCTTGGATGGACAATTAAGTTCTAGTCTATATTTTCTTGTGCCTTGTAATACAATGGCAAATGTAGCTTGCCACGTTCAGTGTCTTTTGTCCATTTATGAAATGTGTAAAAAGCTGTTAGTGTGTTACCATCATAATAGTTTTGGCAACATTTGCTTTGACAGAATAACCAGTTAAATACTTGGTAAGTATTTTCAAATGAATATTATGGCCTGAAATTTGGCACCCATAGCTAGTTCTCACAGTATATGATAACACTTTAGAATAACCTTCTTAATAAACATGAATAATTTATACATAGAGTACAATCATTATACACATTTAGAATAATTTCTAAGCATACCTTAGTTATTATAAAGTGCTACCGCAGTTCCTCGTATCCCAGTGTTCCTTGGTGACCCCAGTCCTCCTTCATTCAAAATAACACCCATGTTATTGAACAGTAATACCGATACAGTTGCGGTCAAATATATTGGCACCCTTGCACCTTTCTTAAATAGTTTCCTATTTCTTCTCAAATAAGTTGCAATAGGAAAAAAAAAGTGTTGTCTCCACACCTTGTTATTGGATTTTTAACATTTCAGAACCAATTGTATTTTTGTAAACCTAAGTTTACAATTTTAATTTATAAAACACAGACAATGGCAAGGACAGAATGACTGGCACTCTGGAACTAGTACTTGGTTGCACAGCCTATGGCCAAGATAACTGCAGACAAACTCTTGTAGCCATCAATGAGCTTTCTGCACCTTTCTACTGGCAATTTGGCCTGCTCTTCAGCAGCAAACTGCTCTACTTCAGTATTTGAGGGCTGCCCTCCACCAACTGCTGTTTTCAGATCTCACCATAGGTTTTGGAAGTGATTCAGATCTGGACTATTTGCTGGTCATTCCTGGGTGCTCTTTTGATGTGTGTTTGGACTCGTTGTCCTTCTGGAAGACCACAGCCTTCAATGGAGCCCCAGTTTTTGGACACTGTGTTGAACATTGGACTCGAAACACCTGATAATCTGCTGATATCATAATGCCTTGCGCACATTCAAGGGCCCCAATACCAGAGACAGCCAAGCAACCTCCTTGTAGAAGAACTAGGGAATTATTTAACAAAGGTGCAAGGGTGCCAATATATTTGGCCACGACTATTAATGAATAAGAACTGAAATACCTAGCTAAATGTACATTAAACTAATTTCAATATGGCAATTTCAATACGGCAATACGGCCTACATTCTTGTTAATTGCCTTTCATGCAAAATCTCTCATATGTAAGGATCTAGTTTTATTTCTTGCTGTGTTATAATATTTCAGATATTCTTTTAAACGGGCTCACCAAATCAGTCATGAGAATTGTACTCCATGGACTTGCGATTTGTTTTTTTTCAAAACCAAAGCAATGTCACAGTTTTGTGTTGCTAGTTAATGAAAGGATACCGTAACTAGGCCTACCCCATTCTTCAAATCAAACATCCATATACTACTTGTTTGCGTCTCTAAAATGGTGTCACCAGGCTTTGTTGCGCCTTACCAACAGTAGGCCTTCTTACAGCATATTCTAATGTTTTATCCACCAAGGTCCATGTCACATGATGTCACATGTAATAGCCCAGAGCCTTATATTTGGATTATTGATTATTTATCTCAATATAATGCTCTGGAACAGACTAATTCATTCAAACATCATAGGACATAGGCCTACAAGGATGGTGGTGCTTGAATGGGAGGCACCAATAGTGTAGGCTACTATAAACAATTATTCCTCTATTCATTTACCAACTACTAGGCTATWACAAATGTGAGTTTCTGCTATTGACACAGACAAGTGACCCTCAACCACATACAGTTGAAGTCGGAAGTTTACATACACTTAGGTTGGAGTCATTAAAACTTGTTTTTCAACCACTCCACAAATTTCTTGTTAACAAACTATAGTTTTGGCAAGTCGTTTAGGACATCTACTTTATGCATGACACAAGTACTTTTTCCAACAATTGTTTCAATTGTTTACAGACAGATTATTTCACTTATAATTCACTGTATCACAATTCCAGTGGGTCAGAAGTTTACCCATGATGTCAAACAAAGAGGCAATGAGTTTGAAGGTAGGCCTTGAAATACATATCAGAAGCTTCTAAAGCCATGACATAATTTTCTGGAATTTTCCAAGCTGTTTAAAGGCACAGTCAACTTAGTTGACTGTGCCTTTAAACAGCTTGGAAAATTCCAGAAAATTATGTCATGGCTTTAGAAGCTTCTGATAGGCTAATTGACATCATTTGAGTCAATTGGAGGTGTACCTGTGGATGTATTTCAAGGCCTACCTTCAAACTCATTGCCTCTTTGTTTGATATCATGGGAAAATCAAAAGAAATCAGCTAAGACTTCAGCAAAAAAAATTGTAGACCTCCACAAGTCTAGTTCATCCTTGGGAGCAATTTCCAAACGACTGAAGGTACCACGTTCATCTGTACAAACAATAGTACGCAAGTATAAACAGCATGGGACCACGCAGCCATCATACTGCTCAGGAAGGAGATCTCTTATACACATCTAGATGTGTATAAGAGACAGCAATAGTACGCAAGTATAAACAGCATGGGACCACGCAGCCATCATACTGCTCAGGAAGGAGATGCGTTCTGTCTCCTAGAGATGAACGTACGTTGTTGCGAAAAGTGCAAATCAATCCCAGAACAACAGCAAAGGACTTTGTGAAGATGCTGGAGGAAACGGGTACAAAAGTATCTATAACCACAGTAAAATGAGTCCTATATCGACATAACCTGAAAGGCCGCTCAGCAAGGAAGAAGCCACTGCTCCAAAACCGCCATAAAAAAGCCAGACTACGGTTTGCAACTGCACATGGGGACAAAGATTGTAAATTTTGGAGAAATGTCCTCTGGTCTAATGAAACAGGGGGAGGCTTGCAAGCCGAAGAACACCATCCCAACTGTGAAGCACGGGGGTGGCAGCATCATGTTGTGGGGGTGCTTTGCTGCAGGAGGGACTGGTGCACTTCACAAAATAGATGAGGGAAATTATGTGGATATATTGAAGCAATATCTCAAGACATCAGTCAGGAAGTTAAAGCTTGGTCGCAAATGGGTCTTCCAAATGGACAAAGACCCCCAAGCATACTTCCAGAGTTGTGGCAAAATGGCTTAAGGACAACAAAGTCAAGGAATTGGAGTGGCCATCACATAGCCCTGACCTTATAATCCTATAGAAAATTTGTGGGCAGAACTGAAAAAGCTTGTGCGAGCAAGGAGGTCTAGAAACCTGACTCAGTTACACCAGCTCTGTCAGGAGGAATGGGCCAAAATTCACCCAACTTATTGTGGGAAGCTTGTGGAAGGCTACCTGAAACGTTTGACCCAAGTTAAAACAATTTAAAGGCAATGCTACCAAATACTAATTGAGTGTATGTAAACTTCTCACCCACTGGGAATGTGATGAAAGAAATAAAAGCTGAAATAAATCATTTTCTCTACTATTATTCTGACATTTCACATTCTTAAAATAAAGTGGTGATCCTAACTGACCTAAGACAGGGAATTTTTACTAGGATTAATTGTCAGGAATTGTGAAAAAACGCATTTAAATGTTTTTGGCTGGGGTGTATGTAAACTTCCGATTTCAACTGTATATAGCTATTGTTGATCTAACTCAATATAGAGTGCCTGTTGTAATCTTTAGTGTTCCACAAATGTAAATTTGTTGAATGCTATTTTGAAGACATACTGTGCCTTCAGAAAGTATTCACGCCCCTTGACTTTTTCCACATTTTGTTGTGTTACAGCCTGAATTTAAAATTTTGTAAATTGTGATTTTGTGGCACTGGCCTACATAGAATACACCATAATGTCAAAGTGGAATTATTTATTTTGATTTTTTGTAAAAAATGTATTTTCAATAAGTATTCAAGCCCTTTGTTATGGAAAGCCTAATTAAGTTCAGGAATAAAAATGTGCTTAACAAGTCACATAATAAATTGCATGGACTCACACTGTGTGCAATAATAGTGTTTAACATGATTTTTGAATGACCACATCTCTCTACCCCACACATACAATTATCTGTAAGGTCCTTCAGTCAAGCAGTGAATTTCAAAAACAGATTTAACCACAATGACCAGGGAGGTTTTCCAATGCCTGCAAAGAAGGGCACCTGTTGGTAAATGGCATAGACTTTTAAGCTGATTTGGATCAAAACTGTAACTATGCCACTCAGGAACATTCAATGTCGTCTTGGTAAGCAACTCCAGTGTATATTTGGCCTTGTGGTTTAGGTTATTGTCCTGCTGAAAGGGGAATTTGTTGGTTCAGTCTGCTTTCCAACAGACACCAGGAGACATATTCACCTTCCAGCAGGACAATAACCTAAAACACAAGGCCAAATATACCAAGTGGCCTAGTTACAGTTTTGACTCAAATCGGCTTAAAAGTATATGGCAAGACTTGAAAATGTCTGTTTGCTACCTTAATTACATCTACTGATGTACACAACCTACTCCACATTTCCAAAGTGGAAGAAAAATTATGGAATACTTTTCAAATTAATAAAATAAAAACGAAGATGCCTTGATTGCTGACGTCTTCACACCCCAGAGTTAATACTTGGTGGAAGCACATTTGGCCGCCATTACAGCTATGAATCTTTGTGAATAAGATTATACCAACTTTTCACAACTCTTAGGGCAACATACTGTATATCTATCGTTTTTGTCAAAATTGCTCAAACCGTGTTGGGAGACATTGTATTATTACCTTTAAGATTTCGTTGTAAGGCAGCAAAATGTGAAGGCAGTGCAAAGGGTGTGTAGACTTCAGCGACTGTATCTATCTATTGTTGATCTATCTACTAACGTGATAAATTAGGTGCCACAGTGCCTGTTGTAAATTATAGTATTTCACAAATGTAACCGTGGTGAATTACATCATGTGAAGTGTCAAATGACACCACACCGCTTTCTACAAACAGGTGAGTGGAAAAAGTGTTCAAAAGATGGAAAATAGGCCTACAGTAAAACAAAGACATTGACGAAGGAAGATTACATCGTCACGTGTATATCATTTTGATTGCTAAATGAATATACAGGATAGGGATATTTAGGCCGTATCCTAAGAGCTTCATGGGAATAACGAGACGCTATGGCTCATGAAGGGAGGGGCCTGGAGAAATGGGAGTTGGTTGGTGATAGAGGACTGAGCCATTGTCAAGAACTGGATAGCAACAGCAATCGAGTACCGCTGCCATGGTCGCGGTGGGAGGAGGCGACGCGGAATTCACCAACCAAAGGTTCCGGAATCACTCTGACACTGTTCAACACCGACCGAATGCAATTATAAACAACGATATTAGAATATGAATTAACGCATCCGGGGCTGGGGGAAATACTATTTAATTACAATTGTGAACAATAGGTAGTGTTGTGCTTGACGCGTCATGTTTGAATCCAAAGAAATGCATAAACAATTGCGTATAGGCCTAGAGCATATTGTAGGCTGTCTCATGCGAAGTGTTCAACCAGCTCCGATCCTGTCAAAATTCAAGAACAGTTGAAGTTTATGGTAATTAATCAAAGAGGGCTGATGACGGTACCCCAACATCCCAGTTGCATCGCATTTGCAAATGGATAGATAACCTGTATCGATGATGGACATTCGCCCAGTGAATAATATACAGCCACCGATTGATATCGGCCTCTTCTACCTCCCTGCCTGTGTCCATAATGCGGTTCCCTGTTATAATTTACCATTGGGCCTAGATCACATAAAGGCCACTCAAATCTGCAGTGGTGTGTGTGTGTCTATAATAACAAGAAGATTAGAAGGGCCTACGTGTAGCCTACAGTTTGTCTGTGGCATGCGTCATGGGGCTGCCTGAATCATAACAGTATAGGCTATGTTGTAGGCACAAAAAGGGGTTTCACAAGGGTTTCAACGAATTAACCAGGTACCTGAGGGAAAAAAACATGGCAATGTGAGGCCTAGGAGTACTTACAAAACCACAGAAACTAAAAAATGGCATAGGAAGGTGAAAGGAAATCTTACCTCATGTATTATACTTGTCCTCGAGACAAAGGCTTACGGTTTCATTCTAGGCCGTTTGGGGAGCTTGTTGCGGTCCACATTATATATATAAGGATTCAAAATCAAGTAAAGCAACAGTAAATGGCATAGAGGGTTCAACAAAACGAGCGTCAATTCCAAATATAATCCACAATGATAAATGACTGAAAACATAAAGAATAGATTAAATAATTAATACAGGATATTGTCACCTCCATAGAATCGGCCAGATCTTAATGCAAAAATAATGTCGCTTTTTGCAGACTTCTTAAATAAACACAGGTTTTAAAGAACAAAAAGGATCGTTTCCTCTTTTTTCGTGTGCATGTCATGTCTTCAGGTTTTCCATAAAGCTCTCCCAATGTTCAGCAATAAATTCCCATCACACTGGCAGAATAGAACAAATGAGTAAATTCGAATTGCTGACAATGTTGGCTGTTTTCAAATACTTATATCTCGGTGAATGTCATCAACTGGATCCTGTCACTGGTAAATACATCTAAATTCTGAAAATAACGGTGGTCCTATTAGACTCCAGCACAAGACACTTTTATTCAGGGTCTACGGATCTTGCTCTGCTTGTTGGATTCTCCATCAAAAACAGAGACGCCTTTTTTCGATCATTCTAGTCTCCAGCGCAAAGAGCTGTCTTTATCTTTTCAGTGATAATACATCCTTTTGCATATCAAACTAAATGTATATGCGGACTCTCGGTTCACAGAGTACAGATCGTATGTGAAAATATGTAGCCTACACTGTGCCTGTAGGCGCCCTATATATTTAAACATGTACCCGCCTTGTTTGGTCTTTAATGAGATTGAAAAAAATCCTTGTTTGCGGTGATAAATCCCCAAATACCATATCTTTCACGGACATGTCAAGTCGTTCGGAATCCAGCCTCAGTCATTGTTTAAATAATGGAAACTAGGAAAATGACCAACATGATAGGGCTGTTAAAGCGATGGTGAATTGGAAACAGCGGCTCTCGTCTATGCGCTGAGCATCGGTTCTCCCTCGGCTCCCTTTGGAATCGGCGAGGCAAGATTCGGGATCTTTCGGCAGAGGATAGGCGCGTTGTGCAGCGTTCTGTAGTAAAAATGAATGCGTGTGATATACACAATCTGTCACATAACTTCAGACTGAAGCAACAGCTGCCGTTGTAGAAAGCTAAAGAAAAAGTCAGGTCCACTGCTATTTCTGTTTGAGAACACCTCATCGTGATTTAGTTTACATGACTATCTGTTTTGAGGTCATGTTTTTTTACTTGATGAATCATCATCCTCATTATCTGCCCATTATCACCATCGTCATCCTCACCCTCATCCTTATCATCATAATCATCATCATGTCTACACGTACCTCCATAATATTAGAGAAGGTCAGACTGCATCATGGATGCATCAGGCCACATGGCTTCACCAGGTGATGATGGTATTGACATAAAATGCAGTGATGTAAATCACCTCCCTTGTAAGGCTCTTGGTGCCCAATCATTTAATCCTGCTCTAAATCCCTGGTAAAACGTTGTTTTGTCTCGGCATGACACAAGACTGTGCCGAGTGCCCTCATGCCTGCATTAACAGCTGTCCAAACCGCTGGAAGCCAAGGGAGCAGATGGCATCTCCTGACAAAGGGAAATGTTCAGGAAAGAGAGCGGGATACAGTGTAACTCTCCCCAAAATTATAACAACAACCCATTGGAGGTTTTGCTTTGTTCTGTGGGGCCGGGAAATAATATAAAACTGTAGAGTATTAGCTTGTTCATCCAAGGTCAATATCAAAGTAAATGGTGAATATATTAAATAACAATGGACTTCTAGGAGCTGGACTTTTCTTGCCATTGTGTGTATGGCAAGTGAGGCATAATGTGCACCCCCAACCGGGAAGCCTGGTCATAGGTTTGATCTTGGCTGGGAGGCAGAGTGAACTACACCCTGTCCCTTCCGGTCATGATTCCTAGACAACTGTTTCTATCTGGCTCAAAGGACCATAAAAAAAGAGCTGAATATCGTATGGATTAGTCCCAGTCTCTGATGTGTATGGACCTGGGAGTCTGCGACCCAATAAACAGTGGTTATTACCCCCCATTGTTTTATATGTTACGGTACTAATATTAAGCTATATAGTAGTAATCATACCAAAACTATGGATGGCAGATTCTGTAGGTTTTTACACTACTTTGTTAATAAGATTTGGTAAATCTGTAATTTGGGTGAACTTTCTCTTTAACAGAGATGGTCCAGCTCTCTCAATAACCTTGTGCTCACAGGTTTGTGGTGCCATCTGTTGGTATAACTACTACAGTGTTATCTGAATAAAGCCCACATGAAGGTAGGCGTGTGAAACTGATGAGTAAATTCTCTAGAATGAGGGCCAGACATGTTTATGTTCAATGACAATATAAATGACTGAAAGATGTTGCGTAATGTTTACCATTGGGTAGTTGACTTATCAAGATTGTTTTACAATAACGGTATTATATGACCTCAAGATTATTTTACTGGAACTAAAAAGTCTGAAATCCATCTGCATTACTCAATGTCAGGTCCGTACAGGGTGAACCACATATGAGTATTACCAAGAAAAGTATAATTATCTAACTTTAACATTAACTAACTGAAATTTGATGAGAGTAATACAACTAGGCTGAGTTCTGAAATAAGTTTTAGGACAAAACTAAACAACATTTGGTCAATCTGCATTCTCAGTCAAAGCCTTGAATTTTTTTAAATAATACAATTAATTCATTAATTGGTGGTATTTTCATGCATAAAGCATCAATAGATTTTTACAACGCATTATTATTTTCTTTATCTTTATTTTGTGATATCAATAGATATATATCAGTCATTTTCGATGTATTTTGTTGCTTTAGTTTCAACATGTAACCAGGGACTGCAGATAAACTATTGGTTTTCAACTAATAGATTTGTGATGATGAATTAACATACAGTCCCCTCCATATGTATTTGGACAGTGAAGCTAAGTGTTTTAATTTGGCTTTACACTCCATTTGAGAAAATGTTTCATGAGGCAACAGTACAGATTGTTTTATTTGAGGGTAGTTTTTATACATAACAGTTTTACTGTTTAGAAAGGACATCACTTTATGTGTCTTGTCTCCCCATGTGAAGAAGAAGTCATAAGTATCTGCAAAAAGTCACTTATACTGTATTAAATTAATTCAAAGTTTAGTATTTGGTCCCATATTCCTTGCTCACAATGATTACATCAAGCTTGTGACTCATCAAACTCTTTGGATGCATTTGCAGTTTTTTGTTTTTGTTTTTTGGGGATCATATTTTACCCAAACATTTGCCCTAACGCACTTGCCTTTCGTGAACTAACACTCGCACTTGACTTTTTTCTACTAGCACTGGCTTTGCTGATACAGTGCATTCAGAAAGTATTCATACCCAATGACTTATTCTTATCCACATTTTGTTGTGTTACAGCCTGAATTCAAATGGAAAATCAACTTGAAAATCAATGGCAAGACCTGAAAATGTTTGTCTAGCAATGATCAACAACCAATTTGACAGAGAAATCTATGTTTTTCTCACCCATCTACACCTAATACTCCATAATGACAAAGTGAAAACATGTTTGTAGAAATGCTTGCAAACGTATTGAAAATGAAATACAGAAATATCTCATTTACATGAGTAATGACGTCCCTGAGTCAATACTTTGTAGAAACACTTTTGGCAAGAATTACAGCTGTGAGTCTTTCTGGGTAAGTCTCTAAGAGCTTTCCACACCTGGATTGTGCAACATTTGCCTATTATTATTTTCAAAATCCTTCAAGCTCTGTCAAATTAGTTGTTGATCATTGCTAGACAAACATTTTCAGGTCTTGCCATAGATTTTCAAGTAGATTTAAGTCAAAACTGTACCTCGGCCACTTAGGAACATTCTTGGTAAGCAACTCCAGTGTAGATTTGGCCTTGTGTTTTAGGTTATTGTCCTCTTGAAAGGGGAATTCATCTCCCAGTGCCTGGTGGAAAGCAGACTGAACCAGGTTTTGCTTGAGGATTTTACCTGTGCTTAGCTCCATTCCATTTAATTTTTATCCTGAAAAACTCCCCAGTCCTTGCTGATGACAAGCATACCCATAACATGATGCAGCCACCATCATGCTTGAAAATATGAAGAGTGGTACTCAGTGATGTGTTGTGTTGGATTTTCCCCAAACATAATGCTTTGTATTCATGGCCTAAAGTTAATTTCATTGCCACATTTCTTGCAGTTTTACTTTAGCGCTTTATTGCAAACAGGATGCATGTTTTGGAATATTATTCTGTACATGCTTCCTTATTTTCACTCTGTCATTTAGGTTAGTTTTACAATACTGATCCATCCTCAGTGTTCTCCTGTCACAGCCATTAAACTCTGTAACTCTTTTAAAGTCAACATTGGCCTCATGGGGAATTCCCTGAGCGGTGTCCTTCCTCTCCGGCAATTGAGTTAGGAAGGACACCTGTATCTTTGTAGTGACTGATTGTATTGGTGCCCCATCCAAAGTGTAATTAATAACTTCAACATGCTCAAAAGGATATTCAATGTCTGCGTTTTACATTTTTACCCATCTACCAATAGGTGCCCTTTATTTGCAAGGCATTGGAAAAAATCTCTGGTCTTTGTGATTGAATCTGTGTTTGAAATTCACTGCTCAACTGAGGGACCTTACAGAATGATTGTATGTGTGGGATACAGAGATGAGGTAGTCATTCAAATAATGTTAAACACTATTATTGCACACAGAGTGAGTCCATGCAACTTATTATGTGAATTTTAAGCACATTTTTACTCCTGAACTTATTTAGGCTTGTTATATCAAAGTAGTTGAATAATTATTGACTCAAGACATTTCAGCTTTTCATTTGAATGAATTTATAATATAATTCCACTTTGACATTATGGGATATTGTGTGTAGGCCGGTGACACAAAATCTCAATTTAATCAATTTCAAATTCAGGCTTTAACACATCAAAATATGGAAAATGTCAAGGGCTGTGAATACTTTCTAAAGGCACTGTAGCTACTTTATTGAGAAAAAATGTACTTACTTTATCTTAGCTAGGTGAGACAACCACATCTATCTTAAGATGAATGAGTTGCTCTGAGTAAGTGCGTCTGATCAATTACTAAAATGTTTTAACATTTACCCTTATGTTTCTGACCACTTCTAAATTAATCCTGATAATGCCATGATTTAAAAAATCCTGAATGAATCTAGAATAATGATGAGTGAGAAAGTTACAGAGGCTACCACAAAATCTCTCACCATTACCAATAATAGAGGAGGTAAGCATTTTTGGGGGGGTATGATCTTTGTGCCTCTGTAACCTTCTCACGCATCATTATTCATGATCCATTCACCTGACTCTTTGTAAACTGGAAACCACACACCCTGAGGCTGCATTCATCGTAGCTGGGGATTTTAACAAGGCTAATCTAAAAACAAAACTCCCTAAATTCTATCAGCATATCCGATTGCTGCTACCAGGCTGGAAAAACCCTAGATCATTGTTATACTAATTTCCGCGACGCATATAAGGCCCTCCCCGCCCCCCTTTCGGAAAAGCTGACCACGACTCCATTTTGTTGATTCCAGCCTACAAACAGAAACTCAAACAACAAGCTCCCGCGCTCAGGTCTGTCAACGCTGGTCCGACCAATCTGAATCCACGCTTCAAACTGCTTCGATCACGCGGATTGGAATATGTTCCGCATCGCGTCCAACAACAATATTGACGAATATGCTGATTCGGTGAGCGATTCATTAGGAAGTGCCTTGACGATGTCGTACCCACAGCAACGATAAAAACATTCCCAAACCAGAAACCGTGTGATTGACGGCAGCATTCGCGTGAAACTGAAAGCGCGAACCACTGCTTTTAACCAGGGCAAGGTGACCGGAAGCATGACCGAATACAAACAGTGTAGCTATTCTCCGCAAGGCAATCAAACAGGCTAAGTCCCAGTACAGAGACAAAATCGAGTCGCAATTCAACAGCTCAGACACAAGAGGTATGTGCAGGGTCTACAGTCAATCACGGATTACAAAAAGAAAACCAGCCCCGTCGCGGACCAGGTGTCTTGCTCCCAGACAGGCTAAACAACTTTTTTGCCCGCTTTGAGGACAATACAGTGCCACTGACACGGCCCCCTACCAAAACCTGCGGGCTCTCCTTCACTGCAGCCGAGGTGAGTAAAACATTTAAACGTGTTAACCCTCGCAAGGCTGCAGGCCCAGACGGCATTCCCAGCCACGTCCTCAGAGCATGCGCAGACCAGCTGGCTGGTGTGTTTACGGACATATTCAATCAATCCTTATCCCAGTCTGCTGTTCCCACATGCTTCAAGAGGCCACCATTGTTCCTGTTCCCAAGAAAGCATAGGTAACTGAGCTAAACGACTACCGCCCCGTAGCACTCACTTCCGTCATCATGAAGTGCTTTGAGAGACTAGTCAAGGACATATCACCTCCACCCTACCGGAAACCCTAGACCCACTCCAATTTGCTTACCGACCCAATAGGTCCACAGACGATGCAATCGCAACCACACTGCACACTGCCCTAACCCATTCTGGACAAGAGGAATACCCATGTGAGAATGCTGTTCATCGATTACAGCTCAGCATTTAACACCATAGTACCCTCCAAACTCGTCATCAAGCTCGAGACCCTGGGTCTCGACCCCGCTGTGCAACTGGGTCCTGGACTTCCTGACGGGCGCCCCCAGGTGTGAGGGTAGGTAACAACATTCTCACCCCGCTGATCCTCACACTGGGGCCCCACAAGGGTGCGTTCTGAGCCCTCTCCTGTACTCCCTGTTCACCCACGACTGCGTGGCCATGCACGCCTCCAACTCAATCATCAAGTTTGCGGATGACACTACAGTGGTAGGCTTGATTACCAACAACGACGAGACGGCCTACAGGGAGGAGGTGAGGGCCCTCGGAGTGTGGTGTCAGGAAAATAACCTCACACTCAACGTCAACAAACAAAAGGAGATGATTGTGGACTTCAGAAACAGCAGAGGAGACCCCCCTATCCACATCGACGGGTCAGTAGTGGAGAAGGTGGAAAGTTTTAAGTCCTCGGTGTACACATCACGGACAAACTGAATTGGTCCACCCACACAGACAGCGTTGTGAAGAAGGCGCAGCAGCGCCTCTTCAACCTCAGGAGGCTGAAGAAATTCGGTTGTCACCAAAAGCACTCACAAACTTCACAGATGCACAATCGAGAGCATCCTGTCGGGCTGTATCACCGCCTGGTACGGCAACTGCTCCGCCCAAAACCGTAAGGCTCTCCAGAGGGTAGTGAGTCTGCAGAACGCATCACCAGGGGCAAACTACCTGCCCTCCAGGACACCTACACCACCCGATGTCACAGGAAGGCCATAAAAGATCATCAAGGACAACAACCACCCAAGCCACTGCCTGTTCACCCCGCTATCATCCAGAAGGCAGGTCAGTACAGGTGCATCAAAGCAGGGACCAGAGACGTGAAAACAGCTTCTATCTCAAGGCCATCAGACTGTTAACAACCACCACTAACATTTAGCGGCCGCTGCCAACATACTGACCCAACTCCAGCCACTTTAAAAATGGGAATTGATGGAAATTATGTAAAAATGTACCACTAGCCACTTTAAAAACATGCCACTTAATATAATGTTACATACCCTACATTACCCATCTCATATGTTATTACTGTACTCTATATCATCTACTGCATCTTGCCATCTTTATGTAATACATGTACCACTAGCCACTTTAAACTATGCCACTTTATGTTTAACATACCCTACAGTACTCATCTCATATGTATATACCGTACTCTATACCATCTACTGCATCTGCCATGCCGTTCTGTACCACCACTCATTCATATATCTTTATGTACATATTCTTTATCCCTTTACACTTGTGTGTGTGTGTAAGGTAGTTAGTGTGAATTGTTAGGTTAGATTACTTGTTGGTTATTACTGCATTGTCGGAACTAGAAGCCAAGCATTTCGCTACACTCGCATAACACTGCTAACCATGTGTATGTGACTAATAAAATTTGATTTGATTTGATTTGATTATCCATAACATGGTAGCATCCACATAAATGTAGAAGTGTTTAGAAACTTCTTCTTTCTTACAATAAATGTGACTCCAAAATGCAAAGTGACTCTACAAACTCAGTTCCACTGGGCAAAACATAATCCAAAACACAACCAAAACAACCGCAAATGCATCCAACAAGTAAAAAAATTATTAAAAAATAGTTTTAATTTTTAATTATTATAATTTTTTTAATTTAAGTGGTGGATCAGCTTAATATTGCGGAAAGAATGTTGCTTCAATGTAATTGTCTGCAGCATTTCAAATCCCCCATATTTTTGGGGTAAATATATATATCCATACACGCATGGATACATATACACATATATACATACACATACCTACAGTGGGGCAAAAAAGTATTAGTCAGCCACCAATTGTGCAAGTTCTCCCACTTAAAAAGATGAGAGAGGCCTGTAATTTTCATCATAGGTACACTTCAATTATGACAGACAAAATGAGAAAAACAAATCCAGAAAATCACATTGTAGGATTTTTAATGAATTTATTTGAAAATTATGGTGGAAAATAAGTATTGGTCACACAAACAAGCAAGATTTCTGGCTCTCACAGACCTGTAACTTCTTCTTTAAGAGGCTCCTCTGTCCCCACTCTTACCTGTATTAATGGCACCTGTTTGAACTTGTTATCAGTATAAAAGACACCTGTCCACAACCTCAAACAGTCACACTCCAAACTCCACTATGGCCAAGACCAAAGAGCTGTCAAAGGACACCAGAAACAAATTGTAGACCTCACCAGGGAAGACTGAATCTGCAATAGGTAAGCAGCTTTGTTTGAAGAAATCAACTGTGGGAGCAATTATTAGGAAATGGAAGACATACAAGACCACTGATAATCTCCCTCGATCTGGGCTCCCACGCAAGATCTCACCCCGTGGGGTCAAAATGATCACAAGAACGGGTAGCAAAAATCCCAGAACCACACGGGAGACCTAGTGAATGACCTGCAGAGAGCTGGGAAGTAACAAAGCCTACCATCAGTAACACACTACGCCGCCAGGGACTCAAATCCTGCAGTGCCAAACGTGTCCCCCTGCTTAAGCCAGTACATGTCCAGGCCCGTCTGAAGTTTGCCAGAGAGCATTTGGATGATCCAGAAGAAGATTGGGAGAATGTCATATGGTCAGATGAAACCAAAATAGAGCTTTTTGGTAAAAACTCAACTCGTCGTGTTTGGAGGACAAGAATGCTGAGTTGCATCCAAAGAACACCATACCTACTGTGAAGCATGGGGTGGGAAACATCATGCTTTGGGGCTGTTTTTCTGCAAAGGGACCAGGACGACCGATTCGTGTAAAGGAAAGAATGAATGGCCATATATCGTGAGATTTTGAGTGAAAACCTCCTCCATCAGCAAGGCATTGAAGATGAAACGTGGCTGGTCTTTCAGCATGACAATGATCCCAAACACACCCGCCGGGCAACGAAGGAGTGGCTTCGTAAGAAGCATTTCAAGGTCCTGGAGTGGCCTAGCCAGTCTCCAGATCTCAACCCCATAGAAAATCTTTGGAGGGAGTTGAAAGTCCGTGTGCCCAGCAACAGCCCCAAAACATCACTGCTCTAGAGGAGATCTGCATGGAGGAATGTGCCAAAATACCAGCAACAGTGTGTGAAAACCTTGTGAAGACTTACAGAAAACGTTTGACCTCTGTCATTGCCAACAAATAGGTGTATAACAAAGTATTGAGATAAACTTTTGTTATTGACCAAATACTTATTTTCCACCATAATTTGCAAATAAATTCATAAAAAATCCTACAATGTGATTTTCTGGAATTTTTTTTCTCATTTTGTCTGTCATAGTTGAAGTGTACCTATGATGAAAATTACAGGCCTCTCTTATCTTTTTAAGTAGGAGAACTTGCACAATTGGTGGCTGACTAAATACTTTTTTGCCCCACTGTATATAGACGTACATACTTTTTTAAAGAATATTCCTTTATTATTATTCCCCGCAAACCCTACCACCGATCCCCCAATTGGAGTAAACTAATAAACACTTCTGCTTTTACCTTCAATTTATACATCTTATACACATTTTACAGTTTCGATTTGTAACTGTGCTATTTCACAAAAGTTCCCGAGCCTATATACATTTTACAGATCCCGTATGCTTTACATTGTTTATCTTGTTATTAGTCCCACCCTTCAGCTCCATTCAACCCCTCCCATCTATCTCTCAACATCATCCATTTCGGGTTTTCTATTTGCCATATATTTTTCAACTGTGCTGTGATGCTTCACAAAATAATTGAACCTTCCTATTCTCATAGCTTCTACAGATTGTAAATTAAAATACTTTTTTTTTGCTAAAATAATTATTATATTATTGATTGATTGACTATGGCTTTTCAAATCACCCAGTATTGCTATCACCCAGTATTGCATCCAACAAGTTTGTGGAGTCACAAGTCCTTGTGTTCAAGGAATATCAGACCAAATACTAAACTGACCAAATACTAAATACTAAACTGAGTAGTTTAATACACTGTAAGTGAATTTGGCCAAATAATTATGATTTTCAAAAACACATCATGACATTAATTGAGAAAAGTTATGAAAAACAACCCCCACAAAGGTTTTTGTGAAAGCCTGTGTACAGTTGTTATCTAATAAGGGGAATGTTTGTTAAGATTAAAAAGGAAATTGAGATGCTCAAGCAGACCGCTTCCTTGCAACGTTCTGTGGTATATTTTAGATAGATGACCTTTGAGAACCTGAAAAATAACTCTTCAGAACAAAGTGTTTTACACCTGCTTAGAATGTCATACTTTACCTCGCGCGGGCTTCCCCGTTGCGTAATGGACTATTTTTCGTTGGTTATGTTAATGTTTCCTCTGTAAAATGCCTTGTTAACAATTTTTGGTGGTGATGCTGGTATTAATGATAATGATGATTATTATCTTTATTACAAAATAAAATAAGTACGGTAGACACAACAACAGCAAAACAAATCAATTTCTCACAAGAAATACACCTTTTGATGTCATTATCACAATTGTAAAGTTGATATTTTCATATACTGCTCATGCTATTAACCATTTGAGCATATATGTCATAACGAAAAAATGTAATCTTACTTCAGCTAGTCACGATTAGGACTCACCTGAGGTCAGCAACCTCCCGCTCTAGCCCCCTATCACCACTCCTCTGCTTCTTCTAGAGATCCTCACACACAAGGAAAAGTTGAATCACAGACAACATTTTTATTTCATGATGAATTACATCCAAAGATGTAAGGATGCAAATTGACAACATATGACTTTTTGAACGTCTTGTCAGCAACTATCATTACAGTATGTGTGGTCAGGAATGACATAATATGTGGTAAAAGAAGGAGCAGTCTGTGTCCTTTCTCTGTTCCTCCGCAGAATGAGGTCGGTGAGAAAGTACATAATTTCATTGTTTTCCCTCAGGTGTGTGTTACGTTCACACGAGAATACAAGTTTCAAGTAAATGTGTCTTGGTACACATGAGAAATCGTACTCCTCGGCATAGCCAGTCCAAGACTTAAACAGGGGTAAAAGGAGAGCTAGAAGAGTATTTTAGCGATGGAAAGTTATTTAACAATGTGGTTTGGAGAATGTGTTGGGTAATTGTAGGGTTTAGAGCCTGCCGATATCACTGCAGACTGTGTAGGCCCCTCAGGGTCATGGTGTGGCATTGCCTTTGTAACAGAGGTGGTTCAATGAGCCATGCTTGCATGTTGAGTAACTTTGTCCGAAACCTAAAGACTTGCGTTAACTTCCCAAGCTTAGGCTTTAGCTCAGTGAGCCAAAACAATTTTGTGGTGCGCAGACGACCAGGGCTGCAACCGAGTCGGTCCCATCGGTGCCAGTCATTCAGTTGATGCCTATTAGCTGCTGGGGTCATTGTGGAGAGGGAGAGGAGGTCCTGAAGACTTGCGAAAGCTCCCCAAGCTAATGCCTAGGTTTCAGACCACCGGGCTAACACAGACAACCCAGATTAATTTAATTTACACTAATTCAGTACAATACGGTGGATCAAGTAATCAACAATCACAAAACAAACCATTTCTGTGCACTGCCATTGTGGCTTGTAGCATTTATTTTTTCTGAAATAGGTTGTGCTTCAGACTATTGAGGGTAGGGTAAGTCACTTAAGCTTATTTGTGTCAAACCTGTTACAGTTGTGTAGGACATTTCCATTTCGATGGCAGGCGCAAACTTTTTTTCCTACTGTAACTTCCAGGTATAAATACAGACTGGATTCTGCAAACACACATTTCACGCATCTGTTCCCTCTCTCACACATTGCTTGTGACATTTTCAGGTGAGTGTTGAATGAAGGGGATCATGATTTTGCATTATTCATGCTCTCTGTAATCCGAGTGATTTCTCTTTATTTGAGCATGTTATTGTGATTACGCAACGTTATTTCAACAATTCTACTCATCATGGCTATCCATTGTGTTGACACAGTGAAATTATACAAGGCCGCATGATTATGTTTAGTCTGTATTAAGATTTTTTTTAATGTAGCTATTGTGAAAGTTACCTGAATACGATGTGTTGGACAAGCCAAAATAAGATACTATTGGAGGAGATTAGCGTCAATGTTAACATTTATTTGTACCTTAGACAAAACATGCTAATAGGTTTTGGTCTACTTGCCTAACAAATTAATAGTTAATGCTGAAATCAAATATAATTGTTTTATATCATCAAAGAAATATACTTTTCATAAACATTTTTATATTTATAAACATATTTGAAGAAACATTTCCTTTTCAACATTTCTTTGCTCTTACCATAACCTGTTTCACCGTTACAGTGAATATTGCTGGTAGTCTGTGTTCTTTTAAACATAATAAACTTCAAACATCACTTGTGGAATACTACCCCCTCTCTCTGACATTTGTTAGCTTTTTTTTCATTTTCTAGCATCTCATCCTCTTAAGAACAGGAAGACAGAAAGCGAGCAGGAGATACGGAAGGTGTAAGGTGAGAAAACTGTCTGTTTTAACGTGTGACCTTTACATTTTAGGAATGTACTTCTTTGCTTTCAGCTAGAGTTGGCAACCATTCTGTGTATCAGAAGGGAGATAATTCAGTGGACAAGTGTCTCGCAAATTGGGGTGCGTGTCCCCCAGAGGTACGTACAGTACGCAAAACTCAAGACCATGGTGTAATCTGGTTTGGTGTAATCTGTAATGGTGGATTGTTTGTAGCTGTGGTGTATAAGCTATTTTATAGTGTAGTCTAATGATCATGTACCTTACTTCTAAAAGCGTAAAAAATATCAATACTGTATATCAGTTGGGTAACACAGATTGTAGGCATATAGCAAAAGGGTGAAAGGGTCATGATAGGTCTTAATATTAAGTAAACACAACTAAGAAAATAACTTAGTTTGTAATGACTGCTTTAGTGAGGAATCTGTTAAAAGGTGTTAACAGGTGTAAAAGTAAGTATTTAAAGCATCACTAAACATATAGGCTAAAACAATCCAATCTTTCTTCTACACATTTTTTAAACATTATGTTCAAGATTACTTTTAACTTCTCATTGAATGGATTATTCAATGACAACCCAGTCGACACAATTCTAACACTGGGCACGTTCATTCACAAAATTGAAATGACTTTGGTATGATATCTATCACGGTTAGGGTAGATTCATTTGAACTCACTATATTCAAGGAAATACTTGGTGAAGAAAATGTAATAATTGAAACTCTGAAATATCTATGCGTTACTAAAAAAATGTACAATCTCATTGTAAATGTAATTCTTTAAATGATTTGGGTTTAGACCCAAGACCTGATATTCATAACATGATGGACTGTTGGTGGATTGAAGTCTCATGATGCAAAAAGGTCATTTGTGACGAATCTGGGGGCTTGTCCAGAATTTGTCTTTTATCATTAAAGGATACTGGGATTTTTTAAAATTTATGTCAAGAATGTGTACCGGTATCACATGTTGCTGTGTCATCAAAATGATCATACATTCAGATTTGTCTGACGGTTGTCAATATCTGTACATTGTTACCACAAAAAAAGCAAATTATGGAATATAGTAATATTTTCGGTACCACAATGTCAAAGACGATGAATCACCTTACAGGAATTACACTGTTATACTTTGGTCTTTCAATTGTGTTTCTTTTGATCTGTGAGAAAACCAGAAAGCATTTTCTCTCTATGAATAATTTTTTGTCAATATAAAAATGTAAGTATTGAGGCTTACACTACAATCACAACATGCATTTAATCTGCAAATCACCAAAATATTCCAGGTAGATTAGGTTTTTATTCAGTTAACCTAATTTAAAGATCAGATTAGGATGAACAGATTAATACATGCACATTTTTTTGTATTGTAGTTTATAGAATAATACATGTAGGTCAAATTCTGGCAAATGCCAATAGTGATGTACTAGTCATAGTTATAAATGGAAGCTCTGAGTCAGTGTGACATGATTGTAGGGTGTGGGATCTTCTCACTCCAGCATTTACACCCTTCACTTGTTGTAGCTGGATTTACGCTGCACACTAATGTGACATTAGTAATCGTGAGTAGTAGTTCTATCTCAATTGCTTTTTATTTGTATTTAATTGTATTTGTACTATTAGGGATCCCGATTAGCTGTTGCCAAGGCAGCAGCTACTCTTCCTGGGGTCCAAACACATAATGGCACTTACATTACACAAAAAACAAATAATAAAACAGTACATCATATAAAAGTATTACACCACTACATATCTACAATACAAAATGTATAATACCACCATACAACAATATTACAATGTACGTGTGTGTAGAGTGAGTGCGCTAGCGTGTGTGTGCCTCTGTGTGTGTGTGTGTCTCTTTACAGTCCACCTTGTTCCATAAGGTGGTTTTATTCTGTTTTTTTTAAATCAGATTTTACTGCTTGCATGAGTTACTTAATGTGGAATAGAGTTCCATGTAATCATGGCTCTGTGTAGTACTGTGCGTTTCCCAAAGTCTGTTCTGGACTTGGGAACTGTGAAAAGACCCCTTGTGACATGTTGTGTGGGGTATGCGTGGGTTTCTGAGCTGTGTGCTAGTTTGAACAGACAGCTCTGTGCTTTCAACATGTCAGTACCTCTCGCAAAGACAAGTAGTGATGCAGTCAGTCTCTCCTCTACTTTGAGACAGCAGAGATTGACATGCATGCCATTGATGTTAGTTCTCCATGTACACTTAAGGGCCAACCGTGCTGCTCTGTTCTGGGTCAACTGTAATTTGCCGATGTCCCTCTTTGTGGCACTTGACCATATGACTGGGCAGTAGTCCAGGTGCGATAAAACTAGGGCCTGTAGGACTTGTTTTGTTGATAGGAATGTCAAGAAAGCAGAGCAGCACTTTATTACGGGCAGACAACCTCTCCCCATGTTAGCTACTGTTACATCAATGTGTTTTAACCATGACAGTTAACAATCCAAGGTTACACCAAGCAGTTTAGTCTCCTAAACTTGCTAAATTTTCACATTATTCATTAGAAGATTTAGTTGAGGTTCAGGGTTTTGTGAATGTTGGCCCAAATACAATGCTTATAGTCTTAACTATTTTGTTCTAGCTTTTTACTTGTCAGTGCTATCTGGGATCTTTGGGACATTCCTAACCTTAACCCCTATCCTTACCCTAACCCTAACTCTAACCTTAACCCTTACCGTAACCATTTAACATGTCAACCTTTATGGGGGTAGGGACGTCTTAAGGATCGCAGATAGCACAGGCCATTCTAAAACTGACTGCAGCTTTTTGTTAAGTGATTTCACTTGCTGTGATAGCTGATGTTTATAATGTTGAGCCATCAGCATACATAGACTCACAGGCTTTACTCAGTGCAAGTGGCAGGTCATTGGTAAAGATTTAAAAACATGAGGGCCTAGACAACTGACCTGGGGAATGCCCAACTCTACCTGGATTATGTTGGAGAGGCTTCCATTAAAGAACACAAAACAGCAACCACAAGCTTCTTATTATCAATTTATTTCAGCCAATCATCAGTGATTTGCCCTTCCCTATAAGTATGCTGAAAGTCAATTGTTGATTTGTTTACTCTGTAATAGCGTTGTATCTGGTCAAACACCATTTTTTCCAAAAGTTTACTAAGGATTTGTAGCAGGCTGTTTGAGCCAGTAAAGGGTGCTTTGCTATTCTTGGGTAGCGGAATGACTTTTGCTTCCCTCCAGGCCTGAGGGCACACGCTTTCCTGTAGGCCTAGATTGAACAGATGGCAAATAGGAGGGTCAATATAGTCCGCTATCATCCTCAGTAATTTTCCATCCAAGTTGTCAGACACAACATTTCTGCAACTACCGCCCCCTTACAAGCAACGTTTGAAATATGTTCTACCTTCTTGTGGCTTTGAGTCAGTGACTTATCACAGAATGAAATGTTACATTTGAGAAGTTAGACAATTATTTATTCACCTCTTCCACACTCACTTTACGGAATTCAAAATTACAATGCTTGTATTTCATAATTTGGTAATTTATTAATGGATGTGTAGGTTCAGGGTTTGTTGTTGGCATGTCATGCCTAAATTGGCTAATCTTGCCAATAAAAAAACTATGAAAGTAGTTGGCAATATCAGTGGGTTTTGTGATGAATGAGCCATCTGATTCAATGAATGATGGAGCTGAGTTCACCTTTTTGCCCAAAATTTTGCAAACTCTGGAAATACAGAAGTTGGACATAAATGTTCAAGAAACATCCTAACTTTGTAATATAAACTGCAATATCTTTTTTTTTAAATTGTCTGTAGGACTGGTATTATATGACCATCAAATTGAAAGTTAGTCTTCATGCTTATTTTACCATTTAGATTCATTCAATAATTTTGGACATAAATGTTAATGTAGCTGTGTCTAAGTCACCACTACAGTATAGTATTTACTCTAATCTATTTTTATAAATGTTTTTCTTCTCATTCAAAAAGAAAAATGGAATTAGAAGAAAGCATATTATAAATTGAACATAATATAATATTGGGGGAAAAAATCATATTCTGTTTAATACTGTCCTTTGTGGATCAAAGATCAAAAATAATGATTACTCTGCTTATAAATTCCTTCCTCCCCTACTGTAGTGTTATAGGTCAAAGAAAGCGAATCTACAAATCAATATCACCCACAGGTTCCTTCCAAAGCGCCAAGATCAGACAGATATTTTAGATATGGAAGCATAGTGAGTAATAAGAAAACTCAATGAGAAAAAAGTTTCAATATGATACAGAATTAATAACTTTCCATATGTAGTTGATTGTAAATATAGCATTTTGATAATCAAACCCAGTCCTAGACTGTAGTAAAAGCTGAACGTAATTGTCCTCAGTTGAGAGAAGTGTTGAAAGAAGTGTTAATATATCACAATCTTCTACTTGTAATGTCATTGTAGCACATCCATTCATCAAATCACACCCTACAAACCTGTGTGACATAAACATGTACTGTAGCTCTCAATTACAAATCCAAAAGATGTGCTTATTCATTTAATGCCTGTTTTATGTGACTTGATTCAATTGTCACTTTGCATTACAACAAATACTTTGCTTTGATCTGAGCTTTCTGTAAAGCAGAAATGTTTGGTTTTGCTAGTGAAGTGGAGATAAAAGTGAGAAGCCACAAAGAGCTTCAGTACTTTCTCTTTCTACTGAATTCCTGTTTCCTCTTCCTGGGTGAGAGCGTGCATTTGCAAATGTACACAGTGGTCACCCATAGACTTTTAAACATTTGAGGTATAGAGTTCTATGAGGTTGCCTTTAGAAGCTCTTGGGTAGCACTTTATTTTACAGTAATAAATGACCAGATATTTACATATTTACCTAAAAATGACATGATATAATTACATGTTTGTTTCTTTGGGAGTTTTAACAGATTTTGGTACCAAGTAGTCCTTTCAAGTATACTAAGCACAATAACGTAGCCATTGATACCACATTATTTCCTTCTAAATACAAGGTGAATGCCACTGAAACAGTACCAGCACCAGGGGTACGAGGAAAAAAAAGAATTGGAGCACCCTCTCCCCTTCCCTCTTTCCTGTGCTATATTTTTGAGATACCTGCTGCTATCAGTTCATCTCTGTACCCTCCACTGTCTGTGTAGTCAAAGGTTGCACCTGTGCACAACCACAAAATCTCTCAGCCCAGACTGTGTTTGAACTCCTCTCCCTTTCATTATGTCTGATAAAGGAACAAAGATACCATGCCTCCAAACCTGTAGCTGTCTAACATTTACCAAAGAGCAAATTTGTAACCCCCCCCCCTCTCTCTTATTATATTATATTGTAGCAATATGTTGTTTTAATGTCATACATTGAACAATATGCTGGACTGAATACAACATATCCTTACAAATAGGAACATACCTACATAATTGGTGCCCTGTGTGGAGATGATCTATTGCGATGTGTGTTTATTTACGATTGTTTATGTTGTCTACACATTTGCAGCGTGAGAGTCCACCTTTATCCACCACCACCCCTGCATTCCTAGGGGTAACATGCACTTAGCACTAACCATCCATTTCTGCTCTTCTGCACCAGGCCCAGGGATGCCACAGACTGAGAGTGAGAGGTTGAAGAGTGAGCGACTGAACAGTGGGCGACATCAGCAGCAGCGAGAGCGGCGGGGTGAACAGGGAGAGGAGCCAGACGCACGTACCCAGCCCAAAGATTCTGCCTCACCTCAGCTCTGTGCTCGTACCTCTGTTACGCAGGTACTGGTTGAGCTGTTACTGTGGTTTCAAGCAAAATTTGAGCCAGATTTACAAAGAAAAATAATAATACATAACGAATACTAAAATAAACATGAATTGAAAGTTAAGAGCTCAAGCTAAAGTGTACATCAATTGGTTTCATACCGTTTGCTTTTTCATTTGGTTTTTGGTCTACAATTTTTTTGTATAATAATACTAATTTAAGACTATTAAAGCTAGAATCCATAAAAATAACAAAGCCACACCCAGCCTCTGTTTCGATAAAAAGCTGAGGGATGGACCTAAAGAAATGGAACCACTCTCAAATTCATAGACTACGCTATGGATGCAAGGACTGGCCATCCATGATATCAAAATGACCGTTTTAACCATGTTTTGAGGCTATACAGTGGTTGTTTACATTTACTTTGTTTACAAACATTGAAGGAAAACAAACTTTTATTTTCTGATGGGGTGCGACAGTTGAACTAAGCTTATCAGGCCTTTATAAGTTATTGTCTTCAAGAATCAATGGGTAATTGTTAAGTCCAAACATTAATGTTGCAACTAAGGATTCTAGCTTGGAGGAAATATTTATATTTTCATTACATGGAATATTTGTTGTCCTTATAGTGAGAGGAATGATGTAAATACATGTCCATTATTCATAGATGGGCTTCCCATTGATGATCAGACATGGAGGTTCACTTATGGCCTCGTCTCAGCTCCAAAGCATATTGTCACAGCAGGTATGATATTCCTTCTTATACCTCCTATTATAACGCGTCCCGATGCCCTATTCTGACCTGAGATACATGTAACCCATACATTATTGTTTCAGTTTCACTGACATTAGCACAAGAAAGTTGCTTGTATTTGCTCGGAGAACTCCCTGCTGGTGAAAGGGGGTACTGTAAGTATCTTGTTGCGTGTCCTCCCCAGTGTTCCAGTGAGGAGGAGGGGAGACCGGTCCTGCAACGGGTGTCTCTGTGCCCCCAGTTGAGCCAGCACAGACCCTCTGTTCTACGCCAGGGTGTTCAGGCTGCCCACGTACGACCGCAGGGTACGCTTTGCTCTGACTGACTCTCTGCAGCCCCCTTGCGTACACATGTTTTTTATTTATTTTTTATTTCACCTTTATTTAACCAGGTAGGCCAGTTGAGAACAAGTTCTCATTTACAACTGCGACCTGGCCAAGATAAAGCATAGCAGTGCGACAAAAACAACAACACAGAGTTACACATGGGATAAACAATAGAAACATCTATATAGTGTGTGCAAATGTAGTATGTCTTAGGAGAAGATATAAAGCCAGCTTGTAGTCCTAAAAAATGGAAATGAGTTTCCTCTGGTTCGTTCAGCCATTCTTATGGGGAAAATGAATGGGGAAAGAATACGGTTTTGGGAGAAGGTTAACACAGGCTTAGGAGATCTTATACGTTTGGTTATATGAGATAATATCAGTCAGTTGACATGACATTTATGAATTATGAAGCCTTCATGTGCTTTTTTTCATTACATACAGTAAATGCTTCAAAATGCACAAAAAGTGACGTTAGCTGATGAAGATTATCTCATAGAACAAAACGTATAAGATCTCCTGAGCCTGTGTTTACCACAGACATATAAAACTCCATTCATTTCCCTTTAGGCTTTGTTCCACGGACCATGGCGGTGTTGGTGCTTACTAAAAGACGCCATTATTATTGCTCTCTATAAAACAGCTCTTTATGGAGAAAGACCTACTGTAGAAACACTGTCCATGACCCTCAAGTGTATAATGGATGTATAGAATCCATAACTAACCCCACAGTACACTTCTGTCCGCTTGGACTGACACGCTGCAGCATCCTTACATTCACAACTGGACCATTAAATCATTGTCAAAACATTTCCCCTTTTCCCTCACCCTATATAATGTGTGTGTACAGTCACACTTTTCAATGGAAACACTAGCGGCTTTAAAAGCATGTTGTCATTCCATATGTTGCATACAATTCTATACAACCATTATACTGTACATTATTCAAAGGAGGTTCATGGAAAGTGTATCTAGGTCTTTCTCCATGAAGATCAATTTTTCTCTACCTTCTGCTTCTCCAGCACCATGCACTCTAACAGAGGCCAGTTCAGCTCAGCCCATCTCACTGTGCAAGGTGGAGGTGGACACAGGGAGCCGTGGACAGTCCTCTCCCCCACACTCTGAGCACTCTCCTGGGCCAACTCGTCACCCCTCTCCCCTGAGGACAGCCAGTCCTAAGCAGAGCTCCATCATCACCAGGCAACATGAGTGAGTTCCGCGTGTGTGTGTGCGTCTGTGTGCATGTACGTGCATCTAAGCTTGTGCGCGCGCATGTGACATGAACAGAAACTGCATAAACAATGCCAGGTTGGTTTGATTGATTGCGTTAAATCCTAAGTTTGTAATATTCCTCCCCTCATTCTGCAGGGCAGGTCACCCAGCCTTAGAGGGGTCCAGTGCTCTGTTTCTCAACGGACTCTGCTGCTGGCCTGGCTGCGATGCAGTATTTGAAGAATTTCCCAGTTTTTTGAAGTAGGTAATGAGCACCAGTATATTTCATTAGTCATTGTGATACAGTTGTTGCGCTGTTGTTTATAGTCATAACTGTGATGCTCTTTATGGTGTTTCCAGACACCTCCACTCTGACCATGGTCATGGAGACAGAAGCATTGCACAGTGGAGGGTACAACAAGACATGGTGCAATTCATGGAGACCCAGGTTTGTTCCTGTAGTTCTACATATTATAGAGTTTTACAGAAAAACTACAACTAGTGAACACAGACAACCGAGAAAGGTTGTAAAGCTCCAAGTCCAACTAAGTGAAAATGCGGCCCTTAATGAACATTCTCTCTTTTTTAGCTGACTGTGGAAAAACAGAAACTCTTCGCAATGCAACTTCATCTGCACCTATCTGGACACAAATCAACTGTCTTGGTAACTTCTCAAGGCTTCCCTCTTTTGGCTAATTCCCTCAAGTGACTATAGTAACCGGCCATTGTCCATTATCCTGCATTTTTTAAGACAATTTCTATCTACCCCAACTTGTCCTTGTTGAATGTCTGTGTTGTTGGGTCATGGTCTCTCTCCCTGTCAGAAGGCAGGTTCAGACTGGCCCTACAGGCACAGCCTGTCACTAGGCCTGCCCCAGAACCCAGCCCTGGCCCGGGTGCCAGATGGAGTGTCAAGCTGCACCACTAAAGAGCCAGAGGAGCTGGTGCAGCACGAGTATTGGCCCTCTGCTGCTCCCCACCACCTACGGCCAGGTAACACTGCCCCCCCTCCCGCTCTTCTTAAGCCCGAGGGAGTTCCACTCCATTTTGTTTCTGAATGCCACTCTGAGTGCATTCCTACAAGTGTTTTGCTTGTCTGTTTTGGTAATGTTGCCTTTCGCGTTGCTGTGAAATCTGATCCAAACTCAAGACCTGGTATGTTTGCTTTCGTTGGCCTTCCCACAGATCTTATCCCGAGTGTTGAGTGTTACAAATACAACAACATTAGGCCACTGTACACCTACGCCTGCATGATAAGATGGGTGAGTTGTCTGATTTAGACAGTAGTGTCTCTCTGAACACTTGTGTAAAAGGAGCACTTGAGAAAAGTGAAAGGTAGACTGCCGAGAGTCTGGCTGAGTGGCTGAGGAACACACAGTTTGCTCAGTAGTTCATGCGTCCTTGTTGTGGACTGCAAGACAGCGACAAGTGTGACATTAATATAAAATCTGTTGTATTGGACTACATGTGTAGCAATACTTCAATCTATGTCTAGACCTCATGTGAGTTCTTTCAATTGCACAAGCATATTGTGACTGTCCACCATGTCTGTCTGCAGTCTATACTGGAGTGTCCAGACAAGCAGCGCTCTCTGAATGACATCTACAACTGGTTCACCACCATGTTCTTCTACTTCCGACACAACACGGCCACATGGAAGGTTAGGCTCATTATTGGATCATTATGCTCGCTTTCATATGAGTCCTATATTTGAGTCTTGAGCAATATTAGCTCCTGAACTCCTTACACAAGCTGTATTCATTTGCCACCACAGAACGCTGTCCGTCATAATCTTAGCCTCCACAAGTGTTTTGTGCGAGTGGAGGGAGGCAAGGGGGCCGTCTGGACAGTGGATGAAATGGAATATCAAAGGAGAAAGGGACAAAAATACCACAGGTAGACAGACCTATGCTTTGGATGTGCTCTCTTGATTCATTCTTAGTTTTGCAGCTTCATTCCAACTCAACAAGTGAGGGTGCTATTGTTAACCCTGTTAATAAAACACAGCTTAACCCACCCGCTAACAAAGGCATGTTTTTAAAAATTATATTGTAATAATATGAACCATCTTTTCAGGGATCATCATGTGAAATGGCTGGCACCCTACTCCTTATTTCGTCCAGAGGAACCTTGAACATAGCCACCCCTTCAGTGAATGAAAAACTACTGGAAAAGGAAGTCACTAGGACCTATAACTGAATCAGGTATTTTTTAACAGGGCTGGAGAAAAAGCCCTCCAGGAGGGTTGACCAGTCCTGGTCTACAGTATCTACAGAACCTATCATCACCTTCTTTGTTCAGCAGCAGATGGTGCTCCAACATAGCACAGCCCAGGACTCTTTTGCCTCTAGACTCTCTTATCATGAAGATGTGTGCACGGCTGACGGCTGGAATGGCTATATGTTTTGCAGCATTTGAAAGAAAAATATATACTTAGCAATCATTTGTCAATCAAAACATAGTGAAAAGGTAAACAATTGTTTTGTTGTGTTGGCTACATACAGTATACTCTATCCCACTGGGCTAATCATTGTAAACTGTTGTTTTGAGGGTGGAATTTCAACCATAGGATTATGTCAACATTTTAATAAATTTTCAACATAGACAAACCTCGTATGAAATATAATGAATTTGTACCTTTGAAATAATGTCAGATCATCACTCAATAAGTCAGACAACAAACTTCTGGCTGATTTATTGAGTGGGTGAATAAAGGTTGAAATCTCATTGTTCAACGTTTTTACCAAATATTACCCAAATGTCCTCGTTGAAATGAAATGGTGTGCCCAGTGGGGTGTTACAGCAAGAAAGTACAATTTTACATTGTGTACAACAACAAAAAATACTCTGCAATTAAATGTATCTTTGGTTATATCTTGTGGATGTGATCTGTCTAATCAATCTATCCTTTAAAGGAAGGGGGTTACTCTGATATCTCATCAAAACAATGGATCTAACATTCCATTGACATCAAGCTAAATATTGTCTATACAGTAGCATTTGGTTTCTAAACATCTCCATTGTGTTTTTTTTGTTCCACTGCTATTAATCCGTTTTGCCACAGACCCAGCAGTTGTCCTTCTGTGTGAACCAGGCTTTCCCTAGAAAGGGTTATCCAGTTATTTATATCCAGAGTTACTTTTCTAAAGGACAACATGTCTTTATCTGGTGTGCATGGGTAAGCATGAGACTGTTTGATATGAGCAAACCTCAGTCTGGACCAGATCCATGGAAGTTAATGCTAAGTTAATGTATGTGCTTTCCAAATTCAAAAGTATACTAAAACCATTTAACTGTAATTCCATATTAGGGGGGGGGGGTGTTTTTGCACATTCCTTTTCTCTACCAGAGAGAGAAAATGCACCCCCCCAATATGCAAATTACCCCCATATTTGTTTTAAGTCTGTAAAGTGTCTACCTCGTCTCTCTCACTGACAATCTCACATCCACAAACCTGCTAGCTCTCAGAAAAGGTCCTCAGGCAAGGTATTTTTGACAGGACAAGACAGAGAGAGTACAGTAAATATGACACATTTCCACTTTTCAGACCTTGATTACACATTTCAGGGCATAGTCATAAATAATAACTAGCAATTGCCTGTTCAAGGCAACCACTAACATATAAAAGTGTTCACCTGTAAATCAAGAACAAACTGATTTCATATCATGATTCACATTTTTACTCATAACAGATACATAGATACATCAGATTCACATTCTGACCTGTACTTATAGCAACGTAACGTCCAAAAGGACCATAATAAAATACAGATTTTGCAAGCTAGCACTTAATCGGCGGGTATGTTTGTGTATGAATGGATAAGTGTACCCTTTGGATAAAACAATTTGGTTCTGTTATCATTCTGTCACAGCTCAGAAATACTGTATGACCTGGTGACTGCAGTCTTGACAGAGTTGTAGTCCTTTTCCAGCTCTCAGTGTTTTGCTGTTGGGAATTATGGTTTCAAAGGTCCCAGACGAGTATCACAGCCCTCCAAGCCCAGCCTACGGGGGACACACTTGAACCCAATCTATAATTTTTTTTATCCTGTTTTATATATAACGGGATTCATGTCTGATTTGAATTTTATAATGATTGCAAGATATAAATTCAAAGGATTTATTTCAGAGAAATGGCATTGTCTGTGTCTTCCCATAAGTGATTCCTCTGTGATGGTGCCACTCAATCTTTGAGAGAGAAGACGGTGTATCTAAACAGAGAACATGAACAGAAAGCTGGTTTCCATTTCACTGGATGGGGTTGTCCCACCGGAGGCCATGACAAGCTTCTGATGCCGTCTGACAGCCCAGAACTTTCCACCACTTTGATGCCATGACATTTGAATGGAGCAGCCTGGGGGGAGACAGATGATAACTTGCATGAGTTTACCCATTTCTCTGTCTCCTGCTGGCGGGCTGTATAAAGTATAATTGCTCAGAGCATGATTAAAGTCCTTCAGCGAGGTGTAAACACATTAAACACACCCCTTGAACTCCCTTAGCAGTCAAAAGAGAGACGCAACACCCTTGTGACTTTGAAACATATCTCATAGCCTCAGATAAAATAATAAAAGAAAAATGAATTGTGATGTGCTTCACAACAGTTGACACAGAGGGACAGTTTATACTACATTTAAGGTTAATCCCTTGGGTGGATTTACATGCCCACCGGTTCTTGGCTATTGCAATGGAATTGTCCCATTTTGGCACTAAACATGCTTTTGTTAACAACAATACTATTGTCTGTGATTTCACACAGCAGAGCTACACATAGCTATGCATCTACACTCATTGACTCAAATACACACGCACACACAACCACAATGACAGACAACCCCCTTCCTCACCAGCACATCGGCATATTCACCCACGCATGCACGCGCACGCACGCACGCACGCACGCACACACACACACACACACACACACACACACAGATTCTAGTAGAGAGCAGAATGATGCGTAGCCCCATCTCCTTGGTTATGACAGAGTTATGCAAACCAGATGAATGGCTTGATCCAACACTCCATGCCCCATTGCCTAAATGCTATCCACCCCAATATCCCCCCTCCACGCACACACACACCACCACCAACACCACCATTCCGCTAGGGTGAGAGGTTGTTAACGTTCAAAGAAACCACACTGGCATCTTTTGAGTTGGGTAAATTAAGTCCGTTGTGGTAACTTGAACAACTAGATGTTAACGGCCTTCATCCATGTCTAAATGTTATGGATGTTTTCTCCCCCCAAAAATGTACTTTGGAATTATTGTATATCCTTGCACAAGAAGATTATTCCCAATATGTTTTTTTTAAGCCTGTTGACAATCATTTGTTTTAGCTGTTTTCCAAACATTCCCATCCCTGATAACCTACTGAATGTCAATAAAACTATAACTATATGCTATAAACCATTACAGTAATCCAGATAAATTTGAGCTGATCTGTCTCATTACTTTTGAAGAGCTATCTTGGAGAATGATCTGTGCCAAATGAAAAGAGCATACATCATTGATGAGTTAAAGCATTACCAGAAACATATTTGTTTGCAGTTTCCTGCACTTAGCACTAAGGAATGATAGATTTATACTTTCATTGGACAGATGTTCCAGACTCCCAAATTCCATCTCTGCAGCCTGAGTACTATCATTAGTATGCTTTGGAGGAAATATGTCCAACAACTTGCCTATTGAGCAAGTTATGGCTCTGTTATGGCTAAAATGCAGTGGTGTAAAGTACTTTAGTAAAAATACTTTAAAGTACTGCTTAAGTAGTTTTTTGAGTATCTGTACTTTACTTTATTATTTATATTTTTGAGAACTTTTACTTCACTACATTCACTACATACAGTACAAGAAAATATTGTACTTTTTATTCCATACATTGTCCCTGACAACCAAAAGTATATTTTGAATGATTAGCAAGACAGGAAAATTATCAAAATCACGCACTTATCAAGAGAAAACATGTGGTCATCCCTACTGCCTCTGGCCTGGCGGACTCACTAAACACAAATGCATATTTTGTAAATAATGTTGGAGTGTTGGAGTGTGCCCCTGGCTATACATACATTTTAAAAACAAGAAAATGGTGCCATCTGCTTTGCTTAATATAGGGAATTTTAAATTATTTATTTTAGCAGTAACATTTACTTTTGATACTTAAGTATATTTAAAACCAAATACTTTTAGTCTTTTACTGAAGTATTATTTTACTGGGTAACTTTTACTTTTACCTGAGTCATTTTCTATTAAGGTATCCTTACTTTTACTGAGGTATGACAATTGGATACTTATTCCACCACTGGTATTTCCTTTCACCCACTGGTTATTCAAACTCAGAGAACTAAGGCTTGTGAAGGCCAACAACAACAGGGTATGTCATGTCCACAATACATATTCACAGAAAAGTTTGATATTTTAATGTTTTTGGTCAAAGCACATAGAAGGTTGGTTCAACACCAGGTGGTGATTTTTTCGGTATTGAGGCAGCAAGTTTGTGAGAGAACACCCACACGCAGAGGTGGCATCTCAACTCCTGGACCTGTATCCTGTTTTACATCTCGTAAGGGATATTATTAATTTCCAGCTCAGGAAACTCTGTCACACACACCCTGAATGTAAATGACACTGGTGTCTAGATCAACCCAAGGTACTGGAATCACCCAGCCAATGAATGACTTATGTGGCGACTTAGGAATGTCAACGAACAACGTTTTTAAAAATCATTTTAATTTGATTCTTTCTAATATCCATGTGTTCATTATGCATTTTTAAACAAATATTTCCACGAACATCAGATCTGACCGTTTTATGCATAATTATTAATTGTGTAACTTTTCCACAACGTTGGTTTTTCACCCTAAGAACAACCAGGGCTATGGTTTATAATTCATGATGATTTATCATACCAAAACACTCAATCTTAACAAAACACAATAATCAGCTTAGTAAAGGAAGAGAGTTTAGCTGTCATTGCAGTTCAATTGAAGTAAAATTCTCCATCATTCTCTGTCATCCCAAAATATGAATAAAGGCAGGTGGTAGTCACACTACATTTCCTTTGGGCCAGTTGACCTAGGGATCACACAAAGTCACAGCGCCATCATCAGTCATACTGTAGCTATTGCTCTATGAAACATCAGGATGATCTCTCCTAAAATGTGTCTATATTTCTATCCCTACACTTTCAGGGATACACTGACTCAGAACAAAATACATTAAGGAATTTAGATGGAGATGACAATGAACGAGAAAGGGAGGAGGGAGACAAGTGGGCATGGCCACTGAGTTCATGCTGTGCAATTTAAGAAAGATGTTGCTGCTGTCATTGTTCATGTGGCAGCGTGGGGTAATTCCAGTGTCTGGGAACTTCAGCGATTCCTGCAGCTTGGTGGCATACAACAGGCGAGTGGAGAAAGGGCAACCATGAGGGGTGGATAAGACAGGTATTCACATCACAGCAAAGCCATTCCTCACCTGCCTGTAAACTCCCAAAACAAACCAGGGGTCTCCATTGGCCATTGTGCAAAATGGTAGCTAACCTTCAACACTATGGAGCAAGATCTCAGTGAAAAATCTTCCTTAGTGAGTAACTGAAAGGCAAAGACAAATGTGGGTGGTCCCTTGATGTCAACTGTGTTAATCTACAGTGACAAAAAGGAAAGATGACTCATCATCATTGTGACCAAGGGGTGTCCTTTCTAGGTCCACCTGGGCACCGTGGGCCTACTTCATGAAATTCCATATACTCTCTACACGCTAATGATGACTCATTGACACTATACTGTTCTGGGAAGTAATGTCCACTGGGAACTAAGCTTTCCTTTTTGAGGAGGTGACTTATCCATTACAGGATTCAGTTCCAAATTGGTAGTGAACACCACATAGTATAGTACTGGCTCAACTATTTACACTTGTTTTAAAGTTTTCCAGAAAACACTCGCCTAACAAAATCTTAAGCAGGGACAACAGAGCGATGTCTTACTTAAACAGGAAGCTACCATAGGGAACTAGGCTACCTATTTAAATTGTTTGGTAGACCAATTAACATTGCAATTGTAATTGTAATTGTCAATTTGGTCAATAAAAAAGTATTTCACATTTAAAAATGAAACTGGATTAAGTTTTCGTTTCTGATTCGTACTCATTCAATATAGTTCAGTCCCGAAATGCAAATAAAAACAGGACAGAAAGAACATCTCACATTGGTCTTGCTAGAGGAAAAAAGTGTCAGTTCCTATTCACTCTGCTCTGCCTGGCATTGAGGTAGTTAACTATGACATGGTTGGCTTGGTCAGAGGTAGCAAGAATGGGACAAGCGCCTTCAACAGTAGAGCTCAGAGGGCGTTGGAGGAAGAAGAACAAGCTCATAACACCTGCCAGCACTAATTTAACGCAAAATTCTAATATTGCCCGGATTTGTCATTCCGACGTTTTCAGAGGAGGATTTACTGGTAAATGGAAACGTAAGAGATTTCTAAAGCATCACGTAATTCCTATTGACTATAATTAAAGGAAAAACTTTTTGACAACTTGCGAAACCTTAACAAAGCAGCGAAGCCGAATTACAAGTTGCCTTACAGAGATACACATTTTCTACTTTTAGTTTGGAAGTCTACTCAACGCCACGGAATGTGAAATCTAGTCTACTGTCCATCGACATCGCCGGCAGAGCCAACCTGCATTTCAAGTGAGTTTAATACTAATTTATTTTTAGAGCACGTTTGTGTCACAGAGAAAGGCCAATTGTTGTCTTGAAAACGAGTCTACTTTTCTTGCAATACCATTGTGTAATGCATATTGGCCTGTGGGCATCTTCAGTCGCAGTTAGAGCGCGCTAGGCTTACGCTATAGGCTACAAGGAGTCCAACAATTTCTAAAGCTTTATAGGTAACGTTATAACTCATAACATCCTCAGGATTCAGAAATAATGTCTTAGTCAAGTCATACTACAGAAACGGTGTTATAAAAAAAAGGTGTAGGCTACGTGTACTGCTTTGCCAAAATGTTCCAAAACCCTTACCATCCTGGCATGCGTTTGCTTATGAATTATTTATTTATGAAGCAGCTATAAAGACATTAGCAATAACGAGGTTATAAAGGCTTTATTAAAAACGTGGTTCAACGTAAGAGTTTTTGCCCCATCAGCCTCCCTCAAAATGATACAATTATGGCAAATGATTCCACATGCTCTGATGTTTCCTTATTTCACATTTGCAAATATGCCTACTTTCCTGATGGGGCTTTTATTAGGCTCTCTATCATCTCATTTTAGGTTTACTGATCTGATTGATAATGTTGGTATGAAATCACTCCCCACATGGCAGGCAAACTTCTGCCTGAGTTGATTATTTCTTATTTTCGTTACAAACTCCTGAGCCAACTTTTTGAGGACCAGAGATGAGGTTTCAAAATGCACATGATATGTTTCCCGCTTAGTGTGCCTATGTATAATTCATACTCTGCTTTCCTGGCTGAAGAGCTTCTGCATAATGTATTTTAAGTTAAAAGCACAACACTTTTTATGACCTAGGGGTAAATCCATTTGAATTCAATCACTTTTTGACAGCATCCCTTTTAATTTAAACATAACTTTCCATACATGTTTGCTCATGGAAGAAGTAGTCAGAATGTGACTTTTTGGTAGAGCCCCACCGATAAGGGATTTTTGGATCCGATACCGATTTTAGAGTGGAAATATTAACCAATAACTGATATATTTGCCAATATATTTAGGAGCACCAGAAAGACACATTTTTTAAATTGAAAAACAGTGTGTTACTCTAGTGAAAGGAGAATAAACTGAAGATTCCAGCAAATAACGTGCCTCTGAAGACTGAACTGCCTCATGCTAGCCAGCTGGAAAACAACAACATAGGACACATTTGCAATATATTGATATTTAGGTATGTTTTCATCGATTGTAAGGCTGTAGCCACTGCGTTCTGGTAGTTGTCACTTGAAAGGAAAAACAGCAATCACTAAATTTACAGCTGGCACAGCGATGCGTCTTGCCCCAAGCATTGCCCCAGTGAATGGTCTTTGCGCCCCCCTGGATCCTTGGGATGTCCATTTCCCATTTGAAGTTGACATTTAAAAATGGTCACGGTAAATGGTCAGACACACGGTAGGATTGTCAAACGTTTGTCAATCTGTCAATCTCTTTTGTGTTCACACAGCAAAGACCTTGGAAGTCGCCAGCCACTCAGCCTTGTTAAAATACTCCAAACCAGAAGGTGGCAGTAGCGTTGTTTGGCAATGCATATCCGTGCGTGTTGCTTATGGTCTAGATTCTAAGCTTTCTGCGCTAAGGCTGCTATTTTGTAGAAAGCCCTTTTTGATACTAGCCAGATGGCCACAATCACCTTTATCTCTTGAACGTTTTGGCATTCAGGTCCAAAAAGTCACTTTCTGAGCACAATGGGCAAATATGTATGGAAGGTTTCATTCAAATCAAAAGGGGTGCTGTCAAAAAGTGATTGATTTCAAATGGATTCACCCCTATGGTCTCTGATTCACCCCTATGCTATCTGATTCACCCCTATGCTATCTGATTTACCCCTATGCTATCTGATTCACCCCTATGCTATCTGATGCACCCCTATGCTATCTGATTCACCCTTATGCTATCTGATGCACCCCTATGCTATCTGATTCACCCCTATGCTATCTGATGCACCCCTATGCTATCTGATGCACCCCTATGCTATCTGATGCACCCCTATGCTATCTGATTTACCCCTATGCTATCTGATTCACCCCTATGCTATCTGTCCATGCTCAAATAATGTCAGCACATATTATTATCCTCTTAGCTAGACTATTATTAGAATAGGGCCCACTCTCATAGTGTTGTTTGTGTAGTGTTTAATCTAAGAGATAAATGCAGGATGTGTTCAGTGTAGGCCTACTAGTTGTTCACAAGTTTTGTGGTCCTGTGACACGTGGTCATGTTGCAAGTGTTTCCCCTACCTGCACACTATCCCACATGACACTGGAAACTCTACACTAAGACCTTATGAACAAATGACATGAAGCTGAAAAAACACAAGCATGGACACACTGTAATTTCTGACATGGAAATATATATTCTACACTTACTGCTCCTCCTTTTTTTAGTGCGTCAAACAGTGGTCTAGCGTTGTGGTAGGAGCGAGGGCCTCGACAAATACATGAGGGGAAAACATGGAAAAGCTCTCAGTGGTTTTCGCCCTTTACAGCCATGGTTGAAATATTAAAGGATAGACTCAAGGACATCTCTTTAGTGAAATCATAGAATGGTTTTTCATTTTAAGTGTATGGATGAAAACGGGGGAAAAGAAAGTTATGGTAGATTTGCTAACACGTGCAATCCAGGGAAAAGGTCTGTGAGTGGTGAAAAGGCAGATTATGGTCCTTAAATGGATGTTTACCAACATTTACAACATTTACCAACATTCGGCATCCTTCTATAATTGTCTTTGCCTTTAGAAATATGTCAATATGGTAAGGTTGGTATGGTAAGATTTAGAAAACATGAAAGAAAACATGAAAGAAATCATACAGTAGGTTATTGGAATGTACTATTAATGATGGAACTTCGGTCACAGTGAGTTTGAAGAAAAAAGATTATAGGACTATTAAAGAGTATTAAATAAATCAAGCGTATGATAAAGGAAAGGCTCTCTGAAGCTTTTAATATGCATTATTTTCATAACGAGCGTTTAAAAAAAAGTCCATCTCTGTATGATCATTCATCTCTCTTGTTCACATGCACTTCTATGTACATACTGTATTCCTCTTATCTGAACCGATAACTTTGACCTTTCTTTAGCCTGCCTGTCTGTATAGTTTATACTCCATCTCTCATCTTGAGCCTTGCTTGACTCATTTCTGTTGACCGCCATTCTGTTTCCTAAAACTTTATCTCCCCTACTCTTTGAAATAGAAACAGGCTATGTAGGCTCTCATACTCCAGTGTGGATTCATTTCATTTTGCAACACCACCTATCCAACTGTGACTTATCCTTGAGTCCTGGCACAGTCACCTGGCAAAGGTTGGTTGAGCGACAGTTTTCATTGCTACTATGTATAATTGGACAGCTCCTAAGTCCTGTTTGTCCGACTCCTAAGGATGTGCATAATAGCTCTATTTTTATTTGAGATTTACCTTTAACTTTTATCTTAGTGTTTGTCTTATCTCTTAAAAAGAGATTGCCATAACATCTCCAAGTAATTCACAATACCTGTGAATTAGATAGACAGGTGACAATGTAAGAAGAAAGGGAGAGAAGAGAAATCTGGCTGACATCTTGCAGTAAATGGTCAAAATATATTTTGGATGGTGTAATTTACAGTGGCACATGCTGTATAATAATGGTATTATGCTTTTAAATGTAATTTTCAGTTTAGGGGGAATCTCTGCATTTACAAGCTTTATTGATGGAAATATATGCTTTATTGCAGGGATTGAACATTCGTAGGTTCACTGGGAAATATGAATCCCTACTCTGAAACCCTAGTAATAACTATGTGTTATATGTCTCAGTTGTCTATTGTACTTGTTTTTGTAAATCACTTTGCATTGCATGTTTGAAGGTGATATACTAATGACGTTGTTATTGTGGTAAGTAAAACTTTACATAAAGCAGAGAGGTATAGTATAATACTGCATTACTTGTTATAACGACATATGAGCCTTTATAATGTCTTATAATAATGCTTATAATTTATTATGTATCTTTATGTAGCAGACTTGCAATGAAGCATGTTCATTAATTGTTCCATCTTGACATTTGATGTAAGAGAACAACTGGAGGGAACTTCAGTGCATCAGAAACCCACCACAAAGCTGGTATCATGTAGATATATGTTCAGATAGGGACCTGGCTATTGTTCATCATCACTTTCTCTGACACTCTCCGTTCCTTAAATTTGGCGTCAAGGATTTGGTGCATTCAAGCAGTTGCCAGGCTCCAACTCACCACAAATACAACTGGCCTCTTGAGACGGTTGTCATGACATCCTCAGTGAGTTTTGCTGGGGTAATATGAGGGCCAGCATGGGCCCTAGAGGTCAAGAGGAGGGGGAAGTGGGGAAGAGAGTGATAATTGGTGATATCAGTGAGTGTGGCAGACTTAAAATACATAGGCCCGCTACTGTTGGTGCCATTATGAGTCTATATTATTTTTATGAGCAGTGCCATCGTTAAATAATTTCTGAAACGTGATTCTCGGTTTTGTGCCTTCTTTTTTTCTTATAAAAGTCACTTTCAATTATTACAATTATTGTGACAAATCTTTAAGAACACAAGACCTAAGATATACTAGGCTGTATGATGCCGACTTTGGAATTAAATGTTTTTTCATTACTCCAGACATTGTGCCAGCTCTGGTCTCTTGGCCCTCTCTTGGCCCTGCCCTCTGCGGTAGGGCAGCTCCCGCTCAGCCCTGTCCAAGCTCTTCTCTGTCCTTGCACCCTAATGATGGAACCAGCTCCCCCCCTGAAGCTACGACAGCAGAATCCCTTACCCTCTTCTGAAACCCTACCTCTTCAAAGAGTATCTTAAATAATCCCGTAGCTAAATAACACTCACACTTAACTTTTTATGTACTTTATTGAAGAAAAATGTACTTACTATGATTGTGATATGTGGTTGTCCCGCCTAGCTATCTTAAGATTAATGCACTAACTGTAAGTCTCTCTGGATAAGAGCATCTGCTAAATGACTAAAATGTAAAAGGACTTTTTTTTGTACCCACAAATTTGACCTCACCACATCAAAGACATTGGGTGTTTCTCAAAATGCATACTACTGTGCTCCGAGCATGCAAATTAGAGTATGGGAGGGTCGGAGTATGAGTCCAAATCAAAGTATGCTCAACAGAGTACGGAGGGCACTTCTCGAATGCGTATTCCGTTTGTACATTTTTTGAAGCATGCATCAACGGAAAGTATTCAAAGAAATATTACGCAATCACGTAAAAATGTTGCACATTTTCTTGAAGTTAATGGCGGCCATTATTTGCGCTGAAGCGAGAGAAAATACACTCCCGGTTTTAGGAATGAAATGTTGCCTATTCACATCTCATATGTTGCTTGACTACAATATTTTATCTTAATATGTTAATAGTACATGCTGTGTTATTTGTGACATGGTTACCTGCCTACAATACGCACTGTAGTGTGAGTAGGTCGTAATCCCATACTAAGTCAATAGAGATAACTGGCTAGCTACTACTGTTAGCTATCCAGATAGCCACAGATAATTGTTAGCTAGCTACACACGAATAATTGACATCTACATTTACATTTACATTTAAGTCATTTAGCAGACGCTCTTATCCAGAGCGACTTACAAATTGGTGCATTCACCTTATGATATCCAGTGGAACAACCACTTTACATCCAAAGAAATAGTGCATCTAACTCTTTTAAGGGGGGGGGTTAGAAGGATTACTTTATCCTATCCTAGGGTATTCCTTAAAGAGGTGGGGTTCAGGTGTCTCCGGAAGGTGGTGATTGACTCCGCTGACCTGGCGTCGTGAGGGAGTTTGTTCCACCATTGGGGTGCAAGAGTAGCGAACAGTTTTGACTGGGCTGAGCGGGAACTGTACTTCCTCAGAGGTAGGGAGGCGAGCAGGCCAGAGGTGGATGAACGCAGTGCCCTTGTTTGGGTGTAGGGCCTGATCAGAGCTGAAGGTACGGAGGTGCCGTTCCCCTCACGCTCCGTAGGCAAGCACCATGGTCTTGTAGCGGATGCGAGCTTCAACTGGAAGCCAGTGGAGAGAGCGGAGGAGCGGGGTGACGTGAGAGAACTTGGGAAAGTTGAACACCAGACGGGCTGCGGCGTTCTGGATGGTTGTAGGGGTTTAATGGCACAGGCAGGGAGCCCAGCCAACAGCGAGTTGCAGTAATCCAGACGGGAGATGACAAGTGCCTGGATTAGGACCTGCGCCGCTTCCTGCGTGAGGCAGGGTCGTACTCTGCGAATGTTGTAGAGCATGAACCTACAGGAACGGGTCACCGCCTTGATGTTAGTTGAGAACGACAGGGTGTTGTCCAGGATCACGCCAAGGTTCTTAGCACTCTGGGAGGAGGACACAATGGAGTTGTCAACGGTGATGGCGAGATCATGGAACGGGCAGTCCTTCCCCGGGAGGAGAGGCAGCTCCGTCTTGCCGAGGTTCAGCTGAGGTGGTGATCCGTCATCCACACTGATATGTCTGCCAGCATCTGCAGAGATGCGATTCACCCGGGGAAGAAAGGAGAAGATTAATTGTGTGTCGTCTGCATAGCAATGATAGGAGAGACCATGTGAGGATTGAAGACGGCACAGTGACTTGGTGTATAGCGAGAATAGGAGAGGGCCTAGAACAGAGCCTGGGGAGCACCCAGTGGTGAGAGCACGTGGTTGCGGAGACAGATTCTCGCCACGCCACCTGGTAGGCGCGACCTGTCAGGTAGGACGCAATCCAAGCGTGGACCTTGCCGGAGATGCCCAGCTCGGAGAGGGTGGGGAGGAGGATCTGATGGTTCACAGTATCAAGGCAGCGATAGGTCTAGAAGGATGAGAGCAGAGGAGGAGAGAGATTTAGCTTATAGCAGTGCGGACGCCTCCGTGACACAGAGAAGAGCAGTCTCAGTTGAATGACTAGTCTTGAAACCTGACTGATTTGGATCAAGAAGGTCATTCTGAGAGAGATCGCAGGAAGAGCATTAGTCGAAGTTCACAGGTGAACAACTCACCACTATTGCCATTCCTGCTAAGCTCACCTCCATTTTCCCAGGAAGTCAAAATCCTAGTTCAAACCATTGGAGAAAACCCCTCACAATGATCGCAAACTGTTTTTATCTACCTTTGATAAAATTGGTTTTAGTTCATTTTTGTCTGTTTTCACATATAGCTAGCTGATAGTTATGAAGTAAAATGTTTGCTTTGTGTATATCTTGTTTCGTCTCTATTGCCATTGTCCTGGCTAGAAGAAGGAAGGTTCAGTGAATGGGTAAGTCGGTAGTAAGTCAATAGGACTAACTGGCTAGCTAGCTAGCCACAAATCATTTTTAGCTCGCTGCCCACAAATAATTGACATCTACCTTGCATAACATTCGTTTTAGGTCATTTTTGCCTGTTTAACCAGCTATCTGTCTAGCTAGACTACGATTCACATATCTAGCTGATAATTATGAAGTAAAACATTTGCTTCGTGTATATTTTGTTTCGTCTCTATTGTTGCCATTGTTCTGGCTGGAAGAAGGTTCAGTGAATGGGGAGATGCAGCGTGAGTTAATACAGTAGGGGGAGTGCGAGTGCTTCTCAAATTAAATGTTTTATGCTTTCTCCACACTCTCGTCCTCACAAGAACGTACTCAAGAGAACATCTTCGGATAATGCACTTGGAGCATGAGAGTGTGGAGCACGGTAGTATGCATATTGAAAAACACCCAATGTGGCCCTCCATGTAAAAGACAAGTAGCTCTCTGGTGAGGAAGGGCAGAGTTCTCTTTTATTATCAGTGTACGTCCACTGACAGTGAGAGATAGTATCAGACTGATTATATACTATTAATAGCATATAAATACTGTATACTGCCAGCACAAAGCACTTGTGCATGTCACCAAGACTTCAAAAGCAGAAGCACCTGACTGTTAACCCCCCTCCCTCTCCTCTCCTTTACCCTCCTTCCTAAATCTGGTGCCGCTTTTACAGGGAATGGCACAATACAGGGGCGTCATTGACAGCGGGCAAGGGGAGCTAATCCATGCAGCTGTCAACCCGCGGGGTATTAAGCCTCCATTCTGAAGATTATTGGCCCCCTGCCAGAAATAGAGCCAGTCTTTTTCAGACAAGCATGGAGTAGCGGCATGGACGGCCTGGTGCTATGCCTACTATATCCACTGTACTTTGACTGAAGTGAATTTTGGGAACCCAATGCACCATTCTTAAATCTTTTTACAGAGTGAAGATGTAGCCAGTGATAGTAGGACTCTAGAGAGGCATTTATCATGACTGGTGTCTCTGTGTCTCACTTTGATTTGCTCACTTGTTCACTGGTCTCTTGGCCCGGAGACTGAAGTGCTTGTTGTCTTGGATTCTTCTACTTCTACTTTAGAGTTCAGTGTTGCATTTTCTAAGTTCTGATTCTGATAAAGCATGTTCTACTGAACATATACTTCTGGATGTGCAGTGCAGCCTTGACTGTATTGGACTGTAATGTGTGTGAAATCTATATCAAAATAATGGCAACATTACTGAAGGTCTGTTAAGCCAGGATTTTGGTCTGGCAAAAACAAACATGCATGTAAAAATTAAATAAATAATGTTCTTTCATAAGCCAATCCAATGCTGGAAAACAGCTGTTGGGTATAAATAGTAGGGCAAGACATAGTGGTAATTACAAAAGAATCCAGTGTTTATTGTTTAAATAAAAAGAGCAAGCCCATTTGAAACAGGTGTTGGAATGTGATGGGTGGGTGTCCATAGATCGCCCTTTCTTTTTTTCCTCTCGGCAAAATAGCTCTCTAATGCTGCCTCGCTCATGTTGTACCATTACAACACACAGGACCTCCGCTTCAAGGGATTGAGACCTGGGGGCCTGGATTACCAACAGAGACAGGCGGGGGAGGGTCGATGGACTGCATAAATGTGGGGTGACGCAAAAGCTCCACTTTTGTTCTATCACATAAGGGGGAGAGCAGGGGGCATACCTGTCTTGTCCCTCCCTGTCCATCTAGATTCATGGACACAGCTTGAGTTTGTTTGTTAACAGTGTTTGAGACTATCTTTGGAGCTCTTTTGATGTTTAGGTGACCCAAACAAAAGCAGATGCTAATTTATCTTCTGAATACATTTTTTGTTGTTGCTGCCAGTAGTTTTGTAGTCAGGCGCTGTGATATTGTGTTTACTTTGCCCAGTTTACTTTGAGTGTCTGGAAATAATTTTGTCAGAGAGTGAGCTTGGACGCAGCAGAACAAACATGCTCACTAACACATATGGCTCTGGTTACACCTGAATGACTGGCAACATTTCAAGGACTATTGCCCAGCTTGCTAGATGCACTGAACAAAAATATACAGTACCAGTCAACAGTTTGGACACACCTACTCATTCCCAGGTTTTTCTTTATTTGTACTATTTCTACATTGTAAAATAACAGTGAAGACATCAAAACTATGAATTAACATGTATGGAATCATGTAGTAAGCAAAAAAGTGTTAAATAACTCAAAATATATTTAATATTTGAGATTCTTCGAAGTAGCCACCCTTTACCTTGATGACAGCTTTGCACACTCTTGGCATTCTCTCAACCAGCTTCATGAGGTAGTCCTCGGAATGCATTTCAATTAACAGGTGTGCTTTGTTAAAAGTTAATTTGTTAATGCGTTTGAGCCCATCAGTTGTGTTGTGACAAGGTAGGGTGGTATACAGAAGATAGCCCTATTTGGTAAAAGACCAAGTCCATATTATGGCAAGAACAGCTCAAATAAGCAAAGAGAAACGACAGTGCATCATTGCTTTAAGACATGAAGGTGTCACGCCCTGACCATAGTTTGCTTTGTATGTTTCTATGTTTTGTTTGGTCAGGGTGTGATGTGAGTGGGCATTCTATGTTGTATGTCTAGTTTGTCTGTTTCTATGTGTTTGGCCTGATATGGTTCTCAATCAGAGGCAGGTGTCAGTCGTTGTCTCTGATTGGGAGCCATATTTAGGTAGCCTGTTTTGTCATTGTGGGTTGTGGGTGATTGTTCCTGTTTCCTGTGTCTTTGTGTATGTCACCAGACAGGACTGTTTCGTTTCGTGTTATTCTCTTTTATCGTTATTTTTTTGCTTTGTTCGAGTATTCGGTTTTCATTAAAAGGAATATGAATACTCACCTCGCTGCATCTTGGTCCTCCTCTCTTTCTCCCAACGATGAACGTTACAGAAGGTCAGTCAATCCTGAAAATTTCAAGAACTTTGAAAGTTTCTTCAAGTACAGTTGCAAAAACCATCAAGCGCTATGATGAAACTGGCTCTCATGAGGACTGCCACAGGAAAGGAAGACGCAGAGTTACCTCTGCTGCAGAGGATAAGTTCATTAGTTCAGATTGCAGCCCAAATAAATGCTTCACAGAGTTCAAGTAACAGACACATCTCAACATCAAATGTTCAGAGGAGACTGCGTGAATCAGGCCTTCATGGTCGAATTGTTGCAAAGAAATCACTACTAAAGGACACCAATAATAATAAGAGACTTGCTTGGGACAAGAAACACGAGCAATGGACATTAAACTGGTGGAAATCTGTCCCTTGGTCTGATGAGTCCAAATTTGAGATTTTTGATTCCAACCGCCGTGTCTTTGTGAGACGAGGAGTAGGTCAACAGATTATCTCTGCATGTGTGGTTCCCACCGTGAAGCATGGAGGAGGAGGTGGGATGGTGTAGGGGTGCTTTGCTGGTGACACTGTCAATGATTTATTTAGTATTCAAGGCACACTTAACCAGCATGGCTATCACAGCATTCTGCAGCGATACGCCATCCCATCTGGTTTGCGCTTAGTGGGACTATCATTTGTTTTTCAACAGGACAATGACCCAACACACCTCCAGGCTGTGTAAGGGCTATTTGTCCAGGAAGGAGAATAATGGAGTGCTGCATCAGATGACCTGGCCTCCACAATCACCCGACCTCAACCCAATTGAGATCGTTTGGGATGAGTTGGACCGCAGAGTCCACACTTTTTTGGTTAATACATGATTCCATATGTGTTATTTCATAGTTTTGATGTCTTCACTATTATTCTACAACGTAAATAGTAAAAAAAAAAATACACTTTTGACTGGTACTGTAAATGCAACATGCAACAATTTAAAATATTTGACTGAGTTACAGTTCATATAAAGAAATCAGTAAATTGAAAAAAGTACGATGGAAGTGAAGGACTTCAAATAGGAGCAGATAAGACAGCAGGGTCTTAACAGCCTTTGAAGGGAGGTGCTGAATCCAGTATTTAGGAGTGCAAGAGCTTAATGGTCAACTCCAAAGTTCACCACTTGGCCTAGATTACACATTGGACCCTAGACCAGCGTGGAGGGAGCCTGGTTACAGCTGCTACTGGAGAGGAGCCACAACACACACACTGTTGGACCCTCCAGACAGACATTCGGGTAGCAGCACGCACCTCCTCAAACACATAATTGGGTTCTTGAACACTGGGCTCTTGATTTATGCAATGAAGTCATAACACATGGAGCCTAAAGTGACAAAAGAGACAGCAGAGTAACAGGAGACACAACTCCCTACAACAAAATAAGCTATGTATGCTTTGGATGCATGGTGTCATAGCTCAATGAACAGACTGTTCTCGTGATGTGTAAACAATATGAGTCATGATTGGTTAAATGTCTCAAGACTACGGCACAGGTGCATCCGCAGGTGGAGGGGAGTCTGTCATAGTCTGTGAACAAAATATTCCTTCTGTGAGTTGGAGGCCCTCTGACTAGCCAAGCATTTTTAAAATGTGTATTTATTTCACCTTTATTTAACCAGGTAGGCTAGTTGAGAACAAGTTCTCATTTACAACTGCGACCTGGCCAAGATAAAGCAAAGCAGTGCGACACAAACAACAACACAGAGTTACACATGGAATAAACAAGCCAGCTGGTCTGCTCATGCTCTGAGGACGCGACTAGGGATGCTTACGGTCTCCAAATCGGCGGCACTGTCCGGGAGCATGTCCGGGAGCAAGACGCCGGTGTCCGCGACGTGGCTGGTTTTCCCCTTATAATCCATGATTGTCTGGAGTCCCTGCCACATTCATCTTGTGACTGTGGCGTTGAATTGCGACTCCACTCTGTCTCCTTACTGACTTTATGCCCGTTTAATTGCTTTACGAAGGGCATAACTGGACTGTTTGTAATCAACCATAGTCCCAGTCACCTTGCCATGGTTAAATGCGGTGGTTCGCACTTTCAGTTTTACGCGAATGCTGCCATCTATTCACTGTTTTTGGTTTGGATAGGTTTTAATCGTCACAGTGGGAACAACATCCCCTATACACTTCCTGATGAGCTCAGTCACCGTGTCAGTGGATACGTCAATGTTATTCTCAGAGGCAAACCCGGAACATATCTCAGTCCGCTTGATCAAAACAACCTTGAAGCATGGATTCCGATTGGTCAGACCAGTCCTTTCCATCGGTACTTCCTGTTTGAGTCTTTGCCTATAGGAAGCGGGGAGCAGGATGGAGGCGTGATCTGATTTGCCGAAGGGAGGGCGAGGGAGGGCCTTGTAGCCGTCCCGGTAGGGGGAGTAGCAATGGTCGAGAGTTTTTGATACGCGAGTGGCACAGGCAATGTGTTGATAAAACTTGGGTAGCGTTTTTCTAATATTTGCTTTATTAAAGTCCCCAGCTACAATAAATGCGGCCTCAGGATATGCGGTTTCCAGTTTACACAAAGTCCAGTGTAGTTCCTTGAGAGCCGTCATGGTATTGGCTTGACGGGGAATATACACAGCTGTGACGATGACCGAAGAGAATTCTCTCAGGAGGTAATGTGGTCGGCATTTTATTGTGAGGTATTCTAGATCTGGTGAACAAAAGGACTTGAGTTTCTGTACGTTACCACAATCACACCATAAGTAGTTAATCATGAAACATACACCTCTGCCTTTCTTTTTCCCGGAGAGGTCTTTATTCATGTCTGCGCGATGTACTGACAACCCAGCTGGCTGGAAGGGGACAGTATATCAGGATTGAGCTATGATTCCGTGAAACAGAGTATGTTACAGTCCCTGTTGTCTCTCTGGAAGAAGATCCTCGCCCTGAGCTCGTGGTGGATGGTATGCACACCTCCTGAGTCAGAATTAAAGTCCACTCTGAATACCTCATCTCTGCCGGCGGCGTCTTGGAGCAGTCTCTGGGACAAGTGGAATTGCCTTGGGGGGTACAAACACAGGTTCAGTTCAGGAAAGTCGTATTTCTGGTCGAAATGGTGGTGAATTACCACCGCTCTAAGTTCTTTCTGGCTGTATGTAATAGTGCAGAGGACGTTCTGAGCCAATAATTTGAGAAATAACACACAAAAAAAGGAAATACTGCAAAGTTGCTAAGGAGCCATGAACAGGGTGACTATAGCTGTGTTCGAATACTCATACTAACCGCACTAACTGTACTATTTGTGACGTAAATTGAGTATGTAGTATGCTTATTGGTTATAGTATGCAGAGTTAATATGCAGAAAGTTCCCGGATGTCGTACTACATTCGCCAAAATATGATGTATACATAATGCAATTCTTCCGAAAATAGGCGTGACTTCACAACGTTTTCAGATTTGAAGAAAATGGCGGAAAATATGCAGCCGAAGTCTGACGAGAGCGGATACAAATTCATTGCTTTAACTAATTATTACAAATGTTAAGAAAATGTTGAGCAATGTAATAAAGTAATTACTTTTCAAATAAGTTACGCTACACGTCGGTGGACAATTTGTTGGCTACGCTATCCTTACGACCCGCATAGCATATCATTACAGCAGTAGGTACCGGTATGTTAGCTAGCTACCTAATGTTAGTTGGCTAATAATACATTAACTATATGCTATCTAACTAACTACCCATCGTTTATTGACTTGATTATTCACATCATTCTTAGCTAAGTGGTATAGTCGTTGTGTGTTCTCAATGGACATAAATTAGCTCTGGCTATCTACACCGATTTCAGAGCACTCTCATCTGAGTGTGCCAGAGCGCAAAATAACTGCTGAATTTCCGAACGCTCAACACCTATTGAATATGGCTGGTGTCAGTAAACGTCCGTCAAAAAAGCATAATTCAATTGTTGCCAGCAGCACAGTTACAGTCACCAATGCTCTGGATAACATGAAAACAGCCTAACCAGCTCTGCTAAGCGAGGAAAATGGTCAGAGTGAGGTGTTCTCTTATTTGTGTATGGAAGTAGCTAACCAGTTAGCTTCAAATCAAATCAAAGTTTATTTGTCACGTGTGCCGAATACAATAGGTGTAGACCTTACAGTGAAATGCTTACTTACAGGTCCTAACCAACAGTGTAATTTTTAAGTAAAAAATAGGTATTCGGTGAACAATAGATAAGTAAAGAAATAAAAACAACAGTAAAAATAAAAATAGCAGTAGCGAGGCTATAACAGTAGCGAGACTTTATACAGGCACTGGTTAGTCGGGCTAATTGAGGTAGTATGTACATGTAGGTATGGTTAAAGTGACTATGCATATATGATAAACAGAGAGTAGCAGCAGCGTAAAAGAGTGGTTGGGTTGGGAGGGGGGGGCACAATGCAAATAGTCTGTTCAGGAGTCTTATGGCTTGTGGGTAAAAGCTGTTGAGAAGCCTTTTGGTCCTACCGCATGGAAAGAACCGCTTGCAATGCGGTAATATAGAGAGAACAGTCAATGACTGGGGTCTTTGACAATTTTTAGGGCCTTCCTCTGACACCGCCTGCGGTAGAGGTCCTGGATGGCAGGCATCTTAACCTCGGTGATGTAATGGGCTGTACGCACTACCCTCTGTAGTGCCTTGCGGTCGGAGGCCGAGCAGTTGCCATACCAGGCGGTGATGCAACCAGTCAGGATGCTTTTGATGTTGCAGCTTTAGAACCATTTGAGGACCCATGCCAAATCTTTTTAGTTTCCTGAGGGGGAATAGGTTTGTGTGCTTTTTTATTTAAATTTTATATTTCACCTTTATTTAAGCAGGTAGGCCAGTTGAGAACAAGTTCTCATTTACAACTGCGACCTGGCCAAGATAAAGCAAAGCAGTGCGACAGAAACAAAACAGAGTTACACATGGGATAAACAAACATACAGTCAATAACACAATAGAAAAATCTATATACAGTGTGTGCAAATGCAGTAAGATTAGGGAGGTAAGGCAATAAATAGGCCATAGTGGCGAAATAATTACAATTTAGCAATTAAACACTGGAGTGATAGATAGTGCAGAATATGAATGTGCAAGTAGAGATACAGAAGGAGCAAAACAATAAATAGCAATATGGGGATGAGGTAGTTGGGTGGGCTATTTACAGATGGCCTGTGTACAGGTACAATGATCGGTAAGCTGCTCTGACAGCTGATGCTTAAAGTTAGTGAGGGAGATATAAGACTCCAGCTTCAGTGATTTTTGCAATTCGTTCCAGTCATTGGCAGCAGAGAACTGGAAGGAAAGGCAGCCAAAGTAGGAGTTGGCTTTGGGGATGACCAGTGAAATTTATCTGCTGGAGCGCGTGCTACGGGTGGGTGGTGCTATGGTGACCAGTGAGCTGAGATAAGGCGGGGCTTTACCTAGCAAAGACTTATAGATGACCTTGAGCCAGTGGGTTTGGCGACAAATATGAAGCGAGGGCCAGCCAATGAGAGCATACAGGTCGCAGTGGTGGGTAATATATGGGGCTTTGGTGACAAAACGGATGGCACTGTGATAGACTACATCCAATTTGCTGAGTAGAGTGTTGGAGGCTATTTTGTAAATGACATCGCCGAAGTCAAGGATCGGTAGGATAGTCAGTTTTACGAGGGTATGTTTGGCTGCATGAGTGAAGGATGCTTTGTTTTGGAATAGGAAGCCAATTCTAGATTTCATTTTTGATTGGAGATGCTTAATGTGAGTCTGGAAGGAGAGTTTACAGTCTAACCAGACACCTAGGTATTTGTAGTTGTTCACATATTCTAAGTCAGAACCGTAGTGATGCTAGACGGGCGGGCGGATGCGGGCAGCGATCGGTTGGAGAGCATGCATTTAGTTTGACTTACATTTAAGAGCAGTTTGAGGCCACGGAAGGAGTGTTGTATGGCATTGAAGCTCGTCTGGAGGTTTGTTAACATAGTGTCCAAAGAAGGGCCAGAAGTATACAGAATGGTGTCGTCTGCAGAGAGGTGGATCAGAGCATCACCAGCATCAGCAAGAGCGACATCCTTGATGTATACAGAGAAGAGAGTCGGCCTGAGAATTGAACCCTGTGGCACCCCCATAGAGACTGCCAGAGGTCTGGACAACAGGCCTTCCGATTTGACACACTGAACTCTATCTGAGAAGTAGTTAGTGAACCAGGCGAGGCAGTCATTTGAGAAACCAAGGCTGTTGAGTCTGCCGATAAGAATACGGTGATTGACAGAGTTGAAAGCCTTGGCCAGGTCGATGAAGACGGCTGCACAGTATTGTCTTTTATCGGTGGCGGTTATGATATCGTTTAGGACCTTGAGCGTGGCTGAGGTGCACCCATGGACCCACGAGGAAACCAGATTGCATTGCGGAGAAGGTACGGTGGGATTCGAAATGGTCGGTGATCTGTTTATTAACCCTGGCTTTCGAAGACATTAGAAAGGCAGGGTAGAATAGATATACGTTGAAGTCAGAAGTTTACATACACTTATGTTTGAAGTCATTAAAACTCGTTTTTTTCAATCACTCCACACATTTCTTGTTAACAAACCTATAGTTTTGTCAAGTCGGTTAGGTCATCTACTTTGTGCATGACACAAGTCATTTTTCCAACAATTGTTTACAGACAGATTATTTAACTTATAATTCACTGTATACAATTCCAGTGGGTCAGAAGTTTACATACACTAAGTTACTGTGACTTTAAACAGCTTTGGAAAATTCCAGAAAATGATGTCATGGCTTTAGAAGCTTCTGATAGGCTAATTGACATAATTTGAGTCAATTGGAGGTGTACCTGTGGATGTATTTCAAGGCCTAACTTCAAACTCAGTGCCTCTTTGCTTGACATCATGGGAAAATCAAAAGAAATCAGCCAAGACCACAGAAAATAAATTGTAGACCTCCACATGTCTGGTTCATCCTTGGGAGCATTTTCCAAATGCCTAAAGGTACCACGTTCATCTGTACAAACAATAGTACACAAGTATAAACAGCATGGAACCACACAGCCAACATACCGCTCAGGAAGGAGATGCGTTCTATCTCCTAGAGATGAATGTAAAAGTGCAAATCAATCCCAGAACAACAGCAAAGAACCTTGTGAAGATGCTGGAGGAAACAGATACAAAAGTATCTATACCACAGTAAAATTAGTCCTATATCAACATAACCTGAAAGGCTGCTCAGCAAGGAAGAAGCCACTGCTCCAAAACCGCCATAAAAAAGCCAGACTACTTATTGGAGAAATGTTCTCTGGTCTGATGAAACAAAATAGAACTGTTTGGCCATAATGACCATCGTTATGTTGGAGGAAAAAGGGGGCGGCTTGCAAGCCGAAGAACACATCCCAACCGTGAAGCACGGGGTGGCACGTCATGTTGTGAGGGTGCTTTGCTGCAGGAGGGACTGGTGCACTTCACAAAATAGATGGCATCATGAGGAAGGACAATTATGTGGATATATTGAAGCAACATCTTAAGACGTCAGGAAGTTAAAGCTTGGTCGCAAATGGGTCTTCCAAATGGACAATGACCCCAAGCATACTTCCAAAGTTGTGGCAAAATGGCTTAAGGACAACAAAGTCAAGGTATTGGAGTAGCCATCACAAAGCCCTGACCTTAATCCTATAGAAAATGTGTGGGCAGAACTGAAAAAGCGTGTCGAGCAAGGAGGCCTACAAACCTGACTCCGTTACACCGGCTCTGTCAGGAGGAATGAGCCACAATTCACCCAACTTATTGTGGGAAGCTTGTGGAAGGCTACCCGAAACGTTTGACCAAGTTAAACAATTTAAAGGCAATGCTACCAAATACTAATTGAGTGTATGTAAACTTCTGACCCACTAAGAATGTGATGAAAGAAATAAAAGCTGAAATAAATCATCTGTACTATTATTCAGACATTTCACATTCTTAAAATAAAGTGGTGATCCTAACTGACCCAAGACAGGGAATCTTTACTGCGATTAAATGTCAGGAATTGTGAAAAAATGCATTTAAATGTATTTGGCTAAGGTGTATGTAAACTTCCGACTTCAACTGTAGGTCTGTAACAGTTTGGGTCTAGAGTGTCTCCCCCTTTGAAGAGGGGGATGACCGCGGCAGCTTTCCAATCTTTAGGGATCTCAGACGATACAAAAGAGATGTTGAACAGACTGGTAATAGGGGTAGCAACAATTGCGGTGGATAATTTTAGAAAGAGAGGGTCCAGATTGTCTAGCCCAGCTGATTTGTAGGGGTCCAGATTTTGCAGGTCTTTCAGAACATCAGCTATCTGGATTTGGGTGAAGGAGAAATGGGGGAGGCGTTCTGACCATTGTGACGGTCAGTACGCTCGGATCAACCCTACACCTCGGCCAGAGCTTCCAGTATGGGCTCTGAATGCTCCGAGAGTGAAACGCTCTGAATTTACAAACGGACAATATGGCAATGCTCTGAATTTACGAATGCCCAAAGCGCACTTTGGCACTCCAGATTGAATTTATGAACACACCATAGTGTCTAGCTAGTAATTTGTTATGCTAACAAGCTAGCAAGAGGTTGCAAAGCAACAGCATCAACTTCCAGTAGACAGGCGTAGCGCTAGTATGCTCAACTGAAATGATACCCTTTGTTTACAGTATATTAAAATGAATGAATAGTATATACTCATTAAGTATGTAGTATACAGTATGTTAGTATGAGAATTCGAACACAGCTCTTATCTATCGGCGCCATCTTCAATGTTGTACGGATCATGATAGGTGATACAGCATTGTATTAGTAAACGTTTCACAGGGGTATTTGATTGACTTTCATTATTCTATGATCTACATTGCCTTCAGAAAGTATTCACACCTCTTGACTTTTTCCACATTTTGTTGTGTTACAGCCTGAATTTCAAAATATTAAATTGAGATTTTTTTTGTCATTGGCCCCGACACACAATACCCCATAATGTCAAAAGGGATTTATGTTTTCGATTGTTTTGCAAAATTTAAATCTAAAAGTTGATAAGTATTCAACCCCTTTATTTGGGTAATCCTAAATAAGTTTAGGAGTAAAAATGTGCTTAACAAGTTACATAAGATGTTGAATGGACTCAGTCTGTGTGCAATAATAGTGCTTAAATCTCTGTAACCCACACATATAATTATCTGTAAGGTCCCTCAGTCGAGCAGTGAATTTCAAAACACAGATTCAACCACAAAGACCAGGGAGGTTTTCCAATGCCTCGCTAAGAAAGGAACCTATTGGTAGATGGGTAGAAATAAAAATATCTTACATTGAATATCCACTTGAGCATGGTGAAGTTATTAATTACACTTTGGTTGCTGTAGCAATACTCCCATTCACTACAAAGCTACAGGCACCTTCCTAACTCAATTGCCAGAGAGGAAGGAAACTGCTCAGGGATTTCACCATGAGGCTAATGGTGATTTTAAAACACTTACAGAGTTTAATGGCTATAATAGGAGAAAACTGAGGATGGATCAACACAGTGTAGTTACTCCACAATGCTAACCTAATTGACATAGTGAAAAGAAGGAAGCCTGTACAGAATAAAAAATATTCCAAAACATGCATCCTGTTTGTAACAAGGCACTAAAGTAATACTGCAAAAAATGTGGCAAAGCAATTCACTTTTTGTCCTGAATACAAAGTGTTATTGGATTTGCCTCAAACATACAACACATTAGTGAGTACCGCTCTCCATATTTTCAAGCATAGTGGTGGCTGCATCATGTTATGGGTATGCTTGTAATCGTTAAGGACTGGGGAATTTTTCAGGATAAAAATAAACGGATTGTAGCTAAGCACAGGCAAAATCCTATAGGAAAACCTGGTTCAGGCTGCTTTCCACCAGACACTGGGCGATGAATTCACCTTTCAGCAGGACAATAACCTAAAACAGAAGGGCAAATCTACACTTGAGTTGCTTACCAAAAAGACAGTGAATGTTCCTGAGTGGTCAAGTTACAGTTTTGACTTAAATATGTGTAACGATGTACGCTTAGAGTCGGGAAGCAAGTTCAGGGAGTGAATACATTTAATTAATTAATTAACAAAACAAGAAACACAAACAGCGCACCGACATGAAACAGGAACAATGACGACTGGGGAAGAAACCAAAGGGAGTGACATATAAAGGGCAGGTAATCAAGGAGGTGATGGAGTCCAGGTGAGTGTCATTATGCGCGTAACGCTGGTGACACGTGTGCGCCCTAACGAGCAGCCTGGTGATCTAGAGGCCGGAGAGGGAGCACATGTGACAATATGCTTGAAAATATATGGCAAGACTTGAAAATGGTTGTCTAGCAATGATCAACAACCAATTTGACATAGGTTGAAGAATTTTGAAAATAATAATGTGCAAATATTGTACATGCCAGGTGTACTAAGCTCTTTGAGACGTACCCAGAAATACACAGCTGTAATCGCTGCCAAAGGTGATTCTAACACGTATTGACTCAGGGGTGTGAATACTTACGAGATATGTAAATGAGAAATTTCTGTACTTAATTTTCAATACATTTGCAAACATTTCTAAAAACATGTTTTAGCTTTGTCATTATGGGGTATTATGTGTAGATGTGTAATTTTTTGTATATATTTAATCAATTTTGATTTCAGGCTGTAACACAACAAAATGTGGAATAAGTCAAAAGGTATGAATACTCTCTGAAGGCACTTTATATGGCATGTGCTGTTGCCATTCCAGAGATAGAGAGAGAATGAGAGACAGAAAGACAGAGAGAGAGACCCACCCGGTGTTGCAGGAGATGGCACTAACTGCAAGGGTTGGGCTTGGGTAAATAATTCTTAGGTTTTTTGTGGACGATGTGGAAACATGACCCGCACTGGCGGTCGCTGTCCCTCCTGGGGTCACCCTCCAAGCCTGTCGCAGCTTTCTTTCCAAGAGACCGTGCTAATGAGCTCTCACGTTGACAGCCCTGTCCCCCAGCCGGCACGTGTGGAGAGGTGCTGCATGGGGACGACTAGGGCTGTAGCGGTCATGACATTTTGTCAGATGGTGATTGTCACGCAATTAACTACCAGTCTCACTATAATTTACTGTTAATTAACATAACCACTTTTAGAATTTCCTGGCTGCCACGCATAGTCTACAAGCCATTGATGCAGACAATATTTTTTTAAAGTCAAATAAATCCATTTAATATAGCCTACACCATCACAATAAATCCATTATTTATTTTAGACAGGTCTACAGAAACATGATACGAAGAAAATGTAGCCTTTTTCAGAAGAACAGAATAGCATATTCTGAGTTGTCCTTATGTTAGGCCCTGATCTGGCTATGCCATATGGCTGTGGGCTACACAAGTTAATTTAGCAGACAAGATTTGCTTAGAATTCTGTCTAATTATTTTATATTATTTTATAATATGAGGAATATACAGTACCAGTCAAAAGTTTGGACACACCTACCCATTCAAGAGTTTTTCTTTATTTTTACTATTTTCTACATTGTAGAATAATAGTGAAGACATCAAAACTATGAAATAACACATATGGAATCATGTAGTAACCAAAAAAGTGTTAAACAAATCAAAATATATTTCATATTGAAGAATCTCAAAAGTAGCCACCCTTTGCCTTGATGACAGCTTTGCACACTCTTGGCATTCTCTCAACCAGCTTCTTGAGGTAGTCACCTGGAATGCATTTAAATTAACAGGTGTGCCTTGTTAAAAGTTAATTTGAGGAATTTCTTTCCTTAATGCATTTGAGCCAATTAGTTGTGTTGTGACAAGGTAGGGGGTGGTATACAGAAGATGGCCCTATTTGGTAAAAGACCAAGTCCATATTATGACAAGAACAGCTCAAATAAGCAAAGAGAAACAACAGTCCATAATTACTTTAAGACATGAAGGTCAGTCATTATGGAATAATGTGCTTCATTTTAAGAATTTAGCAATAAATATAGAAGAACGTGAAAGCTGGGATCCTCTTTTAAATGGTGGCCAGTCAAAACTCTGCTTTTACATGCGATTGCGCAATGACTAGGCTAATAAGAACACGTTTCACTAGGCTCTGTAGGCTATGTGCTCTCTAACTGTGTTCCACAGGTCCTATAGACTACGTTTTGAGTTATTTTTCCACTTTAGTTGTGATACAAACCTTATCAAAACATATAGGCCTATGGGGCTAGGCTAAATGATGTGTACGACTGATTCGAAAAAGCTGCAAAATAAGGCATATGCTGTTTCTTGCCTTACAGCACATGCTGGGCATTATTCACAAGTGATAAAACATTCACAATTGGTAAGACATCATTCACAAGTGATAAGACATCATTCACAAGTGATAAGACATCATTCACAAGTGATAAGACATCATTCACAAGTGATAATATTGTCACCCATCAGACTTTTATTAATTTAATATTGTCTTTACAAATAGTAAATAATATATGTGTGAAATTAGTTTTTATTTAAAATGGACCATTACCATGCACCTGTCGGAACAGGGGCAGGGGGAAAAAACACGTAATCTATGCACTTAATTAGCATATGGAGGACGCTTTTCCCACTGTTCATTTTCATGCCAGCCAGGTAGGCTATACTCATGTTGTAAAGCGAAGCAATATGCTTAATATTAGGAGAGTTGAGAAATAAATATAGTAGGCTTAGCCTATAGAATGCTGATGGGATCCTCCTCTTTTTAATAGAGGCCATCAAAACTCTGTTTTCTCACAATTGCATAGCCTATAGAAATGTTGCGCAACATGAGCTCATGCCTCATGGGTCTTCATAGTGTTTGATTTGATTTGCATTGATATCAGAGTGATTAGAGGAACAATCAATTGTTGTGTACCAGGCCATTAGCGACTGGCAGTTAGCAAATTTAGTAGGCTACTAATGGCTATCAGCAGCATCAGAGGGCAGTTTTGGAGAAGCCTAGTTACCGTGACTAAACGGTTACGTGGAATTTAACTGTGGTACTGACCACAATATGGTCACCGTAACAGCCCTACACTCTTTGAAAAAAAGGTGTTATTTACAAAGAGGATTCTACATGGAACCCAAAAAGTGTGCTCCCATGGGGACAGCCGAAGCACCCTTTTGGCACCCTTTTTTCTAAAAGTGTAGGGACGACCACTCAGACCAACATCAGGCACTAATCGCTGGCCAGGCGCTCACATGATCCGAAGTCACATTCCCCTCAGCTAAATACTAGACTGACTAGCCATGACTGCCAGGCTCCTACAAGTTTTCTTCTATGGTCAGTGTCTGTGGCATGCATTCCCTTAGCGTTCAGGAGCTTCACTTGATTGATGTTAGGGTAGACAAAACCAGAGAACTTTAGGCTAAAACTCAAGGCCAAGCTTGCTGAACTGTGTAACACTTCTAGTCACAGTGAGGAAATGATGCAATGTTTAATTTCAGCCTTTGTCTTTTTATTGTGTTGAATTAATTTGACTTGTGGAATGCTCGACGTCCACATGATCAAATCAAAGATGGAAACCCTCAGAGGGATCACAGGACATATAATTTTGATTAGGTTTATTTAAACTGATGCTATTTGACTTGGAGGCAGTGAAATACAGTAACAATTTCTACAGTTTGACTAATTCAAGGTTCCTAGCGTTAGGGCACTCAAAACACCAGTCAGAGATGAGATAATCATGTTTGTCTTAGACTTTATTCCAGATGGAAACACATAGGTACAGTTGGAAGAGTTTCCTGGGCAAGCCATTCTTTTTCAACTTCTGTCTTGGTTGTTGAACCCCTCTTCTGTGAATCTATTGTTTGCTGAAGCACGGAGAACCCAATTTGATATGATCCCAGTCTTCATCAATATACTTTCATGAATGAATGGTGGGGCAAAGAATTGGAGGGGAAATAAGGGCCCAGTCATAGAGATCGAACACTAGTTTTATCTCTATGGGCCCTGTACTGTTGGAGATGCAGTATGCATGGTGACATACACAAGAGATGGCCTCTTGGGCACCTCCTTCCATTTCCCCTGTGACCATGTGCCCTAGAAAACCATATGCAATCTGTTACTTCAACCAGCTCTTAATCTGCACTTGAAATCTGCAGAAGGATCCAAAAGCCTTATGAACCACTTATTGTATGCTTTTATTTTTACCATCCATATCCACAGTTCTCCTGCCAGGAATGTGCTTTTAGGAAAAAATAACCTCCATAAGCCTGGTTATATGAAACAGAGAAACCAAGAGATGGAGGATTACTATGAATGGTGGCTTTTGGAAATGTATCAACATTCTTTATGGACACTAAACCCTCAAAGTCCTGGGTAAACTTCTGCTCTCTTGTGCAAACTCTTTAGTCTTTGTTTCACCTGTGGTGAACTTCTGAGATGTTTGTATACTTAGTGCATTCTGGGTCAAATTACCGTTGTCTAGATATACAGTGCATTTGGAAAGTATTCAGACCCCTTGACTTTTTCCACATTTTGTTACGTTACAGCCTTATTCTAAAATGTATTAAATCGTTTTTTCCCCTCATCAATCTACACACAATACCCCATAATGATGAAGCAAAAATTGGTTTTTAGAAATGTTTGCAAATTTATAAAAAAAAATGAAAAATATCACATTTGCATAAGTATTTAGACCCTTAAAACTTCTTATGGCTTGGCAGTATTTTGACGTCTGGATGAGAAGCGTGCTCAAAGTAAACTGCCTGTTACTCAGGCCCAGAAGCTAGGATATGCATAGAATTGGTAGATTTGGATAGAAAACACTCTAAAGTTTCCAAAACTGTTAACCTCTAACGAGCCTCTACCCCGGGTCCGGGATCACCCCCCATCCCCCCACACACTGATTAGCATAGCTAGCATAGCTTCACAAGTAGATAGTAGCATCTAAATATCATTAAATCACAAGTCCAAGACACCAGATGAAAGATACAGATCTTGTGAATAAAGCCACCATTTCAGATTTTTTAAATGTTTTACAGGGAAGACAAAATATGTAAATCTATTAGCTAAACACGTTAGCAAAATTACACACATATTCTAACTCCATCAGTTTCTTACTCCTTCAGGTGCTATCACCAATTCGGCTCAACTAAGATATTGATATCCACTAACCAAGAAAAAACCTCTTCAGATGACAGTCTGATAACATATTCATGGTATAGGATAGTTTTTGTTAGAAAAAAGTGCATATTTCAGGTAGAAATCACAGTTTACAATTGCACCGACCCAACAAATCGCCTAGAATTACTAGATAGAGCAACGTGTATGACCAATTTACTCATCATAAAACATTTCATAAAAATAGACAAAGCAAAGCAATGGAAAGACCCAGTTCTTGTGATTTCAGACCATATTTCAGATTTCTAAGCGTTTTTCAGCGAAAACACAATAAATCGATAAGTTAGCATACCACATGTGCAACAGTTACCAGAGCATCGATTCCCAGCCAAAGAGCGCTATAACGTAATCACCGCCAAAATATATTAATTTTTTCACTAACCTTCTCAGAATTCTTCCGATGACACTCCTGTAACATCATTTTACAAATATACATATACAGTTTGTTCGAAAAGGTGCATATTTAGCCATACAAAACCGTGGTTACACAATAAAAATACTAGGAAATCAAGCCTCAATATGTCTGACGTCATCTATCAGAGTGATCTAGTTTAATTGAAAGCTAATCATTATCTTGACTAAAAAATACAGGGTTGACAGCAATCGAAAGACAAATTAGTTCTTAATGCAACCGCTGATTTACATTTAAAATTATCCTTACTTTTCAATACAGGGTTCGCCAAGTGAAGCTATACCAAACAAAATGGCGAAATATGCGTTTAAAATATTTCGACAGAAACACGATTTATCATATTAAATATTGCTTACTTTGAGCTGTTCTTCCATCAGATTCTTGGGCAATGTATCCTTTCTATGTTATAAATGTCTTTTGGTCGATAGATGTCCTCTGTCCTTCGAAATGTCCACCACCAACGACCGACACCAAAACGTGTCCAAAGTTTCAAGAGTGCACAACAAATAAATTCCTCAGAATCGCACTAAACGGATATAAATTGCTATAAAACGGTTCAAATTAACTACATTATGATTTTTTTAACAACTATAACGACTGAAAACATGACCGGAGAAATATTGCTGGTTAGACAACGATTTGGAACGAGGCAAGTCCGATGGCCTTCACGCTTCAGGCGCACGACGAGAAAGGGCGGTCCCTAAACATTTTGTGGTTTTATAATGGCTGGGATTGTGCAATAGATTTCATTCAAAACGTGATGACGTACAGACACCCAGAGGAAGACGTAGGCAGTGTCGGTTTCTTCATAGCATTCACTGTCGCCTTAAAAACAGACCCCAGATCAGGGGTAAAAATTTCTGAAATCTGAACCCTGTCATGAAAAGTGCTGTAGAAATTGTTCTGTACCACTCAGAGACAAAATTCCAACTTCTATAGAAACTAGAAGGTGTTTCTATCCAATAATAACAATAATATGCAATATGTGTACGATCAAGAATTAGCACGAGGCAGTTTAATTTGGAGACCCAAATATGCTAATGCGGAACAGCACCCCCTATAGTTGCAAGAAGTTAACATAATGTCTGTGAGTATAACAGAACTGATAAGGCAGGCGAAAATCTGAGGAAAATCCATCCATGAAGTGGGATTTCTTTGATGTGGGTAGTTTTCAATTGAATGCCTAAAGAGTATCTAATGGGTTAGGACCCAGATTGCAGTTCCTATGGCTTCCACTATATGGCAACAGTCTTTAGACATTGTTTCAGGCTTGTTTTCTGAAAAATGAAGAAGAATGAGACCTTTCTGTCAGTGGATTGTAGAATCATGCAGTGCTGGTTTGCGTGCGTGACCGAGTGCGCGCCCTTCGTTGTTTTTCCTTTCTATTGAATACGCTATTGTCCGGTTGAAATATGATCGATTATTTAGACAATTTACAACCTGAGGATTAATTTTGAACATCGTTTGACATGTTTCGACGAACGGTACTATTAGGATGTATTCGTCTGCATGTTTTGACCACCTTTGAGCCAGTGGATTACTGAACAAAACGTGCCAACAAAACTGAGTTTTTGGGATATAAAGAGGGACTTTATCGAACAAAACAAACATTTATTGTGTAGCTGGGACTCTTGTGACTGCAACCAGATGAAGATCTTCAAAGCTAAGTGATTAATTTTATCGCTATTTCTGACTTTCGTGACTCCTCTACTTGGTTGGAAAATGTTTGTATGCTTTTGTAAGTGGGGCGCTGTCCTCAGATAATCGCATGGTATGCTTTCGCTCTGCAATTTCACCGGATGTTGTCGAGGTGGATACCTAGCGGAACGCATGCACCAGAAAGGTTAACTCAGTACTTTGTTGAAGCACCTTTTGCAGCAATTACAGCCTCTAGTCTTCTTACAGTAGGTATGATGCTACAAACCTAGCACACCTGTATTTGGGGAGTTTCTCCCATTCTTCTCTGCAGATCCTCTCAAGCTCTGTCAAGTTGGACGGGGAGCGTTGCTGCACAGCTATTTTCAGGTCACTCCAGAGATGTTCGATTGGGTTCAAGTCCGGGCTCTGGCTGGGCCACTCAAGGACATTCAGAGACATGTCCCGAAGCCACTCCTGCATTGTCTTGGCTGTGTGCTTAGGGTCATTGTCCTGTTGGAAGGTGAACCTTCACCCCAGTCTGAGGTCCTGAGCGCCCTGGAGCAGGTTTTCATCAAGGTTCTCTCTGTACCTTGCTCTGTTCATCTTTCCCTCGATCCTGACTAGTCTCCCATTTCCTGCTGCTGAAAACCTCCCCTCAGCATGAAGCCGCCACCACCATGCTTCACCGTAGGGATGGTGGCAGGTTTCCTCCAGATGTGATGCTTGGCATTCAGGCCAAATAATAACATTTTCATAAGACCTGATTGGTGGAGTGCTGCAGAGATTGTTGTCCTTCTGGAAGGTTTTCCAATCTCCATAGAGGAACTCAAGTGCTCTGTCAGATTGACCATCGGGTTCTTGGTCACCAAGGCCCTTCTCCCCCGATTGCTCAGTTTGGCCGGGCGACCAGCTCTAGGAAGAGTCTTCGTGGTTCCAAACTTCTTCCATTTAATTAGGATGGAGGCCACTGTGTTCTTCGGGACCTTCAATGCTGCAGATTTTTTTGGTAACCTTCCCCAAATTTGTGCCTCGACACAATCGTGTTTCAGAGCTCGACAGACAATTCCTTCGACCTCATGGCTTAACTATAAACTTAATAAGTACAGTACTCCAGAGCATTTGAGCTTTTCTAATATCAAAGTGAAGGCCATTGTTTAAAAAGAAAATGCTTAAGACAAATAGTGGAAATTAGTTTGACGGCACTGATTCAATACCTTCATGCCTCAAGGAAAGTCATATATCTTGGGGAATTCCTGTGCAGTTACTACATCCATTTACTGTAACTTTTAATGGATTTCTTAGTAATGAATTGAATCATTATACAGTATTCTAAGATCAAGGATTAGGATTAGCACTCAGCTATAGCCTGTCCCTGGTTATTTATGTAGCAACAATCATCAAAATTGTTAAAAAGGTTTTAAAAACAATTATAATAAATGCAACAGTTGGACTGTTGATGAAGATACTCCAAACTTTTTCAATGTTTTAATCTATCAGATATTGACTGAATTATGGTACATAAAACATTTTACTTGAACGGACAAATATTGAATGAGTTCAGGAATTTTGGTGGGAATTCAGGTATTACATTTATTGTAAAATTAAGCTTTTTCCCCCCTTAGAATGCACTCATAGTTTTTCTTATTGTATCAGGTATTTTTTAATATTTGGTGTTAAAATAAAAAAAATGGTATGTGTGACATTTGCACAAATACACGGAGTTAATTGACATATATTAATACATTAACATAAAGGGGTGGAGCAGGGCTGCATCCACCAAACACTTACTTTCCTGCACTCACCTGTGCTGTCTAGACTTCCTTATTAATTACTGTTGTTGTCACGTTCTCCTGCATAATTCTCAAGTGTGTCAATAGCAGGATACCCTCAGATTAAATATCAACACACTTGGCTCTAGATTACACTTATCTAAACATACTTTACATTGTTTGCGAGGTCAGAGATAATATCACCATAATCCGAGTGTTCATTTTCGGAAGTTGCTTTCATTTCAGCGCATCTAATTTGTAAACATTTCAACTGTTTTACTTGGTTACTTTTTTCAATTCCACAAAAAATTTACACCCATAAAGTTATCTTTCTCGTGATGTTAGTGTCGAGACTGTGCGTTAAATCCCAAACGAAGCTGTTCTTATAGATTCAACGAAAGCCAATGTATTCCATTGAGCCCATTTCAGCCATTACCGGGGTGTTTTACGGGCCATTGCAAACATTTCCACAGTCATAACGTTAATGGGAAACAACAGGCACAAGCAAGAGTATGAAAGAGTTGTAGGAGTAAAATGAAAGCAATCAATCCAGCGAGATTTACAGTTGAAGTCGGAAGTTTACATACACTTAGGTTGAAGTCATTAAAAATCGTTTTTCAACCACTCCACAAATATATTGTTAACAAACTATAGTTTTGGCAAGTCGGTTAGGACATCTACTTTGTGCATGACACAAGTAATTTTTCCAACAATTGTTTACAGACCAATTATTTCACTTATAATTCACTGTATCACAATTCCAGTTGGTCAGAAGTTTACATACATTAAGTTGACTGTGCCTTTAAACAGCTTGGTAAATTCCAGAAAATGATGTCATGGCTTTAGAAGCTTCTGATAGGCTAATTGACATCATTTGAGTCAATTGAAGGTGTACCTGTGGATGTATTTCAAGGCCTACCTTCAAAGTCAGTGCCTCTTTGCTTGACATCATGGGAAAATCAAAAGAAATCAGCCAAGACCTGATTTGGGAGCAATTTCCAGACGCCTGAAGGTACCACATTCATCTGTACAAACAATAGTACACAAGTATAAACACCATGGGATCACGCAACCGACATACCGCTCAGGAAGGAGACACATTCTGTCTCCTAGAGATGAACGTACTTTGGTTTAAAAAGTGCAGATCAATCTCAGAACAACAACAAAGGACCTTGTGAAGATGCTGGAGGAAACAGGTACAAAAGTATCTATATCCACAGTAAAATTAGTTCTATATCGACATAACCTGAAAGGCTGCTCAGCAAAGGAAGAAGCCACTGCTCCAAAACCGTCATAAAAAAGCCAGACTACGGTTTGCAACTGCACATGGGTACAAAGATTGTACTTTTTGGAGAAATGTCCTCTGGTCTGATGAAACAAAAATATAACTGTTTGGCCATAATGACCATTGTTATGTTTGGAGGTAAAAGGGGGAGACTTGCAAGCCGAAGAACACCATCCCAACTGTGAATCACGGGGGTGGCAGCATCATATTGTGGGGGTGCTTTGCTGCAGGAGGGACTGGTGCCAAATACTAATTGAGTGTATGTAAACTTCTGAGCCACTGGGAATGTGAAGAAAGAAATAAAAGCTGAAATAAGTCATTCTCTCTACTATTATTCTGACTTTTCACATTCTTAAAATAAAGTGGTGATCCTAACTGACCTAAGATGGGGAATTTTTCCTAGGATTAAATGTCAGGAATTGTGAATAACTGAGTTTAAATGTATTTGGCTAAGGTGTATGTAAACTTCTGGCTTCAACTGTAAGTGACAAGTGGATTTTGCACCCCTCAAACACAGGAAATAAATGGCTGAAAAAGACAGATGCTCAGGTGGGCAGGGCATGCACGTTGCTACTTTATGGGACAATAATGCTGTGAAAAGTTGTATCAACTGTCATAGGTTTTCAGGCCCCAACATGTTTTCTCTGGGGGCAGCACACAGCTCTTTCCACACCACTTTAATGACTGATTGCAGCGTGAAATGTGGGCAGACAGTAGTGTGCCATTGGGCACATATGTCAGTTCAACATCTATTTTTGATTTGCAATTGGTTCTGTTGTCAACTAACGTGAATTCAACCTGAAATAAACAAAAAATGGCACCATGACATTGGATTTAGGTAAAAAGTTGGGTGAAAAAAAGACATTTCCTTACGTTGATTACTTTTTGCAAATACAATCAGTGTTCCACCTTGATTATTTTGTTGAAATTATGTGGAAACAACATTGATTCAACCAGTTTTTGCCCAGTGGCGTGTGAGCTAAGAGATGTTGACATGTTCTCAGGAGCGATGGCCACCACCCGGTCGGCTTAAACCTATGACAGGATGGATGACGGGATTCAGATTTCTGTTGCAACGCCAAGGGCAGGTTGACTTAGTCAACTAATGTCAAACAAAATTATTACATTTTTTTGATAAGACCATTTTTTTTTGTCTCAGACAAAATTAACATGTAAAACTTTGCTTGAACACTATGTACCAGCTTGTTTATTCCATCCCTTTGTCCTTGAATTTCATTTGAGGGATCCTTTGAGGCTTCCCTGTTTGTCCTGTTTTGTGGATCTGTGCATTCCTTATTGCAATTGATAGGACCACCCCTATCTAGACTTCTGAGGTGAACTGTTTGTCATTTGGAACTAACTCCAGAATACATCTGTGAACACCAGATAATATTCATGGGCTTTGCACCACAGGTCAGTGTGGTGTTAACCCTCGCAAGGCTGCCGGCCCAAGCCGTGTCCACAGAGCATGTGCAGACCAGCTGGTGTGTTTACTACATATCCAATCTCTCCCAAGTTGTTCCCACTTGCTTCAAGATGTCCACCATTGTTCATGTATCCAAGAAAGCGAAGGTAACTTAGCAAACACGTCAGTAGCCATGAAGTGCTTAGTTAAGGATCATAGCCCCAACAGATCCACGGACGACGTAATCGCCATTGCACTGCACACTGCCCTATCCCACCTGAGGAATACCTATCTGGGAATGCTGTTCATCGACTACAGCTCAGCCTTCAACAATATAGTGCCCTCCAAGCTCATCACTATGCTCAGTGCCCTGCGTCTGAACCCTTCCCTGTGCAATTGGGTCCTAGACTTCCTGACGGGCCGACCTCAGGTGGTGAGGTAGGGAACAACCCCTCCGCCACTCTGATCCTCAACACGTTGGCCCCACAGTGGTGTGTGCTCAGCCCCCTCCTGTACTCCCTGTTAACACATGGCTTCATGGCTATGCACGTCTCCAACTCAATCATCAAGTTTTCTGACGTCACATCAGTTGTAGGCCTGATTACCAACAACGACGAGACAGCCTACATGGAGGAGGTGAGAACCCTGGCGGAGTGGTGGCAGGAAAATAACCTCTCCCTCAACGTTAACAAAACAAAGGAGCTGATCATGGACTACAGGCAACAGCCAAGAGAGCAGTAGAGAGGTTCAAAAGCTTCAAGTTACTCAGCGTGCACATCACTGAGGACCTGAAATGGTCCCTCTACACCAACAGCGTGGTGAAGAAGGCGCAACAGTGCCTGTATATAACTACTGCTATACACACCTTTCTATTCATGTACTGTCCATACTGTCTATACACCACAGGAGGTTGGTGGCACCTTAATTGGGGAGGACGGACTTGTGGTAATGGCTGGAGTGGAATTAGTGGAATGGTATCAAATACATCAAACACATGGTTTCCAATTGTTTGATGCCATTTCATTCGCTCCGTTCCAGCCATTATTATGAGCCGTCCCCTCTCAGTAGCCTCCACTGCTATACACACCATTTATATATATTTATATTCTGGACTCTTTCTGATATTGCTCATTCTGATATTTTTTTATTTCTAGTTTTTATATTATATATTAGTGCACTGTTGGAGCTAGAAACATAAGCATTTATCTGCACGTGCGATAACATCTGCAAATCTGCGTATGCGACCAGTAAACTTTGATTTGATTTGTGCCACCGCAATCTTCGCTCTCTCTCTCCCACTACTCTGTCCTCTTCTATCCTATCCTCTCCCTTTTTCTAAATCCTTTTCCCTCCTGCCTCCTGACTCTGCCTGTTCGACCCTACTCTCCTCCCTTTCCACATCCTTTGACTCTCACTGTCCCTTTACCTCCCGACCGGCTCGACCTTCCCCTCCCGCTCCGTGGCTGAATGACTGAATGGCATGCTAACAGAACAGGGCTCCGGGCAGCTGAATGGAGGGAAACAAAACTTCCAGAGGACCTATTATCCTTCCACTCCCTCCTCTTCCTCTGTATCAGTGCTAAAGCCACTTCCTATCACTCTAAATTCCAAGCGTCTGCCTCCAACCCTGGGAAACTCTTCTCCACTTTCTCCTCCCTTCTTAATCCTCCACCTCATCCCCTTCCCTCCTCCTTCTGCGGAAAACTTTGTCAACCACTTTGAAAATAAGGTTGACGACATCTGCTCCTCACACACAGAACTACCCTACACCTTGACTTCTTTCTCTCCTGTCTCTCCAGTTAAAAACCTGCGACTAGTGATGTCCAGCCTCCCAACAATCTGCCAACTTGACCCCATCCCCTCCTCCCTTCTCCAGACCATCTCTGGAGATCTTCTCCTATTCCTCACTTCCCTCATCAACTCATCCCTGACCACTGATTTCAAGATGTCCAGAGTTCCGCCCCTCAAGAAACCAATTGACCATTAATTAACATAAACACGTTTAGCATCTCCAGGCCTCCAAGCATACAAGCCGCTGATGTGCGCCTTTGGAACATCTATATTTAAAATGCATTTAATATACACCATCACAATAAATTCATGATTTTTTTTTAGGCAGGTCTAAAGAAACATAATGATATGAACAAAATGTAGTCGTCCTATGTTATCTGGCTATAAGTCATTCCATAGGCTGTAGGCTAGTTCCTTTAGCAGACAAGATATACTAATAAGTCCTATGCCATTATTTCATGTTATATGATTTTATTGTAAGAATAATATAATGTAATAAGATAATATAATTGAATAAAATATATAAGGATATTTTTCTATTCCAGAGCGAGTGCATATGAAGTGGCTATGTTGAGTGTAAAAGTGATCATTTGAAACAGGTTCTATACGCTAGATTTAGAGTTATTTGGCTAAGTTAGTTGTGAATGACACAAACCTTAGAATGTCTTAGAAATCAAAACTGCATGATGTGACTATAGGCTATTGACTATTTGAAAAAGTCTCAAAAATGCTTGCTCTGTTCCTTGCCTTAGGCTGCAGACCCTGTTCTCAAATCAAGCGATCATATTTTCACCCATTGGACCCTTCCCAATTTACTCTTGCCTTTACTAATATATACATTTTCAAATTGATTTAGAATGGCCCATTATCAAACGGATAGGAACAGGGGCAGGGGGAAAAGACATATCATCTATATTCACTCGAATAGTGAATGGAGGCTGTTTTCCCGCAGTTTAAATCATGTCGGGTAGGCTACTCTGGTTTTATAGTGGAGCAGCTGAGAAATAGGCCTAAATATAGTATCAGCTGGGATCCTGCTCTTTTTAGTGGCAAGCATCAAAACTCTGCTTTCACACGGGATTGCATATAGAAATATCTGGGCTTATAAGAACACTTATTTCACTTCATGCTGATTTCATGATATCTAATTGGTAGTAACAGTCTTGTCCCATCGCTGCAACTCCCATACGGACTCGGGAGAGGCGAAGGTCGAGAGCTGTGCTTCCTCCGAAACACGACCCCGCCAATCTGCACTGCTTCTTGACTCAATGCTTGCTTAAACCGGGAGCCAGCCACACCAATGTGTTGGAGGAAACACTGTACACATGGTAACCGTGTCAGCGTGCGTGCGCCTGGCACGCCACAGGAGTCGCTAGAGCGCGATGGGACAAGGACATCCCAGCCGGCCAAACCCTCCCCTAACTCTGACGTCGCTGGGCCAATTGTGCGCCGCCTCATGGTTCTACCGGTCGTGGCCGGCTGTGACACAGCCCAGTATCGAACCAGGATCTGTAGTGACGCAGCTAGCACTGCGATGCAGTGCCTTAGACCGCTGCACCACTCGGGAGGCCCCACAACAAAACATATTTAATTAAACTGTTGACAGCCCCTATCTCTGCACTCAAGAAAGGAATGAAGGAGAGAAAGGAGGAGATGGAAAAGCATGGTGGTGAGATATTCTGTAGCTAAAGGTAATGTGTCAGCCTATTCATTATAAAATATCTAAGATTCCCTATTACTAGGCAATTCAAAATCAAATAGAAATTCACTACAATTGTAGGCTAACTCTGTAAGTCGCCCTGCACAATCAATGAACTAATAGCATCGCCTAGGCCTATACATTTTCTCTCAGACTCATGGATAGAAAGTTTGGAGCGTAGCATAAGGTAACCAGTCCATCCAGTATGCATAATAATACAGTCCACACTTAAAGGCGATTACCAGAATTTGTTTCATTTTGTATTTGTTTCATTTTGTAACAAAGACATCTTAAATCTATGTTTCGTTAATGTTTTTCTGCTATGCGTAATATGCGGTAGGATATTAGGCTATGTATTGTATAACAGCACAATCATTATTTGAATTCCATTTTTTTCCCAGGCTTGGGCTCATATACAGTGCATTCGGAAAGTATTCAAACCCCTTGACTTTTTCCACATTTTGTTACTTGGAGTTTTTGTTACGTTACACCTTATTCTAAAATTGATTTAATTGTTATTTTTTACTCATCAATCTACATTACACACAATACCCCATAATGATGAAGCGAAAACAGTTTTTTTGTGTGCGAATTGTTTTTTAAATACAAAACTGAAATACCTTATTTACATTAGTATTCAGAACCTTTGCTATAAGACTCGAAATTGAGCTCAGGTGCCTCCCGTTTCCATTGATCATCCTTGAAATGTGTCTACAACTTGATTGGAGTCCACCTGTGGTAAATTAAATTGATTGGACATGATTTGGAAAGGCATACACCTGTCTATATATGGTCCCACAGTTGACAGTGCATGTCAGACCAAAAAACCAAGCCATGAGGTCAAAGAAATTGTCTGTAGAGATCCAAGACAGGATTGTGTCGAGGCACAGATCTGGGGAAGGGTACTGTACCAAACCATTTCTGCTCCATTGAAGGTCCCCAAGAACACAGTGGCCTCCATCATTCTTAAATGGAAGACGTTTGGAACCCCCAATCAGGGCAAAAGGGCCTTGTTCAGGGAGGTGACCAAGAACCTGATGGTCACTCTGACAGAGCTCCAGAGTTCCTCTGTGGAGATGGGAGAACCTTCGAGAAGGGCAACCAGCTCTGCAGCACTCCACCAAACAGGCCTTTATGGTAAAGTGGCCAGACGGAAGCCACTCCTCAGTAAATAGCACATGACAGCCCGCTTGGAGTTTGCCAAAAGGCACCAAAAGGAATCTCAGACCATGAGAAACAAGATTGAACTCTTTGGCCTGAATACCAAGCGTCACATCTGGTGATGGCAGCATCATGCTGTGGGGAGGTTTTTCAGCGACAGGGATTGGAACACTAAGTCAGGATCGAGGGAAATAGGAACGGAGCAAAGTACAGAGAGATCTTTGGTGAAAACCTGCTCCAGAGCGCTCAGGACCTCAGACTGGAGCGAAGGTTTACCTTCCAACAGGACAACGACCCTAAGCACGCAGCCAAGAAAACGCAGGAGTGGCTTCGGGACAGGTCTCTGAATATCCTTGAGTGGACCAGCCAGAGTTCGGACTTGAACCCGATCAAACATCTCTAGATTGACTTGAAAATATCTGTGCCTACAAACCTGTTTTTGCTTTGTCATTATGGGGTATTGTGTGTAAATTGATGAGGGAAAAAACGATTTAATAAATGTTTGAATAAGGCTGTAACGTAACAAAATGTGGAACGAGTCAAGCGGTCTGAATACTTTCCGAATGCACTGTATAGGCAAAACTGGTCTGCTCTTTCTCCCGGGGAAGGCCTGCCCGGTCTAAGACCTCTCCATCACGCTTGACAACGCAATGGTGTCCCCCTCCCAGATTTCAAAGAACCTTGGCTTTACCCTGGACAACACCCTGTCATTCTCTGCAAACATCCAAGCAGTGACTCGTTCCTACAGGTTCATGCTCTACAACATCCGGAGTATGACCTTTCCTCACACGGGAAGTGGCGCGGGTCCCAATCCAGGCACATCTCCCGTCTGGACTACTGCAACTCACTGTTGGCTGGGCTCTATGCTTGTGCCATCAAACCCCTTCAACTTATCCAGAATGCCGCAGACTTATTCTAAATGGGATTAAATAAAACATTCCCCTCACCAATCTACACACAATACCCCATAATGACAAAGCGAAAACGGGTTAAGAAAATTTGGCACATTTATGAAAAAATACAAAACAGAAAAACCTTAGTATTCAGACCCCCCCCAAAAAAATGTAAGGCAAAAAACCTGTCTATATCACCTGTCTATACCAAGCCATGAGGTCATTAGGAAGTCCGTAGAGCTCCGTAGAGGTTTGTTTTTTTATTTTGGGCTATTGTGTGTGGTTTGAGGAGGGGAAAAAACTACAGTTGAAGTTGGAAGTTTACATACCCTTAGATTGGTGTCATTAAAACTTGTTTTTCAACCACTCCACAAATTTCTTGTGAACAAACTATAGTTTTGGCAAGTCGGTTAGGACATCTACTTTGTGCATGACAAGTAATTTTTCCAACAATTGTTTACAGACAGATTATTTCACTCATCATTCACTGTATCACAATTCCAGTGGGTCAGAAGTTTACATACACTAAGTTGACTGTGACTTTAAACAGCTTGGGAAATTCCAGAAAATGATCATCTGTACAAACAACAGTACGCAAGTATAAACACCATGGGACCACACAGCCGTCATACCACACACAAGGAGACGCATTCTGTTTCCTAGAGATGAACGTACTGTGGTGCAAATCAATCCCAGAACAACAGCAAAGGACCTTGTGAAGATGCTGGAGGAAACAGGTACAAAAGTATATATATCCACAGTAAAACGAGTCCTATATCGACATAACCTGAAAGTCAGCTCAGCAAGGAAGAAGCCACTGCTCCAAAACCGCCATAAAAAAGCCAGACTACGGTTTGCAACTGCAAATGGGGACAAAGATTGTACTTTTTGGAGAAATGTCCTCTGATCTGATGAAACAAATATAGAACTGTTTGGCCATAATGACCATCGTTATGTTTGGAGGAAAAATGGGGAGGCTTGCAAGCCGAAGAACACCATCCCAACAGTGAAGCACCGGGGTGGCAGCATCATGTTGTGGGGGTGCTTTGCTGCAGGAGGGACTGGGGGACTTCACAAAATAGATGGCATCATGAGGTAGGAAAATGATGTGGATATATTGAAGCAACATCTCAAAACATCAGACAGAAAGTTAAAGCTTGGTCGCAAATGTGTCTTCCAAATGGACAATGACAGCAAGGACACTTCCAAAGTTGTGGCAAAATGGCTTAAGGTCAACAAAGTCAAGGTATTGGAGTGGCCATCACAAAGCCCTGACCTCAATCCTATAGAACATTTGTGGGCAGAACTGAAAAGCGTGTGCAAGCAAGGATCCTACAAAACTGATTCAGTTACACCAACTCTGTTAGGAGGAATGGGCCAACATTCACCCAACTTATTGTGGGAAGCTTGTGGAAGGCTACCCAAAACGTTTGACGCTAGTTAAACAATTTAAAGGCAATGCTACCAAATACTAATTGAGTGTATGTAAACTTCTGACTCACTGGGAATGTAATGAAATAAATAAAAGCTGAAATAAATCATTCTCTCTACTATTATTCTGACATTTCACATTCTTAAAATAAAGTGGTCATCCTAACTGACCCAAGACAGGGAATTGTTACTTGGATTAAATGCCAGGAATTGTGAAAAACTGAGTTTAAATGTATTTGGCTAAAGGTGTATGTAAACTTCCGACTTCAACTGTATGTAAATAAGGTATTTCTGTTTTTTGTTTTTAATACATTTGCAAAAATATCTATAAACCTGTTTTCGCTTTGTCATTATGGGGTGTTGTATGTAGATTGATAAGGATTATTTTTTTTAAATTTAGAGTAAGAATGTAACGTAACAAAATGTGGAAAATCTGAAGGGGTCTGAATACTTTCCGATTGCACTGTAAGCATGTTGACAGAGAAAAACAATATTATCATTAAAGGTAACAGCTCAGACCCACCGTGTCAATGAACGGCTAAAATCAGCAAGTGGCCATGTTGTGTAAGTGATCACCTGCTGGGTGACTACGAACGGTGGCTGTTTGCGCCGATTCAACATCTGGTCAGAGGTGATAGGACTGCCACCCACTTCTTTAAACTGTTCATCTTTGTGTTGTGTCTGAGCTGTTTATGTTACGTTATGATAACCCGTCATTAATCTTGGGTATATGTGGGGAAATAAAGTACAGCACCCTAACTTAAACAGACATGATTTACATTCGATTTCGAGGCCTAGTGAGTGAGTGTGTGTGATCCTTATTGGTGGTGCTCTTGCTTTTAGACAGTCTCTTTGTAAAAGAGTTTCAGATTTAAAGCAAGACAAGTCTCAGTTTTGGATGAGACTGACTTTATGACTGACCGAAATGATCCTATTTACACTTTGTAGTCAATTTTAACACTAGAGGAAATGTTTTTGACTCATATGATGCCACATAGGCCGTTTTCAAAAGGAGAAGTTGCTTATTACTGTACGTTCAGTTGCTCTTTAAATAGGATAGCTTTCTTAGGGCGGGTTTCCCAGACACAGTAGTAGGCCTTGTCCTGGACAACAACAAAAAAACATTCTCAATGAGGAATCTTCACTGAATGTGCTTTTTAGTCCAGGACTTAGCTAAATCTGTGACAGGGAAACCGGCACCTAATGTTTACTAGTTCCCAATATTTCTGCATCAGATGGTAGTTGTAAGTGCCCTCTATTTTCTTGTCTTGTTATTGATAGTGTTCTTGAAATTAGAATTTGTAGCTATTGACATGCTAATGATATATCACAGTAATGAGGACATTTTAGTCTTAACTCTGAAAGCTTCGATGCTCACTGACCTGCAAACAGATTATTATCAGGGTCAAGGCTTTTGAGTGGGTGATTTCAGTGTGAATGGGACATTTCAGAGGACTGGAAGTTATTTGTAACTTCTCAAAACTGCGCTTTTCTGTGCAAGGGATATTTCAGTGGATGTGGAGGTAGAGATCTTTACGGATCCACCTGTACCCGAATAACCGAGACCCGATCAGGGACCCGAGCGGGTCCTGACCCAGAATTCTAAATAATGTAACGGGTCATAGGTCTCAGGTATGTGTAATTTTAACTGACTTGTCCGGAAGGACACATACCGTTCCAAACGCGACTGCTGCAGTAGAGAGAGAGAGATTGTATAATCGCTCACACTCACAGTAGCCTACACACAGCACGGCCCCTGCTAGAGCGTCACCTATCTCTACCTCCTCTCCCTCCTCTCCCTCGTGCTTTATCCCCTCTGGTTAATAAAGTAGCAAAAAAACGTCCCTTTCTGCTGCTTCCGTCACTCGGCTCTGATCGGAAAGGTTCTGGATCCGACGAGGTCTGTACGGAATGGGTCTAGCTGTCCTAGGGTCCGTTTGGAACTGGTCTCTATATTTAAAAAATGTATTCATGTGTATCGGGTCCGGATGTAAAAAAAGACCCAGGTCCATTTTGGAATGGCTCTAACTTTTTAGACCCGTGAAGGCCTCTATGTCGAAGTCTCTCTAAATGGTTGCAATGATATGACGGTTTTAAGTGATGTTCAGTTAATCTGTACTGCTTTTACCTTTCCCCTTTGTAGGACTCCAAAGGTTAACACTGCTGTCATTGCTATGGAGACCACCCAAGCCCTCCTCCTCTTTCTACTGAGTTTATGTGTCTACAGTTGCCATGCCAACGCCCGTACTGCTCCCAGAGTGCATTTGTCATACAAAGGTGAGCCTTACCTTACTAATTTTATGTGAGTGTTCACCAAATAGATAATGTTTTGGATATTCTTAGTATGAAGATAACCATAGCTTTAGTGAAATTCAGTGTAATTGAAATAGGAAGCTCTTAAAACTTCAAAACAACCTAATCTTTTCTTTCAAAGCAAAACAGATCTGCAGCTTAACTGAATTACTTTTCGTGGACTGCTTTTAAAGTTAATGCTGGTAGATGTATACACACTGATGCTTTAAGGCTGATATTGTGATAATTATCCAACAGCAACATTCCCCAACACTTAAGACAATTACAGTCAATGTATTTAACTATGAATGCCCTAATCTTTTAATTTTAGTTTTATGTGAGACTTCAGAGCTGGAGTCTTGAGAGCGACATAAGTCTTCCAATAAAATACATACATTTCACTTTATTCACCAAAAAACTATTATAAAATTAAAGCAGGCACCCTTTGAACATAATAGTAATTTAGAACCCCAAACGTTGACGTGCATTGTGGCCCAAAAGCAAAAGGATACCTTTCTTCGATATTGACAGTAAGACTCTTTCTCATATACACTACCGGTCAAAAGTTTTAGAACACCACCTCATTCAAGGGTTTTTCTTTATTTGTACTATTTTCTACATTGTAGAATAATAGTGAAGACATCAAAACTATGAAATAACACATGGAATCATGTAGTAACCAAAAAAGTGTTAAACAAATCCATTCAAATTCAAGTGCAGTCTCAAAAACCATCAAGCGCTATGATGAAACTGGCTCTCATGAGGACCGCTACAGGAATGGAAGACCCAGAGTTACCTCTGCTGCAAAAGACAAGTTCATTAGAGTTACCAGCCTCAGAAATTGCAGCCCAAATAAATGCTTCATAGAGTAACAGACACATCTCAACATCAACTGTTCAGAGGAGAATCAGGCCTTCATGGTCGAATTGCTACAAAGAAACCACTACTAAAGGACACCAATAATAAGAAGAGACTTGCTTGGGCCAAGAAATCTGTCCTTTGGTCTGAATTTGTGTCTTTGCGAGACGCGGTGTGGGTGAACGGAAGATCTCTGCATGTGTATTTCTCACCGTAAAGCATGGAGGAGGAGGTGTTATGATGGAGGGGTGCTTTGCTGGTGACACTGCCTGTGATTTATTTAGATTCCAAGGCACACTTAACCAGCATGTTTCCCACATCGGTCTGCAGCGATACGCCATCCCATCTGGTTTGGGCTTAGTGGGACTATCATTTGTTTTTCAAAAGGACAATGACCCAACACACCTCCAGGCTGTGTAAGGGCTATTTTACCAAGAAGGACAGCGATGGAGTGCTGTATCAGATGACCTGGCCTCCACAATCCCCCGACCTAAACCAAATTGAGAATGTTTGGGATGAGTCGGACCGCAGAGTGAAGGAAAAGCAGCCAACAAGTGCTCAGCATATGTGGGAACTCCTTCAAGACTGTTGGAAAAGCATTCCAGGTAAAGCTGGTTGAGAGAATGCCAAGAGTGTGCAAAGCTGTCATCAAGGCAAATGGTGGCTATTTGAATATAAAATATATTTTGATTTGTTTAACACTTTTTTGGTTACTACATGATTCCATATATGTTATTTCATAGTCTTGATGTCTTCACTATTATTCTACAATGTAGAACATAGTAAATATAAAGAAAAACCCTTGAATGAGTAGGTTTTCTAAAACTTTTGACCAGTAGTGTATATATATATATATTTTGTTTCTTTTTCTGAACATATCACTTCTCCTTCCTGATGATGTCTCTGTTGAGCTCTGTGTGCATGTGTGTGCCTGCGTCTCTCTCTGAATTTGCTATATGTGACACAAAGGGACACACCTTGCTACCCTCTGTGCAGGGGAGGGGGTACGGGATCTGTCGGCACTCTGCCAGGGCACAGGGGTACACTGGTGGTGCCCACATCTCAGGAGATCTAAGCTCACCATGTAACACTAGAACCACACAGAAGGGAGGGGTGAGGAAGGAAGAGGAGAAATCTGGTGTAGATGGAGAAGGAAAGAGAGTTTGAGATACAGGCATGGAGAAAATAAAATATATGCTAGAGGGAAAGGGAGCGAGATGTACATTTTGTGGATATGTACTGTAGAGAGCGAGAGAGAGAGTGTGAGGAAGAGTGGTGAGAATGAGAAATGAGACAGACATGGGTGTGGGTATTGAGGGAGAGAAGAGGAGAGGTGTCACTGTGAAGGAGAGAGCGGTGACGGGATGGTGGGCTGTCCTGGGTTATGTGGGCTGTCCTGAGTGAAACCTAGTAGGTGACAGTGAAACAGATTCCTCTTCGGAGAGACAGTCTGTCAGAAATAGCCTGCCATTGTTGCTGTGTTTATCTCAGCAAACGCACAGGGAAACCCCCTGAAGAATGCGAGGGCCTAGCTCCAACAACCTGCTTCAACATGCAAGACAGACATGTCTGTTATCCAGAGCGGGGCCTGTCATCTTGTTCCAGACGCACTATCAAAGCAGACTGCAGAAGCTACTGCCGTCTCAGTTGGTTTATCCTGCACTGTGTCTGAATCAGTTTAATGACTGTGTAGTGGCACAATAAAATTCAAACCCATGATCATATTCTGAAACCTAGTATTACAGGCAGAGAAGACAAAAACCTCACACACAGAAAATAATAGAATATTTGGAAGGATGCATCAAATGTCTGTCCAAATTTTAAAGTGCAAATATCCATTTGRAAAACAACCTTTTGTCCGGCAATATTGTCCCGTATCTCCTTAAACCCTTGTTAGTGGAATTAAATAATTCCTCTAATATACTCATTCATTAAATTCAATCTGTCTATTTATAAGAATTTGTAAGATACTTATTAACATAAAATAGACAGGATACAGTCTTATTAAAATTACATAATAGTGTTTATTCTCGGAGCACGCTGCCATTTGATCATAAACACAGGCTTATATACAAGATATGACGTCATAGGTTACAGAATAAGTCTCATTGTCCTGACAAATAGAAAACAGGTTCAAAAGTTCATTCCAACTTCACRGCACACACACATGACACATAATATAATCAATTATCCTGAAGGCTCACTATAATTTATTACCACTTTAGCAGACAACTCAAGATAATGGAAGACCTAAAAAGTTACCCACAGCCTTATCTAAACAYCTCAGGGCTAAGTTGGGTCAGTTCAACCATAGTTTAACGACCCTTTCTGCTTATTTTATRACCCACAACACAAATCTCTTTTCACCAGGCGTGCAGAGTTCAATTAGTTATAGTTTTATCTAAAAGCTAGAATTTGTTTTAACTATTTATTAACAAAATTCCTAACAACCCTTCTACCAAATTGTCTGGTCCACTCTTTGTCATCCCATTCTGCCTCTGTTGAAACAGAAGCACTAGCAGCATACTTACTCTCTCCTTCATCCTTGGTGTTTGATGGTTTTTCCATCGATCTCTGACACAGACCAGGCTATTTGCAATAGCAGGAACTGAGGAACTTTCCCAGAGTCCTCAACCACCTCTGGAGTGACAATGACACATGACACTTCTCCACAAATGTGAGAAATACTTTAATTGGGAAAGAATAACAACCACTGTGTCAATTAGTGTAAAACGCACCGAGATCTGGGAAGAGGATTTAACCCTTTGACACGTACCAACACATGGGTGTGATCATTCTATAGTGGTCCCTGCAGCGTACGCTCAAACCAGTGTGATTAGAACGCTTATTTTGATTGACGCAACAATGAGCGTTTGAGATGGCCACACTGTTTTTTCACTGAAACATTTTGCACAAACACACTCTTTACAACGTTAGTGTGACGAGTTTATTTTTGGATGCGATAGCTACATTAGTCCTAGCGATAACTGAGAAAAGATTGATGTTACACAAGCTGTCATATATAGCTAACTCTCGGCTGACAGAAACCATAATATGAATTAGCTAATAGCAATTACTATTTACAATTAATCTGGTGAGCTTACCATTGATCGAAACAATAGAGTAAAACACTTTCTAAAAATCAAAAGTAATCCGATGATGGGTAGCGAGCCACCATGTTTGTTTTTTCACGTCAACCAAAGATGATAAGAGATGAGTTTGGTCTGTTTGCAGTATACATGTTGAAGGGGGTGTGTCGTCTACCATCATTCACTTCCCTTCATTCACTTGCGGAAGTTTACTCGAAACATGAGTGAGCCATCCCTTCACCTCATGTTTCGAGTAAACTTCCGGAAGTGAATGAAGGCAAGTGAATGTCCAATAACTATGCTTCAAATGTTGATTTCATACATTGTGACAACAAGGACACATCATGAGAATGACAGTAAGTGTTCAGATAAGCATGAGATTCCTTTTTTTCACCCTATTTGTTGAAAATTGGTTATCGGTGGAATTATCGTTCGATACCGATGTAGCAGGAAAAAGACAATATCAGACGATAATATCGGTAAACCGATATATCTGCCGGGCTCTAATCCGATGATATCACTTCAGAAAGAGTAACATCAACCCTATGATATCACTTCAGAAAGAGTAACATCAACCCTATGATATCACTTCAGAAAGAGTAATATCAAACCTATGATATCACTTCAGAAAAGAGTACATCAATCCTATGATATCATTCAGAAAGAGTAACAGCAAACCTATGATATGAACTTCAGAAAGAGTAACATCAAATCCTATGATATCACTTCAGAAAGAGTAACATCAACCTATGATATCACTTCAGAAAGAGTAACATCAATCCTATGATATCACTTCAGAAAGAGTAACATCAAACCTATGATATCACTTCAGAAAGAGTAACATCAATCCTATGATATCACTCAGGAAAGAGTAACATCAACACTATGATATCACTTCCGAAAGAGTAACATCAATCCTATGATATCACTTCAGAAAGAGTAACATCAATCCGATGATATCACTTCAGAAAGAGCTACATCCAATTCCAGTTATATAATTTCAGAAAAATATGAAATACTTTACGCTTCCCTTTGCATAGTCTTTGCGTTTTCTAGCCTGGTAGCTAGCTGTGCTATTCCCACAACATTCTTGCAGAAAATCCATTATAAGGTGATCATATCTTAGTGTAATGGGGTGTATGGCTATAGGATAGATTACATTACAGTCAATTCTGCTTAATAAGATTTACATATAAAAGAACCAAATAAATGTAGAGGCCAAAAAATGTGGGACCAACTAACATTTTAGCTTACTTTGCTTGTACAAATAAATTTGTCATTAGAATCAAAAAATGATTCAGTACATAATAAGTGATTCTTATTGTATTTACTAACCCCAGTTCAGGCTCTGAGGGAATGGATTACATTAGCTGGCTCCTCTGTTTTAAGAGTGTGCTTTTTATTATCAACTTAAATCTATAGCTTCAGTATAATGGCAATTTCCAGCCGGTGACCCTTGTGCAGTGTTTTGAGTTCAAGATATATTGTATGAGTTAATGCATTACACTATTTCTAGATGAAAAAGTATGCAAATGTCCCAAATAGTTATATTCGGTAATGCTCTATTTGGAAATARAATGTTCATTGGAACATTGATGGATAGAAAGCCGGCAGACACTCAAGGTCCAGCGGCTGAGAACCAAGCATTGCCTGATTACATTTCTTTCCCTTGAGAATGTTTGTGGGACTCAGCCCAAATGAGTACTTGACCGGCCCAGCTTTGTAAAAAGTCAACCCCTTGAAGGACCCTTGTGGCAATAACAGTCTCTGTCTAGAGAGCTGGCCACCTGCCAGCACTTGGCTAACTGACATTAAAACAGTTCCAAGTGCTTCTAATGATTGAAAACTAAGGGACCCTTGTCAGGGGGGCCAGTGGTACGCTGTTGAGCCAGTCATTAGGGAAGACACCAGAAATCAGATAAAAAAACATTTCCACAAGGAGCCCCTATATGCCTGGAAGCTGATAAGTGCCTAGTGCCCAGATTAGTACAAGGTATAGCATGAGACCCCTATGGATAGTCTAAATCAGTTATCTGGGATGTCCAAAAACATTATCTGTAAGACCCCTTATCACTCACTCACTCACTCACTCACTCACTCACTCACTCACTCACTCACTCACTCACTCACTCACTCACTCACTCACTCACTCACTCACTCACTCACTCACTCACTCACTCACTCACTCACTCACTCACTCACTCACTCACTCACTCACTCACTCACTCACTCACTCACTCACTCATTCAATCACTGACTCTTCGCTAGCTCTTAGGATTGCACCCCCTATGGCTGTGAAGGTCATGGAATTTTGGATGACGGTAATTGGCCAGACAAAATATTTTGGGGGATGCACATTTTCTCCTTTCCTCCGCTCCTGACTGCATGTGCTGCCATATAAATAGAATGAATAGAACCGGCGCCCCCATTCAAGTCAATGGTGGCATAATGGGTGGGGACAGGCAGCCATTGCGAGTGTATCCATAGGCGCAAAGCAGGAAGTAAGAGCAGGAAGTAAATGCAGGACATGTACCCATCAATATGTGATGTGATTTGTTGATTCAACAACTGACATACAAAAAATAAATTCCATTGTATGAGCCACATCAGTTAACGTCATTTGAATGAACATTCTACATTACCATGGAAATTATTGCATCACAATACCAGGCAGCCATTGCAAGTGTAACCATGAGTTTACCAGTCAAATTGCCAGGGTTAGAGGTTCCAAGCCCATTCTATTCATCGTTTGCTACAACACCTTGCTAATTTCAGCAAGGGGCAACAAAGTTTGTTAAGAGTCCATGTTATCGCAGAAACGGACTCAACCTCACAAATGCCAGGCCGTCCCATCTTCAGTCAGCTGTTTGTTCCGGAAAAAAAGAAACTGCCCCTACCCCTAAGTCAGACGCACGCGTCTGTCTGGACCAGGAGGTTTTTTGAGAAGTCTGGGGTGACGAATACCGGGTGCGAATATAGTGCGTCCTTCAGGGCTTGGAACGCTGCCTCTGTGTCCTCCATCCATCGCACCGTCTGCGGTAGGCGTGCCTTTCTTTAGGTCTGTGAGGGGAGAAGCTATTGTGGCAAAGTTAGATACAAATAGTAGTAGCCACATTTCCCCGCCCGATTCAATATCCCAGGTACTCCACCTCGGCGTAGCCCAGCTTGCACTTCTTTGGGGTTTGCGGCCAGCCCCGCATCCCTTAGTGCATCCACCACCGCTTGTAACCTACAGAGAGATGGAACTCCCTACTGTCTCTGTGCACGATTATATCATCCAAATAAGCAGCAGCAGGCGCGGGATGCCGTCAATGAGTCGCTGGAAGGTCGCTGGCGCCATGTGAAGCCCCAAAGGAAGAACCTGGTAGTGATAGCCCACCCTGGGTGTAGAAGTCCATCTTCTCCTGGGAGTCTGCTGCCAGCGGGCACCTGACAGTATCCCTAATGTCAGGTGAAGGGTGCTGACTTATCTCGCCTTCCCCAAGCGGACGATCAGTTCGTCCATCCAGGCATGGGGTATGCGTCGACTTTACTGACCTCGTTCAGGCCCCGGAAGTTGTTGCAGAAGCAGACGGTTCCGTCCGGTTTCGGTACCGGCACTATAGGGCTAGACCACTCACTGTGGGACTCCTCCAGTACCCCCATCTCTAGCATTGTGGTCAATTCCCACTGGACCACCGCCCTCCGGGCTTCTGGTATCCGGTATGGCTGTTTACGCACTTTTTCTGCCGGATATGTGTGGAAATCCCGCTATGACCTCTGACTAACCATCAAACAGGCAAAGCGTCAATACAGGACTAAAATCGAATTGTACTACACCGGCTCCGACGCTCGTCGGATGCGGCAGGGCTTGCAAACTATTACAGACTAGAAAGGGAAGGACAGCCACGAGCTGCCCAGTAACACTTGCCTTCCAGACAAGTTAAATTACTTCTATGCTCGCTTCGAGCTGTTCCAGACGACTGTGATTACGCTCTCCGTAGCCGATGTGAGTAAGACCTTTTAAACAGGTCAACATTCACAAGGCCGCAGGACCAGACAGATAACCAGGATGTGTACTCCGAGCATGCGCTGACCAACTGGCAAGTGTCTTCACTGACATTTTTAACCTCTCCCTGTCTGAGTCTGTAATACCAACATGTTTCAAGCAGACCACCATAGTCCCTGTGCCCAAGAACACTAAGGTAACCTGCCTAAATGACTACCGATCCGTAGCACTCACGTCTGTAGCCATGAAGTGCTTTGAAAGGCTGGTCATGGCTCACATCAACACCATTATCCCAGAAATCCATTTTGCATACCGCCCCAACTGATCTACAGATTATGCAATCTCTACTGCCATTTCCCACCTGGACAAAAGGAACACCTATGTGAGAAGGCTATTCTTTGACTACAGCTCAGCGTTCAACACTATAGTGCCCTCAAAACACATCACTAAGCTAAGGACCCTGGGACTAAGCACCTCCCTCTGCAACTGGATCCTGGACTTCCTGATGGGCCACCCCAGGTGGTAAGGGTAGGTAACAACACATCCGCCACGCGATCCTCAACATGGGGGCCCCTCAGAAGTGCGTGCTCAGTCCCCTCCCTGTTCACTCATGACTGCACGGCCAGTCACGACTCCAACACCATCATTAAGTTTGCCGATGACACAACAGTGGTAGGCCTGATCACCGACAACGATGTGACAGCCTATAGGAAGGAGGTCAAAGACCTGGCCGTGTGGTGCCAGGACAGCATCCTCTCCCTCAACGTGATCAAGACAAAGGAGATGATTGTGGACGACAGGAAAAGGAGGACCAAGCACGCCCCCATTCTCATCGACGGGGCTGTAGTGGAGCAGGTTAAGAGTTTCAAGTTCCTTGGTGTCCACATCACCAATAAACTAACATGGTCCAAGCACACCAAGATAGTCATGAAGAGGGCATGACAAAACCTATTCCCCCTCAGAAGACTGAAAATATTTGGGATGGGTCCTCAGATCCTCAAAAGATTCTACAGCTGCACCATCGAAAGCATCCTGACTGTCACGTTCCTGACCTGTTTTTCCTTTTTCTTGTATTTATTTAGTTGGTCAGGGCGTGAGTTGGGGTGGGCTGTCTATGTGTGATTTTCTATGTTGGGGKTTTGTGTTCGGCCTGGTATGATTCTCAATCAGAGGCAGCTGTCAATCGTTGTCCCTGATTGAGAATCATACTAAGGCAGCCGGGGTTTCACGTGTGTTTTGTGGGTGTTTGTTCKTGTGTCAGTGTTCCGCCACACAGGACTGTCACGGTAGTTATTTTGTATCGCATATTGTTTTTGTTAATTATTAAATCACTATGGAAACTAACCACTCTGCGTATTGTTCCGATCCGTCTCGTCTCTCCTCGTCCGAGGAGGAGGATTACGACTGCCGTTACACTGACTGGTTGCATCACTGCCTGGTATGGCAACTGCTCGGCCTCCGATCGCAAGGCACTACAGAGAGTAGTGTGTACGGCGCAGTACATCACTGGGGCCAAGCTTCCTGCCATCCTCTATAGTAGGCAGTGTCAGAGGAAGGCTCTAAAAATTGTCAAAGACTCTTACCACCCTAGTCATAGACTGTTCTCTCTGCTACCGCTTGGCAAGCGGTACCGGAGCACCATGTCTAGGTCCAAGAGGCTTCTAAACAGCTTCTACCCCCAAGCCATAAGACTCCTGAACATCTAATCAAATGGCTACCCAGACTATTTGCATTGCACCCCTCTTTTACACTGCTGCTACTGTCTGTTTATTATCTATGCATAGTCACTTTAATAACTCTGTACCGGTACCCAACAGCCTCACTGTTGTTATTTTACTGCTGCTCTTTAATTATTTGTAACTTTTTTTATTTATTTTTTCTCCCTTAGAACTGCATTGTTGGTTCAGGGCTTGTACGTAAGCATTTTACTGTAAGGTGAAATGTATTTGGCACATGTGACAAATATAATTTGATTTGATTTGATATGTTCCACGAGATCCTTTCCTCCCGGCGCCTCGGAGAACACGGCCGTATTCCGCTGGACCAACTGTCGGAGCGCTTGTCGTTTGGTCGGGCTTAGGTCTTCCCCCATGGAAACTTCGACAGAGGGTGGGTTCTGTGGTGGCCGGTTCCACGTTGCACACAGCGCCGCTCGTGTGTGCCACCTCTTCACTAGGTTCACATGGTAAAGCTGAAGGGTTTTTTTCTGCCCCGGTTGGCGGACATAATATTTGACGTCACCTACCCGCTCAACGATGTCGTAGGGCCTATACCACGTAGCCAGGAATTTGCTCTCCATGGTGGGGATCAGCACCAGTACCTTTTTCATTGCGCCTGGGCCATGTGCTCCCTCACCACTGGCCAAATTGACTTCATCCTCTCCCTCATCTCCTCCATGTTTTCCACCACGCTGCGAAGGGGGATCGGTTGGTTCTCCCAGACCTCTTTGGCTAGGTCCATCAGTCCGCGGGGCCGACGGCCATACAAGAGGGGGAGAACCCAGTGGACGCTTGGGGTACCTCGCACTCCGAGTACATCAGGTGCGGCAGCTCAATTACCTTTTTCAGCACCTGCTTTAGGGTCTTATTGAAGCGTTCGACTAGACTGTCCGTTTGTGGATGGTACACACTGGTCCTCACCTGTTTGATTCGTAAAAGATTGCTGGCACCGCTTTCATTACACAAGATATGAATGCGGTGCCCTGGTCCATCAAGATTTCCCGCGGGATACCCACCCGACTGAATAGATGGAATACCTTTCGCTGCCTCCATGTGTAACGGGATCGCCTCTGGATACCAGGTGGCGTAATCCACGATTACCAGGATGTATTGGTGTCCCCTCGTGGTCTTCACCAATGGACCCACCAGATCCATCACCACCAGCTCAAACAGCACCCCTATAACGGGCAAGGGAATCAAAGGGTTTCTGTAATGTGCCCTCAGGGCTGTGATCTGGCACTCCAGGCAGGTATGACAGTAGTCCTCCATGGTGCACTTGACTCCGGGCCAGTGGAACTGATTTCCTATACCCAGGTGTTCCCCGAGCAGGTGGGGGTGTGCGAGCTGCAAGACAGTACTAACATACTGGGTATAAGTGACAAGTCTTTCGTCTCCCCATTGTGCTTTACTACCTGATACAATAAATTATGCATGATGTCGTAGTATGGGTAGCGCCACTCACTTACCCCAGGTAACAGTGTGCCATCCACCTTGATCACCTGGCTCCTCGCATTCGAGAGGTTGGGGTCCTCTAACCTGGCTGTCCCGAACTGGCCCGTGAGGATTCCCGTGTCTGGTGCCTCCACCTCCATAAAGTGGAGCCTGAGGTCCTCCTCGGACGATGGCTCGCTTCCCGGCGCAGGGTCGTCTCCCTCCTCCTGGTCCGACTTGGGCCCAGTGGACATCTCTCACAGCAGGGCTTGGGTTGCGCAGGTGACCATCCATTTTCCTCTTCTTCCTACCTCGTGTGCGCGCTTCCCCAGGTCTCTCCTCCACAGTGCCTGGAAGAGAGGGAAACCTCTACCGAGGAGAATGGGCACAGGCAGGTTACCAATGGCCCCCATGCGCATCTGTCACTCCCCCTTGGGGTTATCCACACCGGCACGGTTGGGAACCGCTTTCTGTCCCCAGGACACCATTGTCTCCTCATCCCCCAGTTTGTCTTTCCTCTCTCGTGTGAGCCCACTGCATTTAGGCCAGGGTCAGAGCGCTGATGTCAACACCATCAATTCGTACTAGAACCATCGAAGATGCCATCTCAGTGTGCGCCGGCTCACTGCACTCACAGCAGCTCCTCTGATCTGGGTCTAGCAGCGGATGTCGTCGTCGGTTAGGGTCGCCCTCCTGCTTCACGGCTGGTTCCGTCCGGGCCCCCTTCAGCCCCTCACCTCTCTCAGTGCTTTTCTTCCCCCTCCCCCCGTCCGTTCTCTCTGCCCGGGCCCCTTTCAGCAGATGCTGGGTGTTCTGGTGGGTCTCCACCATGGTCAGCAGATCCTCCAGGCTTTGGGGGCTCTGCATGCTTGCCGCCTTCTTCATCTCATAGGGGAGGGCCCGAAGATACCGTTCCAGGACGACCTTATCGATTATCGGGAAGGACATTACGTCGGTCAGTAGCCAGCCCTTGGTAAGGCGCACCAGGTCGCTCATCTGAGCGTGGGGAGAGATGGTGGAGTCAAAGGCCCAGTTGTGGACCAGTTGTGCACGGCGTGCGAGGCTGAATCAATAACGGCTCAGGATCTCACATTTGAGTCCCTCATAATTTGCTGCCTGGTCGGCGTTCAAGTGAAAGTTGGCCTTCTGGGCCTTCCCGGAGAGGTAGGGTGCCAAAAGGCTGGCCCACTTGGGCCATCCTTCCCTCTGTGCCGTCCTCTTGAAGGTGCACAAATAGGTATCCACGTCATCTTACTCCATTAGCTTGACCAGGAACTGATTCGGGCTAGACTCCTGAGCCATACCACCTTTCCACTGGGCTACCTCTGCTACCAGTCTGAGGTTTTGTTGGCACTGCTCCTCCAGCACTTGCTCCTGGAGAGCCTGTTGCTTCTGCTGGCTGATGATAAACTGAGCCACCAGTTCCTCCATGGTAATCTCCGTACGCTTGACCCCACAACACCCAAAGCTACTGAGTTGTCCATATTCTCCACCATATGTGGTAAACCATGGGGTGTTGGGTTGAGCACACAGAGATGGACAGAGAGACAGGGAGGTTCTAGTCAGAAAACACAACTTTACTAGGCAATAAAAATAAACATAACAACAAAATAACTTAAGGTCGGCTCGGTCCTTCTTCTCATTTAGGCTCCGTGCCTCCGGGAGCATCATTCCCCTCTGTAGGCTCACTCCTTAAGTCTCACTTTTTCTCCCTCGCGGTCTGCCATGGTGCTCCCTTTATGTGGCTTACATGGCTGATTGGCAGTCTCCCCTAATTACACCTACTTGGTGCCATCAGCGTCGGGTTGCCCAGCCCGGGTACTCCCAGCAGAGAGAGCCAACTTTGCGGCACGTACCTTCTTATCCCCAATCCCCAGGGTAGATCTCCAGGGATACCGCAACATTTATTTCATTTTCATGACGGCCAGGTCTCAGGCTGATGTGGTGTTGAGTCCCAAGTTGTGTAGGTCGTCCTCCAAATGGTTGGATCACCTGGCTCTTGTCTTCCTCTTGAGCGTGGACAGTTGGGAGATGGCTCATGATCTAAAGGGTAAGATGTAAAATGTCCATGAGCTCTGCCAAGATTGCCATGTCGTCCGGTTAGTCCAGGTCAGAGAAGCTGAGGCTCCCATAGCCGGTCCCACATATACTTTGGGCGACAGTCCTTAGGTGAGACCTCTATGGATGATCCAAAAAAGGTCAAAAAATTATGTTCATTAAAATTCTCCAGTTAGAAGTCAGCCCAATCTGCTAATGAGAGATAATTAATACTACACTTGGAAAACTCATCAGATTCATTGAGTTGTTTCCATAGAAATGAGAACACTGAAACACTTCTGGCAAACTTTATTATAAGCAATAAAGTTAACAATAACAATAGCCATTTAGGCCTTCATTGGGTATAGAGCAGAGGTGGGACCAAGTCATTGTTTTACAAGTCACAAGTAAGTTTCAAGTCTTAGCACTCAAGTCCCAAGTCAAGACAGGCAAGTCTGAGTCAAGTCTCAAGTCAAGACCGACAAGTATCAAGTCAAGTCTCAAGTCCTAAACTTTGAGTTTTGAGTCCTGAACAAGTCATAATGTGCTCTTCACCAAATGTAATACCATTTCATATTTTTACCAGGGGTAATAGTTAGTATATTACATTTACGCAAATCATGAATGCTTTTAAGATATCTATATATTTATTACTTTCCAATAAACGTTATATTTCCATGGAAATACATGGGTAGCCATGAGAAAGACCCCCCCCCCCCCCCCTCTCTCTCTCTCTCTCTCCTACTCTCTCTCTCTCTCTGTGACAGCGGGAGAGGCGTGGTAGGCTGGGTCGGGTCACCTACAACAGCCTTTGCCGTGTAGAATAGAGAATCGAGTACAGATCTATATATTGCATTTCTATCCGGAAAACTATCTGAATGCGGTGCCTCAGATGAAATAAGCCGCCGTTCTTCATTCATTATCAATGGCGAAAGCTCAAAACTGCGGCGGACAGCAGAGAGGGGGATGGTGGGATTTGTGTGAAGCATAAACACAATCAGAGGTTCAAGCACTCGCCGTAATCAGCAGGTTAGGAAGAGTACACAACCATTCTAGGAGGCACTCTGCCACAAATGTGCTCATTTTATCTTTTCCAGCTCCAAACAGCGTGGTGGCGAGTCAATCTGCAAGTCTAATCTAGGCAAGCAGTGAGGAGCGCACATAACAATACAGGCTCCAGACATCACAAGCCAGCAAAAAGAAACTCATGAAACAAGTTACACACACTCATAAACACACAACCTCGTGTGATGGATAGCTGTCGGCTATATTAGCCACGATTTACCATTCTTTGTGCAGCCTCAAATGTTGAACAAAGTTGGACATTTTTTGCGCCTCCGTCTGTAATTTTCTTCCCGCATGTTTTACAAGTTGCGATCCGTTTTTTGTTGATACAGCGTCGTTTTTATATCCGAAAATAATAATTTTGGGTTTTGGGTATCATCATTCCAAGGGCTCCATCTGAATTCACCCGCCGACGTTCCTCTGCACTGCCACGCACAATTGGATTGGCTGCTGTCCGATTCAAACTGTAATCCGTTAAATGAAGAGTGGATGCGCTGCACACTTTTAAAAAGCATAATTTTGAATATTTGGGCTTGGGGAGGGTATCAAGTCAGGTCGAGTCAAGGCTCAACTCCAAGTCAAGTCACGAGTCATTGGTGTTATAGTCAAAGTCGAGTTGCAAATCATCATATTTGTGACTCGAGTCTGACTCGAGTCCAAGTCATGTGACTTGAGTCCACACCTCTGGTATAGAGCCTACTAAACTACTGCAAAGTTTGATTGTTAACTTTTTTATACAAAGTTGTCTGTCAATCTACCTAGATTCAGATAATAGGTRACATAATGTGGTTACCTAATGGCTGTAATATTAGAGAATTTGACATTACTTCTGTAAGTGCAAATACAGTACAGTGAAAAAGTATTTGCCCCCTTTCTTATTTTCTCTATTTTTACAAATAACAAAAAAAATGGATACTTATTTTATTTATTTAATTAACAAAGTTATGCAACATCTAATTCTGTGTGAAAAAGTAATTGTCCCCTTACAGTCAACTGGTTGTCACCTTCAGCTGCAACGACTGCAACCAAATGCTTCCTGTAGTTGTTGATCTGTCTCTCACATCGCTGTGGAGGAATTTAGGCCCAGTCTTGCATGCAGAACTGCTTTAACTCAGCGACATTTGTGGGTTTTCAAGCATGAACTGCATATTTCATGTCTTGCCACAACATCTCAATTTGGATTAGGTCTGGACTTTGACTAGGCCATTCCAAAACGTCAAATGTGTTGCTTTTTAGCCATTTTCATGTAGACTTGATTGTGTGTTTTGGATCATTGTCTTGCTGCATGACCCAGCTGCGCTTCAGCTTCAGCTCACAGACGGATGGCCTGACATTCTCCTATAGAATTCTCAGATACAGAGCAAAATTCAAGGTTCCTTCTATTAAAGCAAGTTGTCCAGGTCCTGAGGCAGCAAAGCATCCTCAAAACATCACACTACCACCACTATGCTTGACCGCTGGTATGAGGTTCTTACTGTGGAATGCAGCGTTGGGTTTGCACCAGTCATAATGGGACCCATGTCATCCAAAAAGTTGACTCAAATTTGCCAAAAAGCACCTGGGAGCACCTGGGTGGTTATCAAGGCTCTTGGAAGAATGTTCTATGGACAGGTGATTCAAAGGTGTAACTTTTTGGATTACAGGAAGCGTTTGGTTGGAGTCATTGCAGCTAAAGGTGACACAACCAGTTATTGAGTGTAAGGGGGCAATTACTTTTTCACACAGGGGCATTGGGTGTTGCTTTGTTTACACTTTGTTTATGAAATAAATGACATGTATGTAATTGTTGTGGTATTTGTTCACTCAGGTTCCCTTTATCTAATATTAGGTTTTGGTTGAAGATCTGATAACATTCAGTATAAAAAATATGCAAAAGCAGAGAAAATTTGAAAGGGGGCAAATCATTTTTCAAGGCACTGTAGATGACTAGAATTGGCACCCTGGGCCTAGTTTTATTTACTGTATTTGTGGGCAGTCCTGATTCTTATAGCACCCCTTAGTTAATGTTGCAAGTGGAAAATGTGACCACTTTTTGTACCTCACTAATAAATTATATTACAAGACTATCTGGTAGCTTTTTTGGCCATGGCACAGTGACACGCACACAGCCATCACAGCCAAAACGAACAAAAACAAACTAAACTAGATTCCACTGTGGTAAAGAAGGAATTCCCCCCCAAACATCGCTCTGTCTCCCTCCAGTGCTGCTCTAACATGGATTGGGGCTAAGGGAGTGTTATTATTGTCAGGATGAGCCCAGAGGTGATATGAAGTTTATTATTAACAGAATGATAATTACATAGGACAACTTAACATACTGTATGATGACTGACTTGCCCAAACTACCTCTAACATAATCACCACTCTGATGTTATTATATACATCAGTCTTGCACTGTGACATAAAATAGATCCATTATAACACTGGGAAGTAGGAACACTGGGAACTCGTACATTCTTTGGTGTTGATTCAGTGCAGAGCAGCGTAAAAACCTCTCTGCGCTCACAGGAAAATGAACTGCTGTTCCAAATTCGCTCCATTTATTAAAATCACAATTGAACTAACACCCATCTATTTTTGGGACTACCTGGACCTACCAATTGGTTTTTAAGTATTGAAACCAAACCTTATGGATTTTAATGAAAAGTATTTGAATAAACATGAAAAAGCGAATATAAGAAGCAAACATAATTTCAAATAGGCTACATGTTATATTAAACAGCATATACAGTGCATTCGGAAATGCACTGTTACGTTACAGCCTTTTTCTAATACCGATTTTTTTTTTTATCCCTCATCAATCTACACACAATATCCCATAATGACAAAGCGAAAAAAAGGTTTTTAGAAAATGTGCATCCTGTTTCCATTGATCATCCTTGAGATGTTTCTACAATTTGATTGGAGTCCACTTGTAGTACATTCAATTGAATGGACATGATTTGGAAAGGCACACACAACAGTTGACAGTGCATGTCAGAGAAAAAGCCATGAGGTCGAAGGAATTATCCATAGAGCTCCGAGACAGGATTATGTCGAGGCACAGATCTGGGGAAGGGTACCAAACATTTTCTGCAGCATTGAAGGTCCCCAAGAACACAGTGGCCTCCAACATTCTTAAATGGAAGAAGTTTGGAACCTCCAAGACTCTTCCTGGAGCTGGCTGCCTGGCCAAACTGAGCAATCGGGGGAGAAGGGCCTTGGTAAGGGAGGTGACCAAGAACCCGATGGTCACTCTGACAGAGCTCCAGAGTTCCTATGTGGAGATGGGAGAACCTTCCAGAAGGACACCCATCTCTGCAGCACTCCACCAATCAGGCCTTAATGGTAAAATGGCCATACGGAAGCCACTCCTCAGTAGAAGGCATATGACAGCCCGCTTGGAATTTGCCAAAAGGCACACTAAAGGACGCTCAGACCATGAGAAACAAGATTATCTGGTCTGATGAAACCAAGATTGAACTCTTTGGCCTGAATGCCAAGCGTCACGTCTGGAGGAAATCTGGCACCATCCCTATGGTGAAGCATGGTGGTGGCAACATCATGCTGTGGGGATGTTTTTCAGCGCCAGAGACTGGGAGACTAGTCAGGATCTAGGGACAGATCAACAGAGCAAAGTACAGAGAGATCCTTGATGAAAACCAGCTCCAGAGCGCTCAGGGCCTCAGACTGGGCGAAGGTTCACCTTCTGACAGGACAACGATCCTAAGCACACAGCCAAGACAACGCAAGAGTGTCTTCGGGACAAGTCTCTGAATGTCCTTGAGTGGCCCAGCCAGAGCCCGAACTTGAACGTGATCAAACATCTGTAGAGAGACCCGAAAATTGCTGTGCAGCGACGCTCCCCATCCAACCTGACAGAGCTTGAGAGGCACCGTAAAGGTCAGGAGCCAGACAGGGAGCCCGGGAATGAATGAAAAGGAATTATTTAGGCTATATTATTTCAGTTATTTCAAGGCTATAGCCTACAAATAAATACATTTTGAAGCATTTGCGAGTGTGACACAGTAGGCTGTTAGAACATAAAGTGCTCAGTATTTAAACAACATTTCATTGTATCATTATAGTCTATAAATTGAGCATATACAGTACCAGTCAAAAGTTTGGACACACCTACTCATTCAAGGTTTAAAAAAATATATATTTTTTTTCTACTTTGTAGAATAATAGTGAAGACATCAAAACTATGAAACAACACATATGGAATCATGTAGTAACCAAAAAAGTGTTAAACAAATCAAAATATATATATTTTTTGAGATTCTTCAAAGTAGCCACCCTTTGCCTCGATGACAGCTTTGCACACATACAAATGAAACGAAAAATGACTTATTAATGCCTTTGAATTCATTTTTAGAAACATGAGTTTGGCCAGTCTGTGGCTTCAGGCTTATGTGATGGTGCCTGGAGAGCCGGCCAGCAGCAGAGAATATCCTGTCCACACTTGTAGAGCCACTGGGGATGCTAAACACCCTTTTGGCCACTCTTGCCAGGCTGAGCAGAGATGCAGAGTTGTTTATTTATTTTTCTATAGTTGGACCTAAAGGTTTTTAGACAAAATAACCCAATCAAAATGGAAAGCTCCTTGAACGTGGGAATAATTATGGCCTATTGTATAGATAATAGAACAAAAATGAACAAAATGTCAGATTTTTTGTTTATAAATACTTTGCAACAGTGACATACTTAGTTATCTACCCACCTCGTCCCTTTCATTTAGCATGTGCACATAATAAGTACACCATCATGCTTTTGGGATACGTGTCTTTTCAGATTCCACAATGATTATTTAGTTGTGGACACTACATCACCGCACTCCCTCTCCTTCTCTTGGTCCTCATCTTTGTAAGTCACCTTGATTTAGCACCTGTGTGTTTTATCAGTTTCTTTATGAAAATATTGAGCAAACTCCATGATAGTAGCTAAAGCAAGGGACTATAGCAGCACACAAGTAGACTACAAACGCATGCTGGGGTGGGCATGCCCTGAACTCGTGAAGTGAGTGCTACTGGAGTGAAATTGGAGTCTCGCTCCAAACTCCAGTCAAATTGGGCACACTCCTCGCTCCACTCCAGCTCCGCTCCACTCACATACTTTCAATGCATGCAAGGCCTGAAATACAACAACAACCTCTCTCTCAATGTGATCAAGACAAAGGAGATGATTGTGGACTACAAGAAAAAGAGGACAGAGCACGCCCCCATTCTCATCGATGGGGCTGTAGTGGAACAGGTTGAGAGCTTCAAGTTCCTTGGTGTCCACATCACCAACAAACTATCATGGTCCATACACACCAAGACAGTCGTGAAGAGGGCACGACAAAACCTATTCCCCATCAGGAGACTGAAAAGATTTAGCATGGGTCCTCAAAAAGTCCTCAAAAGGTTCTACAGCTGGGGCCTCCCGGGTGGCGCAGTGGTCTAGGGCACTGCATCGCAGCGCTAGCTGTGCCACCAGAGACTCTGGGATCGCACCCAGGCTCTGTTGCAGCCGGCCGCGCCCGGGAGGTCCGTGGGGCGACGCACAATTGGCCTAGCGTCGTCCGGGTTAGGGAGGGTTTGGCCGTTAGGGATATCCTTGTCTCATCGCGCACCAAGGACTCCTGTGGCGGGCCGGGCGCAGTGCGCGCTAACCAAGGTAGCCAGGTGCACGGTGTTTCCTCTGACACATTGGTGCGGCTGGCTTCCGGGTTGGAGGCGCGCTGTGTTAAGAAGCAGTGCGGCTTGGTTGGGTTGTTTCGGAGGACGCATGGCTTTCGACCTTCGTCTCTCCCGAGCCCGTACGGGAGTTGTAGCGATGAAACAAGATAGTAATTACTAACAATTGGATACCACGAAATTGGGGAGAAAAGGGGGTTTAAAAAAAAAAAGGGTCCTACAGCTGCACCATCGAGAGCATCCTGACTGGTAGCATCACTGCCTGGTATGGCAACTGCTCGGCCTCCAACAGCAAGGCACTACAGAGGGTAGTGCGTACGGCCCAGTACATCACTGGGGTCAAGCTTCCTGCCATCCAGGACCTCTATATCAGGCGATGTCAGAGTAAGGCCCTAAAAATTGTCAAAGACTCCAGCCACCCCAGTCATAAACTGTTCTCTCTGCTACCGCACGGCAAGCGGTACCGGAGCTCCAAGTTGAGGTACAAAACGCTTCTTCTTGCAACTATAGGGGGTGCTGTTCCGCATTAGCATTTTTTGGTCTCCAAATTAAACTGCCTCGTGCTCAATTCTTGATCGTACAATATGCATATTATTGTTATTATTGGATAGAAAACACTTTCTAGTTTCTATAGCCGTTGGAATTTTGTCTCTGAGTGGTACAGAACTACTTCTACAGCACTTTTCCTGACAGGGAGTCAGATTTCAGAAATTTTGACCCCTGATCTGGGGTCGGTTTTAAGGTGCCTGTAGATGCTATGGAGAAACCGACACTGCCTACGTCTTCCTCTGGGTGTCAGTACGTCATCACGCTTTGAATGGATTCGATTGCGCAATCAGAGCCACTATAAAACACGAAAACGTGGAAGTACTGCTCTCTTCCTGCATGCGTCTTACGCAAGATGGACATCAGACCTGCCTCCTTCCAAATGGTTGTTTAGCCAGTGATATTTCTCCGGTCATGTTTTTAGTCGTTATAGTTGTTAAAAACATCATAATGTAGTTAATTTGAACCGTTTTATAGCAATTTATATCCGTTTAGTGCGATTTTGAGGAATTTCTTTGTCGTGCACTCTGAAACTTTGGGCACGTTTCGGGGTCCCGTTCGATCGTTAGTGGACATTTCGAAGGACAGAGGACATCTATCGACCAAAAGAAGATTAGACCCAAGAAAGGATACATTGCCCAAGAATCTGATGGAAAATCACCT